>NC_079537.1:12363806-12658806 GCF_003711565.1 Takifugu flavidus
CGTTGGGGGTCCCTGCAGACCCGTTGGGGTCCCCTCAGACCCGTTGGGGGTCTCCTCAGACCCGTTGGGGTCCCCTCAGACCCGTTGGGGTCCCCGCAGACCCGTTGGGTTCCCTGCAGACCCGTTGGGGTCCCCTCAGACCTGTTGGGGGTCTCCTCAGACCCGTTGGGGTCCCCTCAGACCCGTTGGGGGTCCCTGCAGACCCGTTGGGGTCCCCTCAGACCCGTTGGGGGTCCCCTCAGACCCGTTGGGGTCCCCTCAGACCAGTTGGGGGTCCCCTCAGACCCGCCAGATGTCAACACAACGATGGCGGTGATCAGGCTAGCTAACGCTTTGAAAGTTTACCTGTTAGCAAAATAAACCAGTAAATGCCGACGATTGATGCTTCCGAACGGAACGATTTGTTATTTTATCGTCCGCGTTGACAAATGACAAAACGGGAACGCTCGGAAAAAAACATCCGTCTGTATCAGCGGAGCGTCCAGACGGAGTCGGAGGAACACCGTCGTGCACCGAGCGATATTACATTACATGCTTTAGCGTGTTTTCCTTCTGGCAGCTGTGGGGGGGGCAGCGGGGGGGGGGGGGGGGGGGGGGGGCAGAGGGAGGCTGGGGGGGCAGAGGGAGGCTGGGGGGGGGGGGGGCTATCTGCGCTGCAACAATGAACCTGCCTCAGCAATTTTCAAACATATCATCAATACACGACCGAGGCTGCCGCTTTTAAATATTAACCTCGTCGTGGTCGGAGGTGGTGGTGGTGGGGGGGGGTCGGGGGGGGGGGGGGGGGGCGCTCCGGCAGGATCACCCGATACGAGACGTCCTGGGGGATGAGCTAATTTGCTGTAGGAGGCAGGAGAACATTTGCGGCTGCAGAGGGAACATTGGCGTAATGGAGGAGCAGATCCGTGCAGGTCCTGCCGGCCCTCGCGGCGGCGCTCGGCGGTGGGCGGGGCCCCTGGGGGACGAGGCCCCGCCCACCAGGGGCCCCGTTCCTACGCTGCCACTGGCGTCTCAAATTTACCTCCTGATTTGTTTTTCTTTTCCCGCCTCCTTCAGGAGCCAGACAGAGAAATGGTGTCGCGGCGGCCACATTAGTGGCGGTGCGATCCAGAGTGGGGGGGGGGTGGGGGGTGGGGGGGGACGCCCCCCCCACCCCCCCCCTCCTCCCCCCTCCTCCTGTGATGGGGAGTAAAAATGAAATGCTCTTGGTGGACATGTCAGATTAAGTATCAGGCTTTTATCAAATACTCAAAGTCTATTTCAAGTCCTGTTCATGAATAACTGAGAGCAGAGGGGGGGGGGCAGACCGGGGGGGGGGGGGCAGACCAGGGGGGGGGGGGTAGACTGGGAGGGGGGCAGACCAGGAGGGGGGGGGTAGACCAGGAGGGGGGGGGGCAGACCAGGAGGGGGGGGGCAGACCGGGGGGGTCTGCAGCTGAAGGCTCTCAGGGTGAAGGGATTAGGAGACAAGGCCAAAAATAAGGATCTGAGGCCATTTGTGCATCTCCTAATCCCCTCAGATCCTTTCCAGGAATCTCCTACAACTGGGACGGAAAATGGAGCTGAGGGGGGAGACGCCACAGCTGGAGGAGGAGGAGAAGGAGGAGAAGGAGGAGGAGAAGGAGGAGAAGGAGGAGAAGATGGAGGAGGAGAGGGAGGAGAAGGAGGTGGAGAGGGTGGAGGAGGAGAAGGATGGAGAAGGAGGAGGAGAAGGAGGAGAAGATGGAGGAGGAGAAGGTGGGGAGGGTGAAGAGGGTAGAGAAGGAGGTGACCCCCAACGGGTCTTCCTGCTCCTCCGTTCGGAGGACGTCAAACAGGAAGTGGAGGCCTGACCCCAGCGCGTGTTTTCCGTGTTTTCCTGGCGTCTCCTCCCCACTGCTCCCTACCAGAGCGACTCCTGGCTCTCAGGGCCTCAAGGTCCCAGCGGAGCGCAGGGTTACGCTGAGCTAACGCTGGTCAGCAGCTGCGGCCAGGACGTTCCTACTTCCTGTCTGATCACACAGTTTTCCAGCTGCGGACCAGATTCCCGAATCTCCATGAAGGTACAGAGCGGATCCGAGGAGCCGCGGCGCTGCCACCAACAACCGTCTGAGCGGGGGGGGGCGAAACATCCCAACGTCTCAGCAGCGGCGTGCTAATGTGGAGCCGGAGCCTGGACGGCGTTCCGCTCAAACATTCCCGTCAAACTTCCTCACCATCGATTGGGAACGTGCAGTCGCAGCCCGGCGTCGTTAGCATGTTTAGCCCAAAAGCGTTAATGTTTAGGGAGACATCATGAACATCATTTGTTAGCATACGCTACGCTACAGCAGCAAATTACCCATCTGGTGGCTCGGGCGCGACTGCACAGGAACCATAAATCTGCACGTTCAGGATCCCACGACAGTCACGGCGGAGTGACAACAGCTGGGCGGGGCGTCAGCGCGTGTGGGCGGGGCATCAGCGTGTGTGGGCGGGGCATCGGCGCGGGCGGGCGGGGCATCAGCGCGTGTGGGCGGGGCATCAGCGCGAGTGGGCGGGGCGTCCGCGTGCGGGCGGGGCGTCAGCGTGTGTGGGCGGGGCGTCCACGCGGGTGGGCGGGGCATCAGCGCGTGTGGGCGGGGCTGTATGGCGTGTTAATAATGCAGAACCCCGCTCCGCCCTGGGCGCCGACTGGCAGGCCGGCGCCGTAATTAGAGCCTGAGTGTGGAGGCGCGGCGCGTCCCGCTGCGACCACCGCCAGGCACACCGCCGCTCCGCCACGAGGCCACGCCCCCTGGTCACAGCAGGGCGCTTACACAAGCGCCTCGGAGGCCTCCCGTGGCGCTCGGTGGAAGAAACAGGGAAAACGTGTACGTGGACACGCGCGTACGAGACGCAACACCAGCGGGCGCGACTGCATCAGCAGGACGCCATTTTCCCTCACCGTCACCTGGAGGCGGCAGGAGAACCCGGCACATCTGATCATTCCGGCCGGAAGAGTGCTAACGAGACGCCTACATCTCCCACAATGCACCAGCGGCTACAGAGGGCGCCGCTGAGCTGCAGCGATTCGATTACAAGCGGTCAGCGCTAAAGGAACGCGCTCGATGAGTCTGGAAACCTGATCGGGAAAACCAGGACCTGGTCTGGCCCACTGGCGACCACACACACGCACACACACACACACACACACACACCACGCACACACACGCACAGTGTAGCTGCAGCTGGATGCTAATGCTAACAGTAAATTTCCCACACTCTCCTGAAGGTTCCTTTCCTTTGGCGACCCGACTGTTCTCACCGCTGATTCCCAAAAGCTCCGGGGTGGAATTACGGACATGTGATCCAATCCGAGCGGGTCAGGAGGGACGGGACGGGAACGCCCCGGCTAATGAGTCCATAACCGCTAAATCCAGTTTGGGGAAGACTTCCTGACACCGGCTCATCCCTCCGACTCCAGAGGAGCCGAACACAACGGTGGAATTATTTCCCTCCTCCACAACAACAACGGAACAATAGCAACAATTCCCGGCTAATTGAAAGCCGAATCGCCGGCAGCGGCGCCCTTTGATGTCTTTATCGCGTTTTTGAAGACTTGTTTACGGGCGGCGGCGCGTGTCAGAAGACGCTTCCGAGAGCAGCTTTGAATTTACGAGCGGCGGCTGCGGGCGGCGCCGCTGCGGACGCCGCCGTTGCCGCGGCAACGTCTCTGGCTGACATTAATTGATAATCAAACGAGCCTTCACATTAGACATTTATGAAATCAGCAGATTTATCTGTTTAATGTAACCCAATTATCCGCAACCCCGACGCTCCAATCAGCAGTAATTCCTGGGAATAAACGACGGCGACGGTGACGGATCCGATCAATAATAAACATTGATGACAGCTCGCCACCCGCTCGGAACGCCGCTAATTAGCAGGAGGGGCTAAAGAGCAGTAAATAAAGCCGCTGTGCTGATTTCTTTGGGAATGAAAGGAAAATGTGTGTTGAGGGGGAGAATTCCTGCCTGGAGCAAACACGGCGTTCCCGCCACGATCACGGAAAGTCGTTTATCGTTTACAGACGCTTCACAACTTCATTAAAGAGGGTTTTTTTCCTGAAGTTGTTGCCATAAATCCAAACTTCATGAATTATGGAGCGTTTCCATGTCCGTCTCTCTTCCCGCCGCTTGCTAAACACCAGCGAGTTCCGACTGGGGAAATTAGCTCCGAGATGGTTTCAGCCGCAATTTTAGGGCCAATTTTACCTCAATGAAGCCTGAAAAAAATGACGGGAAGCTCCAAAACACGGACGCAGAAACGGGAATGGCAAAGCTTTCTTCCTTCTGAACGGCAACATTCAGGAATGTGGTTTTCCCAAAGAAAGAACCTTTCTGCGTGGATGCGGATCAGGCTGGAAAATCTGCTGCCATGTCGGATACCACAGGAGCCGATCCGTGCCGCTCCGGCTGCCCTTCCGAAGAGAAGGGGCGGGGCTAAACCGGCAGTGGAACCCTTCCGGACCGTTCCGTACGGAACTCTGCCGCACAAGCGCAACTGTTGCAAACCCGGAGAATCACATCCCATATTTGGTGCCTTTGGAAGCTTAAAGGCAGCATAAAATCCAGACTGGACACGAACCGGACCTCCGTGGCAGCAGGTGGCGCTCCGACACCGGCTGCTGCCCAACAGGACGCGGCGCTCGGTCTCTTACCAGTCTCGTGAAGAGCGGAACTCCGAGGTGCCAGAGGTGATCGTTCAGCAGGCCGCTGTACACCACGTTCCCGAAGACGGCGATGCTTCCTGACTTACACAGCGTGTTTCCTGCAGGGACACATCAAAGACATCACAGGAATCAAAGGCAATTCCACAGTGATCCGCAGGAACAGTGACGGTTCCGACCCGTGTCGAGGCTGAACCAGGAACGGCTATAGTGGAAAACCTCCCAAAAATTCGGGAAATGTTGGAATTCTAACCGATTTCCGAAGATTCCACAAAGAAACCAGGTTCTTGTGTCTGACACTTCCTGTCTTACTGTGGTTTCCTGATGGGTTTGGTCACCATGGAAACATGTTCTGCTTTGACCCTTTTGGGAATCTGAAATATTCAACAGATTTCTGGATTTTTCTGGGAATTTCGTAGCGTTTTTTGTAAAAGCTTTTTCTTTTTTGTGTCCTTTCCTGTTGTTGTCGGAATGTCCTGACCGGGAGTTGGGAGCGTGACCTCAATATGGTGGAAAACACAGAATCTGGCGTCTTTGGCGCCCGGCCCAAGCTCCGCCCCCTTTAAAGGGTGTTGGCGAGCACGCACGCGTCCCCACCAGCGGGTTGGGTCACGTGGACGCGGCGCCCGTGGTTGTGATGGATGCGGCGTGTGGAGGAAAACATCGCTGTAATTCCTGCACAGCCGAGCAGCACAGAGGCTCGCCGGGGGCGGAGCCAGGCGGCGCCGACAGGCAGCACATGTATTATTAAACACCCGAGTAGAAAACGCCCATTAAAGTGTCAGCGGCGCTCCGGCCGCCGTGTGTGTGTTACAGTTAATAATGGGTCGGGTGTGTGTGTGGGGGGGGGGGGCTGTTGCTACCCAGGATCACACACACACACACACACACACACACACACACACACACACACACACACACACACACACACACACACACACTCTTTTTCCAGCTTCTTCCTGTGTTTGCGTGAGGAAGAGGAGGGTGAAGATCAGCTGATACGGGGGGGGGGGGGGCTCCCATGGCAGAATGAGGTCAGAGCGTGCGGTGGTTACGGGCGGGTGGCGAGGACGAGGGCGCCGACCCGGGATCACGCTTACGGACGCTAACGTTAAAGCCGGAGCGGCGCCGTGCGTCTGCGGCGTTCCGCCTCCCAATGAGCCGCTGGCGGCGCCTTGACTGTCGATCCGCGTTTCAGCCCCCCGTTAATTATTAATCATGTGATTAAAGTCGGGGGAGGGGGGTGGGGGGGGGCCGTTAGCACTGTTAGCTCGTTGCTGCTTTTGTCTGTAAACTCACGTTATTTAACGACAGACGGTGATTTAACGCCGGGGGGCGGGGTTATTGATGGCTTTGATGGCGAGTCGGAGCTCCCGGTTTCGTCTCCTCGGACGCGTCAGCAGCGTTTGGGTCGCTACGCCGCGACGCGTTAGCACGTTATTTAGCGTCTGTTTTCGCTCCACCGGAGACGCCGCCGCCGCCATCGTCGTATGAACGCGTGATTGGTCGACGGAGGACGACAACCTTCTGGGACAGATGCTATTGCTAGCTGGCTGAAGTGGGCGGTCCCAGTCGCCCCCCTTTCGTCGGTACCGGTGGGTCCAAACGTCACTTTGGGCCGTTTTTCCAGCTGTTTCGTGATGTTTTAGGGACGGAAAAATCCCTGAATCCGCATCTTTCCGCCCTTCTTCCGGACGCCTCCTTGTATCGTTCCGACTGTGGCATCGGCGCCGTGGTTATTGTCTGCGACCTCCGTGTTCCCCCCGAGATGCCTGCTGACCCCGCCCCCCCTCACGCGACCCCCCCCGGCGGTGCTGCTGCAGGTGGGGCTCTTTAAGGAGTCAAACTCCGGCATGTGCAGCTCCGGTTCGGCAACGCGGCAATAAGGGAAAACAACACTTTTAATAATTCAGACCCTGAGACCGAGGGGGGGGGCGAGGGGGGGGGGGGGGGGGGGGGGGTGGGGGGGGGGGGGCGTCTTAAAGTACCGCAGAATGGCTCATTTAGCTGCTGCTACGCATTATTAAAGTTGTATCGAACCCCCTCCTGGGCCTCTACCAAAGCCCCCCCCCCCAAGCCTGCGAGGGGAACCAATAAGAGGCAGCAACATTTATAACCGGCACCTCCAGGAGCAGCTAAATAACGCCGGAGCTCTTAATCTCTCTTTCCCGCCATTCCCGCCCAATCTGCCGGCCCTTGATCCCGGTTGAGCCGTAACGCGAAGCCCCGCCCCCGCCCAGATTAGCTTCCACTGGAGCGGCGCCCACGGTACGTAAAGGATCTGGGGGGGTCGGTGTTGGCACTGACAGATGGATGGTGGGACCGTTTGGGAAGCGTCCCGGGATTTCTGCTGACCGGAGCCTTTTTTCCCGTCACAGATCCTGAAAAATCCTGGAATCTTCGTCTTTCGATCCCTTTTTTTTAAAATCTTTTTTAAAAATGTGACACTGAAATTTGCACGGAAACGTTTGAGCAGCGTCGAGTTTCCACCCGCAGACACAAATTCTAATTATAGTAATTTATGATTAGGATGCATAATAGAACGGAGGGAGGAATAAAAGCCCATTAAAACGTCCGTTTAGGATGTAAACGCCATAAACTTAAATCAGGGGGGTCGGAGCGACGCCATTGGCTGATCGCGCGGCCGTTTATGAGGGACGAGTGCGGTCGAGTCGCTATTGTTCGCCCCCGATGGCACGTGTATTAAAATATACGACACCCGACGCTAATAGAAGCCGTAAATTTACCTGTCAGCTAATTCTGCGTCCATTTAGACGTTAGCGCGCGACGCATCATTAAAAATGCGGACGCTCACATCAGGTTAGCTTAAATGGTATCAAGCTAAGAGGCTAACAAACAAGAGGAAGTGTGTTTGTGACGCTGGCGCGCATAAAGACCAGCTGTTCGCTACACGCTAACTTCAGCTACGTGATGGTTTCAGCTGCACGACGCTCCAGAAGAGTTCCGGAGTCTGGGAAGTACGACCCCGACACCAGAACCTCTGGGGAAACAGGCTAATGTTCCAGGGAGCGCTCGTTCCCCTCCAGGTCGCCGCCCGTTGTTTTAGAAACATTCTTAAGTTGCGTTAAATAAAATATTAGCCGTAGCGGAGCGCACGTCTGTAGTGCAACTGGAAAAGTCTCCGGGAAAACGGGGTTGACGGGAACGTTCCTGACGTAACATGTTGTTCGCATCCATTAACAGAGCCGCGCACGCGAGACCCGTTTAGCTTAGCATCCTGACTGAAAGCAGCGGTGGCAGTTAGCTTCCTGCCACTTTCATCGCAGCGTCCATGATTTGTCCGGGCTGGAGAAACAGGAATTAGACGTTCCGCCTTTGGAGAAGGCACCGGCTCCTGAATCAGCAGGTTTGGAAGTGAGGCCACCTCCGTAAACAGCCTTTGATGAGCGCTTTTTCCAACATCAAAGCCAGCGATCCATCCAGCTAAACGCTAAATAAACCAGTCAGCCAGCTGCTCCGGCTCCTGCTGAGTGTCAGACGCTGACGTCTTCCCGCTTCTTCCAGCTAAGCTGACTAAACACGGAGCCTTCAAAGATATGCAAATTAGCCACGTTGCTAAGTGGATTCCGCCTTTTTTGTGATTTTTTTTCCCGGGGCCGCGGGGCCGATTAGGATGATTCCTATCTACGGAATGCTACACACCTCCACACAGAGGGAACGCCGGCCACCCGCGGGGGCTCCTCGGTGGTCTCCCAACACAAGTGTGAAAATAATGGACCAGGGCGGGAAGAAGCCGGGAGACGGATGATAGGACAAAGAGCCGCGGCGCCACAGCGGCTGACCTTCGACCTTGACCACGCCGCTGCTCATCGATCGCATCACAAACACTCCAGGACCAAAAGGGTGGCGACGCTCCGGAAACTTTCCTGCTGTGGCCAGCAATATTCCGGAGCAGCTGACATCTGGAACCTTCCGGCCTGGGGAAGGACCGGGCAATAGAATGCTGCGATCACTCAGCGCTAGTTAGCTTAGCTCAAACACAGCTAGTGTGCAGATCTGCGCGCTGTCCAGTAACATGGCGCGCTAGCTTAGCTTGCTAGCCGGCTGTGTTCTGCCCAGCCCAGCGGCTCGATGTAGCATCCACGAGTCGATGCTCGGTAGCACAGTTAGCTGCTAAAGCCGCGGCGGCTGAAGCTAATCGTCCGGCTCGTTATTGGTGCTAGAAAAGCCAGTTTTCTCGTTGGCAACGCGGCGCCGGTTTGCTGCAGCCATTTGCAGAAGCTCTTCTCATTATTCCTTCATTATCGTCATCACCATTAGCATCGGTCACGCCGCTATCACCAGAGAGTGTTCTCGGCATCGCCGCGACATAATGCCGCTAATGACGACCTTAAGATGGAGACAAACGCAGACGATAACGACCAAATAAATAATGCAGAGACGGACCAACCCAGTGGGCTTTGATGTCCGGGCGTCCGTTAGCAACCAGGCCTCCCGTTCCAGCTATTGACAGTTAGCAACAGTGCTGCCGTAGCAACAATCTCGGCGTCTGTTGGGACAGAAATGATTGATCTGATAGATTTTTGGATCGACCGATGAATTATTCAGCGAGCAAAGAAAAGAAAGAAAAGATGAAAGGACGAACGTTGACGCTAACGGCGGACAGGTCAGAGCCCGCCCAATCAAATATTTATCTCTGTCACTTGATTAGCATGTTTTTGTTTTTTGGCACAGCCCGCACGTTTGTCCGGCGATCAAAGGGGATCAAAGACACGTTGGTGTTTACGTTTGCGGAGCGGCGAGCAACCGGTTTGATCTCCGTCACACGGCGCCACGCTCTCCACTTCCTGGTCCACAAACTGGATTAAAATGCTAACCGCGGCTCCGCCGCAGCACCTGCGGAGGCTCGCCTGCGGTTCTTCCTGCCGACGCTGCTCCGGTCTTCCGCGCGGCGCTCCCGCTCGGGGCCCAGATATCGGGAATAACGCGACAGTAAAACTTCAAAGAAAGACGGTTGCAGGCGGTGAAAATTTCCCAGCTTGGGTTCTGCGGCGTTTTCAGGTTAGCGAGCCGTTTAACCGCGGAGGTCAGCGGCGGCCGGCCGCGTCCGCACTGGGCGACGCCTGTTTGTTTAAGATCTCCGGCGGCCACAGGTGGATCACATCCGTAATCCGTCTGTAAAACATCACAGCGGATCGATGGCGAGTATTTACGGGGTTAAGCCGACAAAGGAGCGGACGCAGACGCTTCACAAACAGCCCAACGTTAGCTTTAATGCTATTCCCTCTCGTCTGAGCCGGAATACCGGAGCGGCGGCGGGAGGAGCAGAATCCAAACGCACGTTCCTATGGTGACCGGGTCACGTGACGGCGGAACGGTGCCGTTAGCGCCGCCTGAGCCGCGGCTGCAGCTCACGATGGCGTTAGCCGCGTTTCCAGGGCTCCGTCGGGGTCGTTTATCGACGGCGAGGTGGCGAGGCTAAACTCCAGTAATCCACTTCCTGTTTACTAATGAAGCTCCGTGTGAGGACGCCGCGGATCCTCCACGCTCCGACCGCCGTCCGTCCAGGCCGCCGCCTTAGCGGACGTTTTCCCACTTGGTTCCAACTTTCCTTCATGTCAACATCGGATTAGATCCGGACCCATAAGCCCCGCCCACTAAAGGGATCGGATGGATCAGTCGTGAAGATGAAACACTTTGATCCAAAACGCTGATGACATCACGGCGAGTGATCCGATTTGTTATTGATCCGCATGGATGAATCTAAACTCGTTACTTTGGCTGGTCAGAACAGCACGGCGGTGGGCGGGCTCCGGGGGTGGGGGGGCGGGGGCTGGCAGCCGATGGGACCTGACATCCTCTGGCGAGGCGGCGGCGGCGGCGTGGATGCTGGCGGTGCAGAGTCTGTTTGTTGTGCATCCATCAACCGCGGCGTTCCGGCCAGGAGCCGATCGATCGCCAACACAAAAGCTCATTGATGACAGACGGCGCTCCGCAAACATGGAGCGCCGTTTCTGTCGAGGACAGCAATAAGCTCCAAGGTCACCGAGTCACTCCGGCGCTCCGACAAAGTCCCGCCTCTTCTTCACGTGGGGGGGGACAAAAGGCCCCGTCGCGCTCCTGAGCCGCCGCTGAAAGCTGTTGGCACATCGTTAGCGGAGCGCGTCGTTAGCGGCGGCGTTGACAGGTGGTGAAACGGACGCGACGTGTTTACTGACTGACAGCGACCCCCCCTGCCCCCCCCCCAAGGACGTACTTAATGTTGCAACAAATTAGCGCCTCACCTAAAAAGGCCAGTTATTGGGGGAGGGACGCCATGTTGGCGTGGCAGCGGCGGAGACGCCGTATATCTGCAGGCCGTCACACCGTGGGGGTGTTGGGGGGGGGGGGCTCGGCGGTATGATGGGACCAGGCCCCCCCAGCCCCCCCCCAGCTGGGCCTGAGTGTGAGTGATGCTGAGCGAGGCGGCGCCATTAGCAAAGTGCTGGTGGTGAGAGGATGGCTCAAACCAAAGGGGGGGGGCAGATTTATGTGGCCGGCCCCCAACAAACACTCTTAGGAGGCATTAGCTTCCTCGCTCCTCTGATGCAGCCTGTTACTCGCTGCCTCCGTCGTGCTCGCCATTTTAGCCCTCGGTCAGAGACGACGCTGCCGTAAAAACGCAGCCGGTTACCATGACAACGTCAGGCGTACGCTAACGGTGGCGCCCCCTGCAGGACTCCAGCTCTTTGACTGACAGCTCAGCTTTCATTCTGATTGGACGGTTCCACGTGTGGGCGGGATCTCAGCACTGCGACCTCTGTTTTGACCTTAGCGTGAAGCTACATTAGCATGAAGCTACGCAGCTTGAGACTTCATTTTGTTGATTTTGGTTGTTGAGATGTGACCTTTCACCCCTCAGACTTCCTGTCTGCGCTCCGGCGACAACGATCCGCCCGCTTGTTTAGCTGGACACGTCGGAGGACGGCGGGAGGCGGTCCGAGCGAAGACGCCGCTGAGGCTGTCGGGCAGCTGTCAGAGGGAACCGACCGCACGCGGCGCTCGCCGCTCTCGCTCCATCGGACCTGTCAGCCGGCGCATCAGCGGCGTCGCTGGACGCTTGTTAGCTGACTGATGATGAGCGCCGACCTCCGACTACCTGCTGCTGCGGATCTGCTTATTTCGGACCGCGGCTAATCCCGCCGCTACCAGCCGTCGTGCCGAGAGCGGGTGGAATCACGGAAGGTAGCCGTCATCCGTCCGACCCTCCCGCCTGTCAGATCCCATCCGCGCAGACGGGAGGATCGCTCACAGACGCACGCCGCTCCGGCTACGGCGGATCACAGGGAAGCTTCCTCGGACAGTTAGCCGCAGCGCGCGGAAGCTAGCATCATGAATGCTGACGGGCCGACAAGCCGTTTATGGAGAGGACGGAAATCCTGCTCTCGTCTCCCCCAATTGAATTACCGCCTCGATCCAAAGATAGGAAGGGGCACGGGGGGGCGGGGCAAACGGGGGGCGGGCCATATTCTTCGGATGCACATTTTCCGTGCAGCGGCTTCCCGAGGGCTCGCAGCTCCCAACTTTGCCCGTCTATTTTTATTTGTTCTCGGCGCTGCTCGTTAATGCGGCGCTGCAGCCCCCCCGGGGGGGGGGGGCAGGAAGTAGACGTGGATGGAGGGGAAGGGTGCAACGGGATGCGCCGCTCCGAGGCTAGCGGGGCGTAGCTCGCGTGACCTCGCGATGCTGTCGGAATACTAATGGCGCTCAAAGTTCCCCAGCGAACGATACGGAGGAGCGGCGTGCACACAAACGTGCACTCGCCACAACCAGGAAGCCTGAAGCTGACACCGCTCGCCAATTACAGCCCTCCGGGCCGTCGCCACGGTGACAGCAGTTCGGACCGCACACCCGGTTTAACGGGAGCGGGACGCTAATATTCCTGTTTTCCGTTAACAAATCTCGGGTTCTTCGGCGTTCCGCCCTCCGCCAGTATTCCAGCCGGCGGTACTTCCCTTCAGTCGTCAGGGAGAAGGAAGCCGGAGATTTACTGTCACCGCGGCGACGAGCGGCGCCTCCGACGCTCCTACGCAACAGCTTTATAACTCCGCATTAACCCAAATTCCCGGCTGGCATCCGGAGGTGTCAGTGGGAGCCGGAAGGTGGGGAATTTCCTCCGCCGGGAGCAGCTACTGTGCTTCACGGCGCTCCCACGCACGTCGCGGCGAGGATCATTTTCTTGACAAAACGCTCGGCTCAGGAAGTCGTTCCGCAGTTCTTTGGGAGCACCTGCGCATGATTCCGTTGGGATGGGGAAAACCCAGGCGGTGAAGCAGCTCCAACACGACGGCCCTCGTTATTCCCTCTTCCGTCTCACTTCGCGGGTCGGCCGCTGACGGTCCGGGAAGCTAGCAGAGCTCTGCTAACTGCTACCGGAGTGTCGGGAAAACAGGTGGGACCGACGGAACAACGGCTCCGCAAATGAGATGCGGAGACGCGACCGCGTCCGGGAACACGAAGCATCCCACTCGTTTATCGGAATGCGTTAATCCCACGCGTTTCCGTGCGCCATTTATTTGATTTGACCGCCATCGTCTGAGGTTGAGACGAAAATTAGATGCAGCCGGGATAATTATCCGACAGTCGGCAGCTAATTATCCATCTGCAGTGGGCCCGGAAGGTGAGGGGGAAAACTTATTCCACCTTTTGCTAACTAGCGAGGCAGCAGCGCGCGGGAGCAGAGGAGACCGCGGCGAGGGCGAAGACGGCGGCGGGAAGGAGGTGAAACAGCGGCGCCCGGGTGAGTCGGAACCGGATCTACTTCCTGAATTCTGCCCTTTAGAGATTCATGAGAGGAGGATAATGGCGGGAAGGCAGGAAGAGCTTCTCCAGGTCAAGATCTCAGGGAAATGGACTCTCCGCGGATACGCTAATTACCCCGGAGGCAACGCAGCAGGAACCAAGCACGCTCCGGCTCCAGGCGGATCCTCTTTGGTCCGCTGATCCAGAACCCACAGCCGGGACACAAATATCAGCAATTTCATGCTTCCGGCTCCTCCAAAGGTGACGGCCGCCGGCGTCCGCTTTCGGCTCCTCTGTGGAATCTACGAGAAGATTGAGGAGATTCCCGAGGAGGGAACGTGGAAGCGCCGTTTAGAACAGAAAATACGCTGCTCCGTGCGGGTCAGCGGGAATCCATTTCCTCCTTTTCATTTTTCCATCACTCTCAGGTTGACGTGTTCATATCGGAAAGGTCGCGACCTCTAATATAACACATGAGCAGCGCGTCAATCCGCCCGGAATGGTGTCGGACCGGCCTCCCGCTCTGACATCTGCAGTGAAAAATATGTCGTTTAATGCCGCGAGATGCCAAAGAATCCCATTTTAAACCCGCCTGATAAAATTCCCTCTCTTCCACCTGAGCTAACTGCACTAGCTGGAAGCTACAGCTAATCGGAATGTTGCTCACCTGCTTTTACAGGCAGAAAATGAGCTTTAATGGCAGCGGATCCGAAATTCCGAGCAGTTAAAATCCCCTTAAAGGGATGATTCCTCTCTAATATGACAATTTAAGGAAAACACAAGGCAGCCGAATGCGTCCGGATTCCTCCGCAACATCCGGTCGATCCTCTTATCACAATAAAACATACATGTTATTATATCATCCGCTCTCATTTCACGGCTCGCCGAGCAGCGTCTGTGGCCACCGACAGAGCGCCGTCGCCGGGACGATAACCCGATTGTCTTTACGAGATTGATTCAGCGAGCGGGAATAGAAGAGGAACGCTGCCGTCAGCATCCGACAAACACGGAATGTTTGTTTGAAAAAGGTGGAGGTGGTGGAGCAGAAAACAGCCGCGGCAAACCGCTAACGCCGCTAACGCCGCTAACGGCGCCCACGGCCATCGGGATCATAAACCACGTAGTCACGGCGACGCTGCTGCCGGGTTGGAGCGAGCTCACGCGGAGGCCCAGGAAGCAGCCCGCGGCTCCGGCCGTCCCACGAGGCGCCGCCCCCACGCCGGCGAGGAGGCGGGGCCACATGCCATGAGCGGCTCGGCTCTTTAGATGATGTTACGCCTCTTTAAATATTGATCGGCCAATAACAGAACTCGGATGAAGCGCGGATCCGCTGCTAATGCACACAAATCTTTGCTAACACGCGTGGACGCCGGTGAGCTGACAGGAAGTTGGTCGCTCCGCCGTAGCGCTCGCTAATGCACCAGAGAGGACATTAAATATGGATGCCTGACCCGGTGCAGCCGGGCCAGCGCCGCCGTGGTAACATATCGCACAGCGGATGTCACGCAAGGCCGATGGGAGGGGGCGGCGGCCGCAGCCGCGGCTACCGCGCTAGCATGAGCGGGGGCTGACTTCAGAGGAAATTAGCCGTTTACGGCGTCTTGCTAACAAGAACCATCTTCAGCCGCGTGGAAGACAATAAGACGGAAAATCGACTGGGAAACGCCGCCGCTTCCGGACGGTTTTCCCTCCACCGCCGCGGCGTGTTTGAGCTCCTGCCGCTCAGCAGCCACCGCGGCTACAGGAAGAGACGGCGCTCCGGCCGGGAGCCTCAATTATTAACGCGCTTTCCAGGATTGCGAGCGGTTGCGTGTTATTGGCTGAAAAGTGCTGCTGAAGACGGAGGAGACGGAACCAGCGGAACGTGTTCGGTAAACAGGAACGCCGACGGCAGCGTTAGCTTTGTGCTAGCAGCCGACATCCGAGGTGTATTAGCACAGGTGTATTAGCGCGCACACACACACTCGGCCATTAATCCCGTGCTGATGTGTGTGAGGCGGCGTATTAGCGCGGCCGGCGCTGGCAGGCCGATCCATCATCGCTCCTCCTCAGTCAGACAACAGCGCGCTCGCTCACGCCGCCACATTTGCATCGGAGCGGCGCCATTAAATCCAGAAAAGGTGAGACTAATTTAGACTTCCTGATCGATCCATCTTAAGTTTTTGATCGTCCTTTGCTCGCCGTAAAGGTCGTGTGCAGCGAGCTGATTGGTCCTGGCGTGGCTGCAGCAGCCCGCCGCCGCCTCGGGTGAGGATGTGTGTGGGCGGGGCCTGTGCCTGCCCCTCCCGGCCACAGGGGGCGATGGAGAGATCATTAAAAGATGCCCCGCCCCCTCTCGAATCTGCCGCTGTCTCCGAGCTCCTCCGGTTCTGGCCGATGACCTCCTGACCTCCGATGTTGGACCGTGTGAGAGGGCGCTACGACGGCGTCCCCGAGAAAACGAAACGGCGGAACAAGTGCGGCGACTCCGGAGGCAAAGGTCAGAACGGAGACGGATGAATCCGATATTCTGTCATTTTCCAACCAACAAGTTTGAAGAAAGAGGCGGGAATGACAGCGCGGGAATGACAGCGCGGGAAGCGGCGCCGATGACGCATCCGTGAGGAACGTGAGCGGACGGCGACCACGTTTCTTGGTACGGTCATGTGACCAGGATGAAGGCATCACCGACAGGGGGCGTGGCCACACAGGGCCACACCCATTGAAGGGAAACTCAATGTGGGCGACAGTTTCCTTTAGCAACAGCGTCCGTTTTGCTAAGACGTTAGCGCCGACTGCTAACGGAGCAACTTTAGGTCCTGAAACACCACTAAACTCTATGTTGCCATTAGATGCTGTGAATTCCCCATAAACTCCACTTTTCCTGTAGCTAGCTGACGATGCTAATGGTCACAGATGATCCTCCAGCCAATTATTGGCCATAAAGTTCATGAATAATAATGTGGGATGAATTATTTAGGCCGACCGTCGCCATTAAAAAAGTCAATCTTTAGCTTTTGTTGACCTGCTAAATAAACCAAAACTCTGCAACTGTTTCCCCGTCCACAGATAAAAATGCTAATAGCACACCGGGCGCTAGCATCATTCAGGCATCTGCGTTCTCTCGGACATCACGTCGTAAATGTTTAACGCAGATCCGTAAGTTGGCCGATGCGGCAACGTGTCCGTCAGGAAACGCCGCTTCCTTATGGACCATAAAGGCGCCGCCGCCGCCGCCGCTGATGTGTGAATACAGAATTTACCTTTAGCACAAATTGAAGCGGGAGCGTGGAAGCTAAAGGGAATAAGACGAGGTCGCTCGCTGACTTATCAGTCGTCTCATTACTGGGAAACGCGACCGTCAGCAGCTGGGCGTCGTCGCTCCAGCGCAGCGCAAATGGTCGGAACCTCTCCGGCGGCCGGCGATCCCTTACAGCCGCGACGCCACTTCGGAGAACCATTAGCGTTAAGAAAACAGCAGCATTACCGCGGCGCTACGCGGAACGCTTAAAAAGATTTGTAACGGCAATAAAGGGATCAGCCGAGAACGACCGGAGCAACCGGCAACTCCGGCAACAGTACGGCTCCGAAGCAACCCAACCGGAACGCCGTCCCAGTCCGGCTGTTCCCGGTTTAGGAGCTCGCTACACGCTAACACGGCTACATTTGCCTGCTAACTTCATCACTTCCCCAGAGGTTTCAGACGCCACAAAATCAACATCCCAGATTTCCATCCCACATTCCGTACGTGTCACATAGGTGAGCCCGCCCACAGGGGGCGGAGCCATCCACGGGCACGAGCTGCTTCGTATTCTCAGCAAAGATGAACGACAAAAAGGACAATTAAAGTTGTTTGTGTACATGAGAGTGGTTGGCTCCGCCCCTGAGCGGGAGCCGATCGTCTCCGCGGGGGCCAAACGAGCTGCTCGCCACAGAAACTTCTGTTCAAGGTTAAAGAACAAAGCCCCAACCGTTAGCATGCTGAACAGGCGGCGGATGCTAACAAAAGGAGTTCAACAGGGAGGCGCCGGGAACGCCGAGGAAGGAAGTGAAGACGGGCAGGCAGAGAAGACAAAAGTGGCGTTCTCCGGGGCCGGGTGCTGACACCGGTGAGGGATGGCGGAGGGGAGCGGGCGGCCATATGGCGGCATGGCGAAGTGGAACCCGCGGGGAAGCGGCGGGCGCATTAGCTTGCGCGCGGGCCCCTCCGATGCTCCTCTGCACTGCGGCTTGGGGACACGCAGGAGCGCTGACAATGACATCAGGCGCTCCCACCTCGGCGGCGGCCCCGGGTTCCCGGCCGAGGTCGCTGGCGCCGGGCCAGGACGAGAAAAATCACCTGAACGGCGCTCCTGGGGGGCGGAGCTCCCGTAATGATCGCGGACCGCCGCTAACACAGCAGCCGCGTGGAAGGCAGAGCGGAGGCGTTCACCCGGCGCTCGCCACGGCGGAGAAAGACTCATAATAGCGGCGCGTTTCACACCAAAAGCGCCGCTGTCGTTAAATCAATAAGTCGTTACCTTTAATGGGATAAGCACTCGGAAAACTAATTGAAAACAGCTCCATTTACTCCGGCCGGGCCCTTAATGCAAACAATACTGTTGTTGCAGCGGGAAAAACACGGAGAGGAGAGGAGGAACGCCGGCGAGAGCCCAGCAACGCCATTTCTAAGAACCGCCGTTTAGCCCCGCCCCCATCGCGTAGCACGGTAGCGGCGAGTTAAGGAGGCGGGGAATGACGGCGAGCCGCCAAAGTTTGGAGGAAACTTCTTACTTAGCCCGATAATCTGATTAAGTCTGAGAGGCTCTTAACTGATTTGTTTTTGCCCCCCCCCACTGCCCCCCCCCCCCCCCAAACGGACCAATAACATGGCGCCAAAACCAGGAGAACAAAGACAAGACCAGCGCTCACACACGTGGCGGCGAGGCCGCGGCGAGCACGTGGAACGTGTTCGGGAGGATCGATTTATATTAGAGAGAATGAGGGCACATTCCATTCCAATCAGAAGGCGGGATAACGGGATGGAGGGATAACGGGATGGAGGGGTGGCGGGATGGAGGGATAACGGGATGGAGGGGTGGCGGGATGGAGGGATGGCGGGATAACGGGATGGAGGGATAACGGGATGGCGGGATAACGGAATGGAGGGGTGGCGGGATAACAGGATGGCGGGATAACGGGATGGAGGGGTGGCGGGATGGAGGGATGGCGGGATAACGGGATGGAGGGATAACGGGATGGAGGGGTGGCGGGATGGAGGGATGGCGGGATAACGGGATGGAGGGATAACGGGATGGCGGGATAACGGAATGGAGGGGTGGCGGGATAACAGGATGGCGGGATAACGGGATGGCGGGGTGGCGGGATAACGGGATGGCGGGATAACGGGATGGAGGGATGACGGGATGGAGGGATAACGGGATGGCGCGTTGCCAGTTCTGTTCCCGGCTGAAAGAGGCTGCATCCGATGTGAAGGAACGTGCGTCAGACGCCTCGTCAACGCTGCTGCTCAGTGGGGGAAGCCGGCGAGCGGCGTTCCCTCCCACGGCAAGAAGAAACAGGAAGCGGTACGGGAAGAACGCTGCTAACGCTAATGTCGCTCCCTCCCTGGTTGGGCGTCTGACCCGACTGAGACTCATCAGTTTAAGTGCGACGGCGTGTTGACGTCGGCGCGTAACGAGGTTAGCCATCAGGCGGCGGGAGGAGGAGCTGATCGTGCCGACACGCTGGGCTGAACGATTACCTGACTGGGGGGGGGGTGGAGCGCCGCGGCCATCCCGCACGCTCCAGATTTTCCATGCGGGTCCTGACAAAGTGGCGAGGACAAGAACCGGACGACCATCTGGCTGAAGCTAATGGAGCCGCTCAATCAGGCTGACTGGGACGGTACTGGTGCCGCTGGTCTGGTGAAGCTACAGTCGCCACTTCCTGTTCTCAGGTGTTCCCACAAAATGGAGGAAAGCTGGGGCAGGCGCTGGCAGAGGTAATGGCGGCGCGGAGGCGGCGGCGGCGGCGGCGGCGGCGAGGGCATCTGACACTTGTTCTATCCTTGAACGAGGCGCCGGAGCTAAATTGGCTGCGCAAATGGCTAATGTGTATAATGGAATTGCGAGTTGCCCATATAAGGGCGTCTGCTAAGCAAATAAATAATTTAATGCAAATCCCAGCATCGCGCCGCCTGCCAATTAAGCTAACCTGTTTTAGCTGTAAGTGATCTGATTACATTAGCATGCCGTAGCTCCGGCTGCATTAGGGAGGCTTTAATCAGTCCGGAATCAAATTAGAGCCCGAGACAGAAGGAGGAAGTGCGGCGCTTCCGCGGAGCACCTTGCTCGCCGCACCTGCGGAGGGTGACGCACGCGCACGTGATGGACGCCGCCGTTACTTCGGCTCCTGCGTTCACGGCCAGGACCAAACCAGAGAGACCGCGTTCGCCGTCATCATTCCGGCGGCGGCGCTCCGATTGGCGGCTACGTTTCATCTCGCAGATGTTCGCCGTCGCGTTCAATAAAGAATCAGCGTTAGCATAAACACGGCGGAATAAACGCCGGAATATTAGCATAAACACGGCGGAATAATCCCGCTGACCGGTGGGGAAGGTCGGGATGAGCTACGGATACGAACGTTTCAGGAGAATTTCCCAGGCAGGAAGCCGAAGCTGTCAGAGAGCCGCCGGATCTGAGCGGCTTCCAAACGGATCCCTCCGCATCCCAGCGTTCCGGGCGGGGGGGGGGGGGGGGGGGCAGGAACATGAGGGATGTGTTTGCCCTGAAGGTAAAAGTGCAGAGAGGAGTCTTCAAAGATCCTCTCTGCTGACAGATGGTGCTGATGGCTGACAGACATTGTCTCAGATGAAGGAGCCCCCCCCCCCCACACACACACACACACACACACACACACACACCTTGCCCCCCCCCACCTCCCACCCATCAACATAAATCAGCACATTCCCGGCTAATTAAATGTTCCCTCCACACTCATGAGGAACGTCGCAGGCGTTGCCACAGGTGTGTGAGCAGGCTGAGGCCCCGCCCCCCTGAGGAGCGGCGTGAGGCCCCGCCCCCCTGAGGAGCGGCGTGATGCCTGCCCCCCCCCCCGTGAATTATCGGCCCTCAGCTCGAGGAGTCATTGATAGGAAGGCAGAGCAGCGGCGGAGGAGGAGTGATGATGCGGAGACGGGAGGTTAAAAAAAAAAAAATCAATCGGAAGCGTCTCAATTAATCTGGCGAGTGGCGGATTGATCGCAGCCCTAAACTGGGAAAACAGGATCGTCTATTTAGGGGCCGTGATCCCTTAATCATCACTTTAGCTCACACACACCTGATGCTGGCCCGGACAGGCCCTCGCCGCTAGCAGCCGATGCTAATTCCTGCTCACCGTCGGATTGGGCTAGCTGTGCGTTGAGTTATCTGTGCGTTGAGTTAGCTGTGCTGTGCGTTGAGCTAGCTGTGCGTTGAGCTAGCTGTGCGTTGAGCTAGCTGTGCGTTGAGTTAGCTGTGCGTTGAGCTAGCTGTGCGTTGAGCTAGCTGTGCGTTGAGCTAGCTGTGCTGTGCGTTGAGTTAGCTGTGCTGTGCGTTGAGTTAGCTGTGCGTTGAGCTAGCTGTGCATTGAGTTTTTGTGCGTTGAGCTAGCTGTGCGTTGAGTTAGCTGTGCTGTGCGTTGAGCTAGCTGTGCGTTGAGCTAGCTGTGTGTTGAGTTAGCTGTGCGTTGAGCTAGCTGTGCGTTGAGCTAGCTGTGCATTGAGTTATTTGTGCGTTGAGCTAGCTGTGCGTTGAGTTAGCTGTGCTGTGCGTTGAGCTAGCTGTGCGTTGAGCTAGCTGTGTGTTGAGTTAGCTGTGCGTTGAGCTAGCTGTGCGTTGAGCTAGCTGTGCATTGAGTTATTGTGCGTTGAGTTAGCTGTGCATTGAGCTAGCTGTGCGTTGAGTTAGCTGTGCGTTGAGCTAGCTGTGCGTTGAGCTAGCTGTGCGTTGAGCTAGCTGTGGCGTACTTCCTGAAGCGTACTTGCTCCGCCCATTTTATCAACTATCCCACAATGCATTTCACCTCAGCTCGTCACAGTGGAAGCTAATATCACCAAAGGGTCACATGACCACATCCCCTAACAGAGCGCCCCCTGCTGGCTCCACGGACACAAATGGAGCTTCAAAACCAGGAAAAATGATTTCCTGATCGGATCCGTCAGAGTTCCGTCGACGTTCAATCGAGAACAAAGATTTTTCCAAAGGTAAAACAGGCAGGAAATGCAAACATTTATGGAATTATACTGAATTTGGGAGCCAAAAGCTCAAACGTGTACTTTTCCGGAGTCGTTAGCGGGACCAAACATGATCATTCCCGTTCCCGGCCTGACCCCCCTCCTCGCCTCCCGGCTCCTGAATACAAAGAGGATTTTACAGCTCGCCGTCAGGAGCGTTGGGAGCCGGAGGGATGGAGAACGGGAGCGCCGCCTGAATTACAATGGGGGATGTTTTACGGCAGATCCGGAGAGGACCTGAGGGGGCAGGAATATCACGCCCCCCTCCTGGAGTGGCCCGGTCCTCCAGAGCCGCACGGAAGAGGCTCCTCCTCACCGCTTTGATTTACCTGGCCGATCTTTGGGAATTGGGCCGGAAGCTTCCGTATTGAGGAGACTCCGGTCCTGCTGCCTGATCGGCCGCCTCCAAACGCACAACACGCCGGCGGATCGACGGTCCGTCACAATTCCTGCTATCAGGCTCCAGCCCAGTAAAGCGGACCGATCCCTGTCTGGAAAAGGCTCTTAAATGGCTCCCAGGTGGCGAGGGGATCACGCATCCCAAACACGCTCCGGCACACCCGGCCGGAGAGGAGGAGGAACGTGCGCGTGTGTGAGATCACGTGTCAGGAACGGTCGGAATAAGAACACGGAACCCTTTCAGAGTCAAACTCAGAATTCCGACCAGCAGGACCAGCGATCACAGGGACTACAGCCATTTCCTGCAATTCCCTGGAGTCACGGGATTCTGATGGAATTCCCTCGGGAGAGCGCAATTACTCATCCCGGGATAAGGAGTCGGGGCCGGATGCAACGGCAGCGGCGGTCGTTTTCCTGAGATCTGCAAGAGCCCCAAGCGGGAATAATCCCGGATTCAAGCCTTCGGAAAATTAAAAACCCAGAAAAGTGAATGGAATGAAACGAATCCTCCACCCGGAGCAGCTTCCCACCCTCACCTCCACGGTGGCGACGAGCATCGCCGTAGCGTCCGCGGCTAACGGCAGCGGCGTGTTGCCGCGGCGCTCCCGACGTCCTGCCGCGTTTCCCCGGACGCGCGTTGGGCCCGGAAGACGTCGGCCTTCATCTGGATCAATTCCGTAAATAATTTGGTGACCCGCCGGATCGCATCGCTCCGGCCGGCGCTGACCATGAATATTGATACCTTTGTGGTCTGTTTATCCCAATGAAAAGCAGCGGAATCATCAAACAAAATTACCATTTATGACAGTTGTGCTTCCATTGGAAAACTGGCTGAATTATTAATGAGCGCCATCGATTCCCGCCGGCGTGCGGATTGCTCCGTTAGCTCCGTTGCTTCTGCCCCCCCCATCCTCCATTTGTACCTTTCGCCAGCGCGACCAGGGCAGGGTCTTTCCCGTAATTCCATTACCGCCGCTCCTACGGCATCCCATCATCCCACAGGACGACTTAGGGACCACTTAGAGGCTCGCGCCTCCGACGCTGCCAACGGGGCAACAAGCGCCATCTATCACCATCTAACCACGGCCCAGACGGATCCGTTTAGGAGACACAAGTGGGACGAATGGAGGGAAGATCGGGAAGGGATGGAGACGGGAAAGTGACGCGGAATAACGGCCCGGAAGTAGCGCTGCAAATCCACATCTGACGGAAGGACAAACATGGACGCAGACACACACACACACACATACACGCTCAGCAGAGCTCAATGGACCAGACCCAGATCTGCTCTATGATGTCCACCTGCCCCCCCCCCCCCTAACCCCCCCCATCCATCCATGGAACGTGGGGCAGATAAATCTGCCCTCCAAGGGTCATAGCCAAGCGTGAGCGGGCGCTTGAGAGCCGGGCGTCGGAATTTACAGCAACAATTACCCCCCCCCCATTCAACCAATGCCCCCGGGGGCAGCAGGAAGAAGCAGGGGGCAGCAGGGGGGCAGCAGGGGGGCAGCAGGGGCATCAGGGGCAGCAGGGACGAGGGCCTGTCCACCAGCTTCCTGTTTCCCTCCTGATGCTCCTGGAGGAGGGAAACGCACGAGAACATGGAGGCTCGGAGCTACGGCCTCACCTGTTCTAGCTGGTGTGTGTGTGTGTGTGTGTGGTGTGTGTGTGTGTGAGTGTGTGAGTGTGTGTGTGAGTGTGTGTGTTGGTGTGTGTGTGTGTGTGTGAGTGTGAGTGTGTGTGTGTGTGTGAGTGTGTGTGTGAGTGAGTGTGTGTGGGGGGGGGGCTCTTAACGATCAGTCATTTTAATCAACATGTGACCTTTTAAAAGCCATTATGACAAACAGATCAGCCCAGAAGAGCCGCTGACCCCTGTGACCCCCAGCTGACATGACCTGCTTCAGCTCCCCTGCAGGCACACACACACACACACACACACAACACACACACACCAACACACACACACAACACACACACAACACACACACACCACCAACACACACACACACCAACACACACACACACACACCAACACCACACACACACACACACATCAACACACACACACACACCAACACACACACACCAACACACACCAACACACACACCAACACACACACAAACAAATTCCTTCTTTTTCCATCACTTTTCTAGGCAGATATGTAGCCGCTACGCTATGTTAGCACGTTTCCTCCGTATCCCAACGGACCGCGCTAACACGAGGAACATTAGCACCTCACCGCGCCGTTAGCGCTCCGTTAGCCGCAGAGTGAAAGAAAAGTGCTAATGGGTAAAAGTTCACGTGTGGAGGAACGAGTTCCGATGCTAGTTTTCCGTGCAGCTTATTGAATTAGCGGGGGGGGGGGGGGGGGGCACTGGTGGTTAGCTTGAAACGCGGAGCGGGATTCATTAGCATTCACCCAGGAAAAAAGAGAGAAGTTTTGATAAACTTCAGGCGAGAAAAGAGAAATTGTAATTAGACATGAAAAATATTCCCAATAATCAAATCCCATTTTGTACTGGAGGCTTCGGAATGAAATTAAGTGGGTTCATATACTGGCGTGTCTCTCCGCCTCTCCCTTCACTCCGAGACGTGTTGCCGGAACAGCCGTCCCCAGGGAGCAGATGGGAATCTAATTAACTAAGATCAATATGACTCGGAATCGTCTCGCTCTTCCAGCCGCGCTTTTGTCTCATTTCAGCAAATCCGCCATTTTGGCTTTCCACGGAGGGTTTTTGCCTCCCGAAAGGAGCCTTTGGGGGGGGGGGTAAATGTGCTGATTCCAGCGGAAGCGCGGGTGGAGGGAGGGAAGGATCCCGCAGCCAGATGCCGGCGCTCCGATCAGCGGTTGGCCTTTTCCTCCGGCGGCGCCTCAGATTAATTAGGATCATCACGTCGCTGCTCCGGGCCTCATAAATCACCCTGACTGGGAAATAATCTGCTACAATAATATTCCGCGTCAGGCGCCGCTAACAACTCCGCACCACCGTCGGCCGTCTTCAGAGGGAGACTCCTCGGGAACGCCGCCCGCTAATTACTGGACAAACGAGGACTCGCCAAGTTCAACTCAACATTCCTGCGGCCACGGACAACGTGTCTGGATGATCGGGAGGACGTTTGGATCCCAACACCGGACGAAATTCCCAGGTGGATAAATGGCTCGTTGAGCTAGCCTCCCGCTAGCACTAGCAGGCTAACAGACCTGTTTGTCGGTGTTGATCGTTTGGATCACGGAAAAGAAACATCCAGCTGTTATTTCCTGGGTTTTTCCTCGTCTGCTCTTCATCTCCGGAATCGTCGGATCTACCTTTGTCTTCCCGTTTTCAAACCTGCTGGAGGAACAGCTGGAGGAAATGGGATCAGCAGGAACTTCCTGTTGTTGTTGTTGTCTCTTTGAGTACAAAGTCTCATTTGGAATCCTGTGAATTCCGTGCTTTAAGCCTCTAACAGCAGTCCCGGCGTCTGGAACGCCGTCAGACGACAACGTAACAAACAGGAAATGTTTTCCGAAACGCCGGCGCCGCCCGGGGGGCTCGGAGCGCCAGCCGTGCCTGTTTACCTACATCGTGTACACAAAGTCACACAACGGCTCCGTGGCAAATTCCCTCATTTGGAATTCCATCCGTGGTGTTCGCGAGCCATTTACGTCGCCGCACTTCCTGCGAGGTGATCGTTATTTTTAGGAGCAAAAGGGGAGGCGGGGTCACTGATCCGAGCGGGATCGGCGAGCCTCGTTCATCCACAAACTTCCGCGTTTGCTAAGCGCACATAAAAGCAGCGGCGTTCCCGTGTCCCGCTCCGGGGCGACCGTAAAGATTGATCCGTCGTCGTAACTTCGCTGATGAAAATCCATCGGTGGGTTTGATGGGAGGCGAAAGTTGAAAACATTAAATGCAGATTCCCGGTGGGAATGGAGCCGGAACGCCGCAACATTCCACAACAACCACGGCCACTTGTTTGCATTTTTAAAAAGGTCGTTTTTTCTGGACTGCAGGTGTTGGGTCGGATGGATAGCATTAGCGGCATTAGCGACGCCGCCGGGATAGCAGCCTAGACGAGCTATAGCTATTCCCAGGAATGTTCGATGAAGTCTGAAGTTGGCCAGGAAAGAAACATCGTAAACAGAAAAACTACAACTTCCTGTTTGTAACAACACTTTGATGCTAATGTTACTGCTCAAGGTTTGACGCTAACATTTGACGCTAACGTTGGTTCTGATTTCTGCACTTTTTGTGACTGAATTTCCCCACTAGCTAGCAGCTAGCATTAGCATGTGTGTCGTGTGCTCTGCGGCGCCGCGGCGCTAACCTGTGGACGCAGGCGTCAGGATGAACTCGTCGGGATGAGGAAGTTCGTCCTCCCACCGTCATAAATCCTTCCTCCTGCTGCAGAATCATTTCTGCTGAGCTTGTTTTTCCTTCTTTATCACATTTATCGGGACCATTGTTTCCCGGTTCTCCGGATCCCGAGCCGACGCCGTTGGGAGGCTCTATTGTCCTCCAGGCCCATTTATCAGGAACGCTAATTCACGGGACAAATGTGTGTGAAATTTTTGTTTGGGAATCAGATCCGGCACTCTGATAGTGTTGTTAGCCGTTAGCATTAGCGCGCTTAGACCTTTAGACGCCCACGCGTCTGTAGCGATGCTAACGAACGACAGAGGCAGTAAACACGCCGCCACGGCCCCCCGGAGGGTCGGATCCCACAGAGAAGGAAGTCTTTTATTTCAGAGCCCTCCGAAACACACACTCACACACACTCACACACACTCAGGGACCAGCAACCTGAGATTAGCTACTAGCAACCTGAGATTAGCTACTAGCAACCTGAGATTAGCTACTAGCAACCTGAGATTAGCCACTAGCAACCTGAGATTAGCCACTAGCAACCTGAGATTAGCCACTAGCAACCTGAGATTAGCCACTAGCAATTTTGAGATTAGCAACTAGCAACCTGAGATTAGCCACTAGCAACCTGAGATTAGCCACTAGCAATTTTGAGATTAGCAACTAGCAACCTGAGATTAGCCACTAGCAACCTGAGATTAGCCACTAGCAATTTTGAGATTAGCACTAGCAACCTGAGATTAGCCACTAGCAACCTGAGATTAGCCACTAGCAACATGTGATTAGCAACGGGAAGCAGAGCAGGAAGGCAGCAGGTTTTCAAGTCGTTAAATCAAGACATCGGGACGTTGAAGCCGCTCAGGTAGCTTTTCAGGAGCCGGCGGCTCAGGTCAAAGGTCACTGTTGTGAAATGATCCGACGCTTCTTCTTCTGCTGATTTAATTAATTATGAACGTGTTTGAGTTCAGTCTGGAGCATTTTTTAGCCACTTTATAACACAAATTCTACGATGCTAACGCTGTAGCCTGTAGCTGCAGGTGGGTGTGGTCATCACAGGACCTGAAGCAGCGCGCCACCACAGGCTCCGCCTCCAACATTGGCCCTCCCACTCTCTCTCAAGGAACGCCATTTACAGCTGAGGCCCGGAGCGCCGCCACGGTTCCGCCGCCATTGAGGCCGTCGGTTTGGTGAAAGGACGTCTGTCATAATTGATCTGTTTTCAAGCTGCAGCCGAGCTCTCGTGCACATCCATCTCTGAGCGCATTAGCGCCTCAGCAGCACGCGCGGCGGCGGTGATTGCGCAGGCTTGCTAACGTCTCCCGTGGCGTTCCTCTCGACCCCGAGCGCGACCCTCTAATCTACTCCACTTGCCACGTCCACACGTACCAGCGAGCTCACAGGAAGAAAAGCCGCTTCCAGACTGCTCCTTCCAGCGAGGTGGCTAACGGGCTTTAGCTACGTCACTGCGCGCCTGTTAGCACAGCACCTAGCTGCTATCACCTCCCGACACCAGAACACAGCTGCTCCGAGCATTGGCAACCTTTACGGCGCCTTGTTGCCTTAGATTAGCTAACAGCCGCATTAGCTAACAGCCACGTTAGCTAACAGCCACATTAGCTAACAGCTACGTTAGCTAACAGCCAAGTTAGCTCGACAGTAGTTAGTCTCTTTCGTTTCTGACTGGGATGCGTCGTCGTTCCCGTCGGCTAACATGTTGGCTCATCAGCTTCATTAGCAAACATGCTAACAGGTAGCACGTGTTGGGACCGACTTTAACAGAGTGGATCAGTCGCCCCCCCCCCCCCCCCCCCCCGATGCTAAAGGAGCAACTTTCCTCGGTGGAGTCAATAACCGCGCAGCCACGACCGCGGTGTCAGCGTCCGGCCGGCCAACATCCGCGTAATTAATTAGCCGGTGTCTCCTCCGTGGAGCGCGAGCGCCCGACAGCGGGCGGCGAGCGTGCTCATCCATTACGGCGGCTCGCCGGGGGTCAGGCGTCCTGGCAGGAAGCAGCCGGCGAGAACGCCGCCACATTTAACCCGCCTCCATTTCATGAAATTGCCTTTCGGGTCGAGGGAAGCGGCTGCGGCTGTCAGTCAGAGCTAATCTGGTTAGCATCAATCAGGAGCCGCGGTCGCACGCCGGGGGGCGCCGGACCCCCCCCCGGCACCATCACACCAGCTCATATCACCACATGTGGAAAAACAAGCCTGGGGAGTGGCGGTGGCGGCGGCGGGAGGGAATCGTGGGGGGGTCGGAGCACTGCCCCCCCCCCACGCCGTCAGGAACGGGCATCGACGGCGTCCGTGGCGGGGCGGAGCTTTAATCAAGGCCGCCGCCTCAGATTAATGGGAGAAAACTGATAAACGTGTCGTGTTGGCGGGCGGAATTCTGCCGACTCAGGATTCCGTCTGCGGCGCGGGGAAATGAGGAATTAGAGCGGAGATGAGAGGAGTGAGATGTTTGAGGTCATCGCGTTTAAAAATGACTTTTAATCAGAATTAAAAGGCGTCCGCAGAATCCCGGTGATGACTTCATTACCCGCGAATCAGGAATCATCCATTTCACCGGGACCACACGTCACAAGTTCTCCGGAACTCCGGAAATTCTAAAAGTATTCCGCTCAGAAATGTCCAGACTGCGTTTGAACGCATCATTTTGTTTAATCGGCATTAAATATCCCAACAAAACCGGAGCGACGCCGACGGACGACTCGGCGCCAGCGGGACACGAACGGAGGACGGCGTTCTCGCTCCCCTTTGACCTTGTCACAATGCTAAGCTAACGCCGCACAGGAGTTATTCCGTTATTATGTAACCCTTCCGGGAGCGAGCGGAGCAGCGGGAACACTGATCCATGTCGCAGCTAAGCAGGAGTGACACTGTGGAGATGAAAGTCTTGTCATTCTTTTACCGCTGACGACCCGCGTATGCTAACGTGCTAACGTCCGAGCGCGTTGAGCTCCGGGGGGGCGGGGGGGTGGGGGGGCGCTTCGGGGTAGCCTAGAGTGGTTAAAGTCAACGGGAACTAAAAACTAGGTGATACTAGCTAACATCGACCACAACCGAGAGGTGCCAATATCTCAAGGCTAGCCTCGCCCACCGCTAACGCTCGCTAACGTTAGCCCAACGTTAAACTTTGCATGAAGTCGGAGTTGGAGATCGCAAACTTGAATAAACGCGGCTAATTAGCGCAGACGATTAGCAACGTTCGGAGCGTCTAGCTCAGGTAAAGGTCTGGGGGCCGTCACCTAGCAACCGGGCCAGTATCGGCAGACAATTAGCATCGGGAGTGTTGGCGCTCTTTAGAGGACAATAATTGTGCCGCATCGATCCGTGTTCGGTCAACGGATTCATCGAGCAGATTGATACGTTGGCCGGGCGGAAAATACGTTAACGATCCGTCCGGAAATCCATCGGCTGCTGTTTAACATTCCGGATCCGTTTCTGGATCAACAGCGAAGTTTTAATTCAGTCGGAAGAAGCTCAACGAGGAGAAAAGAGCCGATCCGTTCAAATCAATCGTCCGATTGGGAATTCTTGTGGAACCGGACCTGTTCTGGGTTTCTGCCTGGTACCGGCTGGTGTTCCTGGAGACCCCGGCGCCGGACCGTCTGGGTTATTCGTCACGAACAGGAAGTTGACGCTGCTAACTTCCTGTTTTCAGGGAACGCTGCAGCAGCAGGAGGGAACGGCCAATCGGATCGCTCCGTCGCCATAACAACAGGATCAGCGGCCTCCTCTGATTGGCTCCAAACCCCGTTGGCTCCGCCTCTGGTTGTTTTCCGTCTCCCCCAGCTAACCCCCCCTCATCAGAGAGGTCATGTGACCCCACAGAGGCGGCGCCGGGATCACCTGCCACCGCAGCAGCTGTCGGCACCGGCCGACCCGCTCCGGATCTGCTCCGGGATTAATATTTCATCGCTCACTTAATAGAAAAACAGATGCTGCGCCGCCGTGCATGCTGGGAAATCCGGCGTTACTTACGGCGAGGAGCTAAATTCAGAGTGAAATATGCATCCGGCGGCGCTCCAATCAGGCCGCGGCGCTGTAATGGGATATCGACAGATCCCGTTTATGCCGCCGCCCTGACCTCCGCGCCGGACTAATAAAACTTTTGGTACATTGAAGCGTAAAGACGCCGCGGCCGTATTTCAGCGCCGCCGCTGCCCTTTAAAGCGTTGACCTCCTCGGAGAACCGGCCGCCGCCGTGATTAATACCGCCGCCGTTTATTGGCACCAATAGGTCACCGGCACGACCTCGGCGGGAGCGCCGGGATCGAAGAACACGGGGCGGGAAGGAGAGCGGCGCCCTTCCCAACACGCTGGTGGGCCGCCCACGGCCTTTAGCCCCGCCCACACAAGACTGTGAGCCCCCCACACACACACACACACACACACACACACACACCACACACACACACACACACACACAGGAAAGATCATAATGTCACTGATCGACGTCAACGATCCAAATATCCATCGATGCGATTTAGGCAGGAAATGAGTCCGCGTAGGTAAATGTCAGGAGTTCTGCCGGGCCCGTTCCCGGGTCACAGCTGGACAAAGAGGCGCATTAATAACCTGAACTGGGCGAAAAGGCGCCGTTGTTTCGGTGGTGAGAATGGGCTGAACCAGAACCAGAACCAGAACCAGAACCAGAACCAGAACCAGAACCAGAACCAGGAACCAGAACCAGGAAGTGGCGCCGCGGCTAAAGAGCCTGTTCGCTCTGGTTAATCAGCGCTAAAGCGCCGCGTTCCTTCATCACACTGATGCATAAACAAACAGGCAGTCAGGCGCACACACACACACACACACACACCACACACACACACACACACACACACACACACGAGCTACTGTCTCCGGTGCAGCGGGGGCGTGCACGCCACGTGCACGCTCTCATTCGCACATTTTTCCGGGACCAAAGGAAGAGCTGACTGCAACATTTTTCCTCCACTTCAGAAAAGTAGCCGGTGTCAGGATGATAAATGAGGGATCGCCAGCGCGAGCGTGCACGAGCGTGCGCACGCACGTTCCGCTGCACAGGAGCTTCTGCTAACGCCGCCTCCTCGCCGCGTCGGAGGGGCCGCCGGCGGCGCTCCGAGGGGGGGCCGCATGCAAATTACATGGCGGGACAAGTGATTAGCGACGTGCGCTTGCTATCAACATAACAATAATGTGTGGAACAGGGGGGGCGCAGGGGGGCGCGGGGGGGCTGACCTGACATCAGCGGCGCCGCGACGGCGAGCGTGTTTTTTCTGTTTTAAATACCAGGTGTTAGCCGGCGAAAGGTTGATTGCTAATTTCCCCGAGGTGAGCGCGGCTCACAGAACATCTGACGGGCCCTCGGACTGCTGATGCTAGCGCAGGACACACGTGCTAGCGCGGCACACACACACACACGCTAGCGCGTCACACACACACACGCTAGCATGGCAGACACATGCTAGCGCGGCACACACACACATGCTAGCGCATCACACACACACACGCTAGCATGGCGGACACGTGCTAGCATGGCAGCAGAGCTTCCCAACGTCTGTACCATCACCGACAGAACGGCGACAGGAAGATTGATGGGCGGCGAGGGCCGGGTGGATGCACCGCTGGGCCGCTACGCAAAGCGCGGCGTTCGTTGTTGTTGTTGTCGCGGGCGTGATGATGCGCGTCCTGAAGAGGCTCCAGGATCCACGGGAACTCCAGGAAAACAGACATTTACCTGAAAACCTCTTTGTTTCTTTGGTTTTCCTGAATCAACACACAGTTAGCGCTAAAGTTAGCATCGTGGGCGGGACCTGCGGCTCAGGGGCGTGGCCTAGCGCCCCCCAGATCGATTCCAATGTAATTCCGATGGCAGGGGCTCCCGCGTCCCAGAGGGAACGTTTCAGTCGCTGCTGTAGAGGAAGACGGAGCGTTCTTCTGTGGTGGGGCGCCCACTCGCCACTATCTCAAGGGTGTGATAACCCCGCCCCCTTATCAGCGAGCACTCACAACCAGATCATGTGACCAGATCATGTGACCAGATCATGTGACAGCCATCGGCCGCCAACGCCGGCGAGGAGGCGGATTTTGCCGCAGCGGCGCCGGAAGACAAAGAGACGCGCGATAAGACGGAGGAGTGCGTCCGTATCGACTGCTGTCAGTTAGCGGCGTGTTCAGGAGTGTGTTCGGGATTACAGGGATTAGTCCTATCGGATGGCGGGGGGGTTATCAGGCGTCCCGGCTCGCGGCCTCTTCCCGACGCTCCCGCTGCCCATTAACTTGGAGGATTTATGACTTTGGAGAAACAATTAAGGCTGCGATTCTTATGAGAGGCTGATTAAGGCGCCGCCCCCCTGCGGCGTTCCGACACTCACCAAACTTTAGGCGGCTCCCGGCGTTCCGCTGTGATTTAAGATGCTAAGGCGGCTCACAGCCGATTCCGACACTCGGAGAACCAATTTAGTTTCCATTGATCGCTTTTCAAGCAATTAGATTTCCATCGACAAAAGAAATCTGGAGGGGGGCGGGTTGGGAACGCCGCTGTGATTTGCACGTTTATTCAGGGCGCGCGACCCCCTCCGCTGACCCCTGACAGATCCCTGCCCCCCCCCGCCGCCAAACTCCGGACAGCAAATAACTCAGCGGGCGTGAAAAAGCGGCTGGCGTCAGATTCCATATCCGTCTTTATTCCCGATATCGCCTCTTTGTTTCTGCAAACTTGGCTGATTTTCTAAATTGTGGAGTATCGACTGTTCCGGAGGCTGACCAAGCGCGGCTGATGTAACATCGGAGGGAACGATATCCCGCCGGTCCGAGGAGCCGGGGCCACGCTGGACCAGCGCCAGGCCCTGGCGGGGAGCCGTGCGCTTCCTGTCGGGAACGCCGTCGGCCCAAAGCTCCGTCGAGCCTGCAGAGAAGTCGTCCTGGACCTGGTCGGGCGTCCAAACGGCTCCGGAACGCGACGCTTTCGTCTTGGCAACGCACGGCAACCCTCAGGTGACGGGGGGGCGGGGCTTCTGGATCAGGTCGCCGTTGCCTTTAATGTTTTTGGGCACCTGCGGCTAAATGTGTTAAAGATTCCATATTGAAATTCCGGTGGGTGAGGATTAGATCCGGGGGATAAAACAGGAACGCCATTAATGCGAGAGTAGGAAGTAATTCCCAGCGTGCTCCCAGAGGAAATCCAGCGTTCCCCAAAGCCTGGGGATTTTGACAAATGCCTCCTCGACTCCGGCAAAGGAGACAAATGTTACATTTAAACAGAAATACTTAATTTCCGCTTTGGTGACGGGCGGCGGACGCCATTCATCAGCGGAGGCCGCCGCTCCGAGAGCCCGCGCTCCGAGAGCCCGCCGCTCCGAGAGCCCGCCGCTCCGAGAGCCCGCTAAGAACCAGATGATCGCCTCTTCCGCTCCATCCGTCAAGTGTGATCGGAGAAAGAAAAGCTTCAGAAATGTTGAGCGGCGCCCACGCGGGAAGAGCGATCCCGGCGCTGCCGTGACACCGCGACCTCCTGTGGATCAGGATCACCCACGAGGGCGCCGGAGCGGCGTGCCGGGGCCCCGAGCTGCTAACGAGCAACCTCATCTCCGCGTGGGGGAACCGCGGCGTCCGCCACGCCACGCCGGCGTCCGAGCTGTGGATCCTCGCCATTGTGGCGTTGAGCCACGTCAACTGTTGCATGCTGGGAGATTTTCCGAGGTCCGTATTATGATAATGAGCGCCGACGTGCTGTCGCGCTAATTGCTTGTTTATCTCGCCGTCGCCTCCGAATTCCTGGTCGTAGCCCTGAAAGTTACCGCGGCAACACGTCTTGTTGTTGCTGCGCTTCGGAAAGTTTATTTCTCACGGAAGATTTAGTGGAACGGAATAAATCAGCGGAAATTTTCAATATACTGGGAATGTGGAGACGCCAGCGTCGCTCGACGTGAACAACACGTGTGTTGTTGAAAACCGCTGCTCCCATTGGGCGGACGCTCCTCGGAAAATTCCGGAAGCTAATTTCAGGATGGACAGAATATCGCGTTGCTGAGAGTCTCTTTGGGTGTCTGGCAGAGGGCGTGGCCTCCCGCGTGGGTGTGGCCTCCCATGTGGGCGTGGACCCTGCGTGGGCGTGTCACCCTGAGTGGGCGTGGCCTCCCGTGGGAGGTGGCCGCCCGCTATGGGCGCGACCTATTGGTGGGCGTGACCTCCCGGTGGGCGTGTCTTTATCCAAAGACGTTAGCGTGCTGACGCTAGCGCGGTGCACGTGGGCCTTTCTTCTTTCCAGGACACTCAAACATCTTTTGGGAGAATAGAAGGTAAAAACGGGGACAAACACTAACGAGCAGCTGATTATTAACGAGGGCGCCGCTCAGTAGAAAACACCACATGCTCGGAGGAAAAGTCCGAGCAGGAGCGCAGCAGCGTTCCATTTTTAAGCACCAGTCTGACCCATTTTTAATCACGAAGCACCTCGGAACTCCGCAGCAGGATGTGGAACCAGGAGACGTGTGGGACGGACGTCCCGCCAGGACAAACGCGGGAATGCCGGGACGGGGGTCAGCTGAGGACGGGCGGCGCAGCAGTGCCGCCACGGTCGCACCGGCGCTCCCTGTTAGCGTTCCCGGTGATGCAGGCCGGAGATAACGGCTTCATTCCAGCCTCAGCACTTTTCCTGCGCCGTCCCCGCCTCTCGCCGTGTCCATGCATCAGCTCGCCGCCGCCACGCCGCCACTCTCCACTGCGGCAACGATTTGTCTGTGATGGAAGCCCCCCCCCATCCCGGTGCTGCCAGGTCTCCTCAGGAACGCCGTCCTGGTCCCCCCCCCCCAGACGAGGGAGGGGTCCCCACCACAGAAGAAGAACCTTCCGCATCTTCAGGGTTCGCTGTCGCAGTTCTTCCTCCTCTAAATTCACTCCGTGAGCTTCTCCTCATTTTTACGGGTGGACGGGATAAAACACTTGGAATCTCGGGAATGACGCTGTGGGACGTCTGACGTGATCGATAAGAGCAGAAGAGGCTAACTGGAGTTTTACAGCCTCGCCGCCGCTGATCACTGGGAGCTCCTCGCAGTCGTAACGCAGGATTTATAAGCAGATAATGTTCCGGGACTCTTCCGAGAGTCGACGTTCCGGCTCCCCGAGCACGTTTTCCTAAACATGTGTGTTTTTGTTCCGTTTAACGGTTCGTCTTCGGCGCCGCGGCCCCACAAATAAACACGCTCCTCTATTCTCAAAGCAATTAACGGTTAAATTTAAAGTGTGCTAAGACAGATTACCCACAATGCAATTCTGCTGTCAATTCACATTCGCCCCAGCGGAGGGGGGGGGGGGGGTAAGGGCACCGGGGCAGAACCACCTCCGTGGGGGCGGGGGGGCGTCGTGACAGCGCCGCCTTAAAACCGTTTCAGCTAACAGAGAACAATAGAGGTTAGCGGGCGGCTAGCGCTACGTTAGCGGTCAGGACTTCCCTCTCAAACCGTAAAGGTGGATCCAGAATTTCCCGATTTTCCGGCTTCCTGAGAGTTTTTGCCGCGTGAGCGTCGTGGTGCGGATCGTTTCCGAGGAGCAACGTGGAGCCGCTGTTGTGACAGCTGATGCCGCGCGAGCTGGTGGGTGAGTAATGATCTGGGATGTAGCACGCCGCTCGCACGCCGCTCGCACGCCGCTCCTCCGCGTGGAGGCGGGGAAATGTGCTTTTTATCGCGTGTCATGAACACATCCGCTCCCGATCTCCCCGCAAAAAAAATATTACCAAACGCTGTAATTACGCCGTATCTGCGGCGTCCGCGGCTGCAGGCTAGCCGCCGTCCCGGGCCTCAGATTCCAGCTTTATCATATTTTAGTTTTATTTGAGGGCGGCGGCGGCGGCGCCGCGCCTCCAGTCAGCCATAATTGAAGCGGGGAAGGAAGATGTAGAGGCTGCGCGGCGCTCCTGGTAATCAAGCCCTCCGTCCCGCCGCCGCTGCCATTCCTCAAAGTGAAATATCCTCCCGATCTTTACAGTAATGTGCAGCCGCTCCTCCGCACGCCGCCGCCGGAGGCTAATTAGCACGCGCACGTTCACATGCAGGCGCCGCCGACTGGCCCTGGCAATGCCGGCGGTCAACGATTAAATGATCGCGCACAAAACAACGGCGGCGTTGAGGGCAGATGTGGGCGTGGCGGGCGCAGTCCCCGCCCACTTTTCCTCATGTGTTCTGCGGCGGGAAACTTCTTCCATGATAAATGCTAATGCTAGCACAGCTTTGGCCTGGAGCGCTGTCCTCAAACAGGAAGCTGGAGGCGTCACTTCCTGTCCATGAGCCACGTGTCCTCTGGACATGCTGCCCCCTGCTGGCCTGGCGGCGCACACGCGTGTCACTAACGTGTCTGCTCTCCGGGTCGGACCCGGACTTCTGATCCCATCAGAACTCCAGTCTGATCCGATTTTACGCACTTTTACCTCATCAAGCTGAGATGAATCTGCTGCACAAGCTGCCCGCCACAGATGGCGGGCGGAGCGCCGGACGCCGTCTGCGGCGGTGAGGAGCTTTTGTTGGGAGCTGCTGGACGCTAACGACATTAATTATTGGACGTTCCTTCCAATAAACCAGTCTGGCGCTCGTAAATCCGCCGCCGCCGTTATTAACCGCATCATCAACAAGATGGCGTTGGGGCACACGCTCGCAGCTGGACGCCACACAGGAAGTGGGCGGCGGCGGCGGCCATGTTGTTGAGCGGCGAGGCTGAGCAGGAGCGTCGGCTGCTGATCATATATAAACACGTGCGCGTGCACGTGGACGCTGCTGGTGAATGAATAAACACATACATCAATTTCAAAACGCCGCATTTGAAATTCAAATGCGGCGTTGCTGCTTTACGACGTGTCTCATTTCCCTGGTGGAGAAATAAAAGTAGGGGGGAATTTGGGGGGGGGGGCAGCGTAGTGGGGGGGGCAGCGTAGTGGGGGGGGGGGGCAGCGTAGAGGGGTAGTACGCTGCCCCCCCACTACGCTCCCCCCCCATTCTACCCCCCCACTACACTGCTCCCCCCACTACACTGCTCCCCCCCCCCTTGTAGAGCTGGAGTGAGAAGTGGGGGTGAATTAAACAGCCCCCCCCCTGCACTTTCCCTTTTTTCAGCGGCGTTTAAAATCAATTCATTGGGAATGCTGACACAGCCGGCCGGAGAGTCCAGGATTTATGGCTCCCTCTAATGGGCAAAGCTCTGCACCAAAGTCCTGCCTCAGCACAATCCTGCCGCCGCCCAACCACCAGCCTCTCCCTTCACTCCAGCTTTTAAAGATGCAGCCCTCCCCTCCTCTCCTCTTCCCTCCTCTCCTCCCCCCCTCCTCTCCTCCTCCCCCCCTCCTTTCCTTCCCCCTCTCTTCTCCTTCCCTTCCCTCCTCTCTTCCCCCCTCCTCCCCCCCCTGTAATTACTATTGTTATTAACACTACGTCAGAATTCTTCCTTTCATCAAACTTTTCCAAAAATCAACAGAACCTTCTCTCCATGTGCCCCCCCCCCCCGCCCCAATGAGAGGTCCTGCATCACCCCCCCCCAGATTAGCCCCCCCCCATTAGCAGGAAACAGCAGCTTGGCGCTAACCTTAACCAGAACTGACCACTTGGCGAGCTTCATTATAGAACCATGCATGGAAAATGGAGCCGCGTCTCCGGCCGTCACATCCAATTTCTAAATACAACCCCCCCCCCCCCCCCCCCCCCCCACCGGGACAAGATCTCCCTTTTCCTGGAGATCAACCTTCTCCTTGTTTCATAAAGGATGATCTGATTAAAGTTGATTACCCACCTTGTTAGCGGAGCGTTTCATATTTGATAGCGTGGCGCTGTGAGACGGGCCACCGCCGCGGCCTGGTTCTGAGGCCCGGCGGTTTGATCGGCGCCGTTTCAGGGAACGCCGTCTCCCTGCCGGAGCCAAAGATCAATACTAACACCTGGGAAAATATCAAACGCCGCAGCTTTTCCTCCCGCTAATGAGCAACAACCCGACCGGACAAATCTAAACAGGAAGCTGAGAGGTGGGTCGGCGGGGGGGGGCACAGGTCACTGCTGAAATATTCAGCCCCCATTAGCGCGCCGCCGTGCTAAGGCAGCTTCTCAAAACATCCAGATCAGGAGAGACGGGCGATGCAAATCAGGAGATGCACGAGTCTTTGAGGCTAATTTAGCTCGTTATGGTCCTCACCTCGCCTGTAAGTGCCTCCTGTGTGTGTGTGTGTGAGTGTGTGTGTGTGTGTGTGTGTGTGAGTGTGTGTGTGTGAGTGTGTGTGTGGGGGGGGGGGGGGCATGAGAAACACACTGTTCTTGGAGGATTACAGTCAGAATCCAGCGAGACCTCAGGCTGCGTCTGAACCAGGAGAAGCACTCGTTTACTCATTACATCATTATTAGAAGTAAGCGGTTGCCATGGCAGCAGGCGAGCCCCAAACCGTCGATTCTGGGCGAACGCACCAGCGTTTGCCGCGTAAATCGTCCCAACGTTGAGGACGCGAGCAGCTGTGGGGGGTTGTCGGGTTAACTTGGTCCTCCTCCGCCCACCAGCGCGGACCTTCAGCGGGCGGCGGCGGCGGGGGACACATCCCGCCCACCGCCGCACGAGGGGGCGGCGGGGGACACATCCCGCCCACCGCCGTACGAGGGGGCGGCGGGGGACACATCCCGCCCACCGCCGTACGTGGGGGCGCCGAAGGTCCGTCGTTACGGAGCCGCGGAGATGATCCGGCAATAATACAGAACTATAACGGAGCAATTAGACTAATGGAACCGTCCCCGTTCCTCCGCCCGGCGGCACCAGAGCGCCCCCCCGGGTGCCCCCTCCGAGGTGAGGATGCAGTCGTGAAGTGGAGGTAATGGAGGCGGGCCGCCGCTCCTCGCCGCCACCTGCTCTACGGCTCCGCGGAGGAAGGGTGGCGAGGCAGATCCCCGTCTGGGGAAAGATGGCGCCGGCTCTCCATATGGATCGGAGGCTGTCGCCGGTCTTCCGCTGCGTAGCCAGCGCACATTAGCACGATACGGCCGGAGAGGGAGGAGCAACGCGCACATTAGCACGATACGGCCAGAGAGGGAGGAGCAACGCGCACATCAGCACGATGCGGCCGGAGAGGGAGGAGCAACGCGCACATCAGCCACAGGTCATTCTGCCGTGAGACGGCGTCCAACGAAGCCCCCGGCGCCACGTTGAGGTGGAGCTTCTGCCTCTGATGGCAGCGCAGAGACCAAGCGAGTCAAGAGGCGGTGGAGGACTCCACCCCTGGGGGGTCAGGGTTTGACTGGGGTGTGCGGGACCCCCCCAGAGGGTTGCTCGCCAAATAATGAGCAACACACACGCAAGAGTTGGTACCATGTAGCAGCCAAGTCGAAACAAAGGAGAAGCTAAGCTGAAGCTAAGCTGATGCTAAAGTCAAGCTAAGTTGAAGCTAGCATCATCTGGTCAATGTGAAGCTTTAAATTCAGACATTTTAAATAAAGCAGAACCAAGTCACCGCTTCGGGTTTCGAAGCTCCGCCCACATCGACCTGACGTAACCGGCAGGTCGAGGGACGGCAGGAAGTCGGAGCCTCCCTGTGAGGAAACCGCGGGGGCTGGGACTCACCTGCCCAGCTGGGGGTCTCCATGTACAGGTGAAGCCGTCGGCCTGAAGCTCTGCCACTTGACTCGCTGATGTCGCCGCCGCCGCCGCCGCAGGTGCTGAAGAACCCTGCGGAGACACAGAACTTTGGTCAGAACCGGGTCGCAGCTCAAGCGTTGCTTCATTATCCCGCCCTCTAGCACGTTAGCGTTAGCTCCATTAACGGACCCTTGGTTAGCTGCCCTGGCCGATGCTAATCGGGTGCACGGTAAAGCGCCCGTGCCGCGCTCGCCGCCGCGCTCGCCGCTCATATTGAGCGCGACAGCAGGTTTTGTGCGCGGCTGCTCTTCGTGCTGACTCGGCGAGCCGCGGTTGGCCGCCGCCCAGCCGCTGAACCGCAGAAAACGCATCGATTCCACCCCCCCCCACGCCGCCTCCCTGCCCCGCCCCCACACACCTGATTAAGCGCTCGCAGGGAAGCGTGCCAACGCAATTTGTCATTTATCAAAAGTAATTAAAAGCAATTTGGTCCCTCTTGTTGATTGGGAATTGACTAATTGTTGAGTCTGAGGGGAAAAATGGAGGAAGGAACGAAGGAGGGACGGATGAATTTTACATCAACTCGGAGGAAAAACATAAACGCTGTAAAACGAGGAGCCGACATCTGGCGGCGTGATTAGGACGGCGAGCGCGGAGCAGTTGTTGGGGGTGTGATGAACAGCCCGCGGGCGCTAAATAAAACATTAGCAGCAACATATTGACGAGGCAACTTAAAAGGCTGTTTTGGCTCCGTGGGGGGGGGGGGCCCAAACACCGGTCGCTCACTTGTTAACAGGAAATGAAAAACGCCGCTCCCGCTTGAAATGAGATCTGAGGTGGTAAATACGAGCGTCTGGGAGGGGGGGGGCGGCGAGGGAAGGGGCGGCGGCGGGGGGCCGAGGTTACGGCACGGCCGGCCAATGGGAGGCCGGCAGCATCGGTAACAGCCCGTGACGCACCATTACCCCCCCGTAAGGGCGGAATGAAATGTCAGGATTGATTCTGGGGGGGGGCTGAGATGGTCGCGGGCAGCTGAGGTGGACATTTTGTTGCGGTGGCGTTTTAGTTGGCGTCCCTGGATCACGAGGGCGGGAAAAGAGCCGGAGGAACACAGGAGGTGGGGGGGCCCCAGAGAGGACAGGGGCCGGTCCAGGGGACCCCCCCCACAAGAAGAGACGCCTGAACTCAGGTGGAGGAGCCTTCGTTAGCACCGCCGCCAGCACCGCTAACAGGTGCTGGAGTCAATTTACAACAAAAGATGGGTTTTTCCACCCTTTTCAATTTTTCTGATCAAGTGTTGTAATTACACTGTGTTGTAATTACACTGCTCCCCTCTAATCGCCGCAGTTTTCCATGTGAGCGCTGCGGCGCCTCCTCCTGGGAGCTATCGCACGCACTGTTATTACACGCAGCCTGTTATTACACACAGCCTGTTATTACACACAGCCTGTTATTACACGCAGCCTGTTATTACACGCAGCCTGTTATTACACGCAGCCTGTTATTACACGCAGCCTGTTATTACACGCAGCCTGTTATTATACGCAGCCTGTTATTACACATCATCAGCTGAGGCGGCGCCGCGGCTGACGCCACCCTGGGAGCCCCGCCCATCCCTTCCTGGAAGCCCCGCCCATCCCTTCCTGGAAGCCCCGCCCATCCGTCTGCTGAAGGACTCAGGTGTGACGCTTTAGAGGTCTGAAGTAATGTGGGCGGAGCCTCGAGGAGCCCCCCCAGGAAGGCTGAGAGGCTCCTGTATCGCCCCCGGCAACCGCCGCCCCTCAAGGCCCCCCCCCTCCCAGCACTTCTGAGGGAGGGGCCAGTTATCCAATAGCTGGGCAGATAGGTTGCCATGGAAACCTGAGGATTCGGATTTAACTAAACTGCTCCACTTTGTTCCTCCTCAGGTCCTCCAGGAACGTCTGAGGGAAGGTCTGAGGGAACGTCTGAGGGAACAACTGAGGGAACATCTGAGGGAACAACTGAGGGAACATCTGAGGGAAGATCTGAGGGAACAACTGAGGGAACATCTGAGGGAACAACTGAGGGAAGGTCTGAGGAAAGATCTGAGGGAAGGTCTGAGGGAACGTCTGAGGGAACATCTGAGGGAACAACTGAGGGAACATCTGAGGGAAGGTCTGAGGAAAGATCTGAGGGAAGGTCTGAGGGAACGTTTGAGGGAACAACTGAGGGAACGTCTGAGGGAACGTCTGAGGGAAGGTCTGAGGGAACAACTGAGGGAACGTCTGAGGGAACGTCTGAGGGAACGTCTGAGGGAAGGTCTGAGGGAACGTCTAAGGGAACATCTGAGGGAACATCTGAGGGAACATCTGAGGTCGGAGACAAGCGCTTCCACCACGAAGGCGGCGGCGTCCACAGGAGTCGCCCCCCCCGGTCGGTCCCGGGGGTCCTGGAGCGGGGGGGGGGGGGGGGGGGGCAACTCCTGGGAACGTTTGCGCGGCTCCGATATCTGATGACACCTCTCATAGCTTTTAATCTTTAATGTGAAAAATTAATCATCCCATTCATTATTTTAATAGCTGTCATTTTTCTCTCCCCAACGTGATGATTTATCACCATTCCGCCCGTGGGGGGGTTGATGGTGGTGTTTGCTCCAGGTACCCCCCCCCCCCCCCCACCTCTCATTACTCTGACACGCCATTAAAAGCCCGGTGATTAAACAACAGCTCTGCAGGTCGGCGGCGCCGCGGCCCGACACCGCCCTCCTCACCCGCCCCTCCCCCGCTCAACGCACTCGCTGGTGCTTTGGGGGGGGGGGGGGTCAGATCGGCCGATTATGTCGTTTACTCCGATGTCGGAGTGTTATGTCGTTGGCGGTGATAACGGCGCCCGTGCTGCTCGCCGTGTTCCAGCGTAACCGCCGCCGTCCTCGCCGCCGTCTAGGTCACTGACAGCAGCAGACGGGGGGGGGGGGGGCATCTGAGGCCCCCCCCACGTCCTCACCCATCCAACAGAGCTCAGTTCCACGCTAGCAAAGCTCAAGGGTAGCATAGATAGCGGCTCGGTCTCTGGTGACTACTGCCCCCTAGTGGACGAGCGCGGACGTGTGGTCGTCTCAGCGTTGGCAGCTTCCCGTTGTCTCAGGATCGGGAAATGAAGTCAGCTGGGAAGGAAATGAAGCTCCCATCGCTCCAAGGAAACTTCCTCACAGCCGGAGGAGGAATCGGCGCCGTGAGATTCCAGAACGTGCCAGCGTCCAAGAACTGTTTGTTGTTAGCGTTTACGGCCGGCGTTCCGCAGGGAGGAGCTGCTCATCGGTAAAACTCAGCGTTTTAAAGCCCGACGGCGGCGCGGAGACACAGACGGCGCAGATATCCGCCGTTTGACTTTTATGCTAGGACGTTAGCTTTGGCCGCGGCGCTCGGACAGGCGGCGGTCGTTCGGAGAGACGCCGCGCAGCCAATTTGCATTGTAATGTGACGAGGAGGACGAGCGCTAATTTGCAAAAGCTATCAAATGTCCCGCGTCGCGGTGCGAATTATCACAGCGGCCATAAACGGAGAAAAGCGGCGTTCCCGCCAATGGGAACGCTGACGTTCGGCGCCAGCTGTAGGTCTGGACGCAGGAGGAGGGGAAGACGCTCCGAGTTTTCCTGCAACTTTGCAACTTTGTCTTTTTTCCCTCCGTCTACGGCGGCGCCGTAACTCCCAGCTGGTCGGACGCCGGGCTCCCGACGCTCCCGACGCTCCGCACATGAAACAAGCTGCTGCCGGAATGAAAGTGGCTGTCGGAGCGGCAGGAACGGGGCTCCTACACGGGTTTATTAAAAATACATGCTCAAATGAATCTTAGCGGCGATGACAAGTTTCGCCATATTCGTCTTGAACTTTTAATGTTCCCGGCCGCCACTTCAAAGGAGCCGGAATTAAATATTAACACTATTATCCGAGCTGCTCCCAATATTATCCCAGCTGGTTATTTATACTTCCCAGCCGGAATTATCTCACACTTTTCACTCTGGAGCGACACGGTGACGGAGCGGTGGCCCGTTTGTGCTTTCAGGGCCCAAAATGAGCCGTTCCCGCGTTTGGGGGCGAATCCGGGAGATTAATGGGCGCCGGCCGACGCCCCTCCTGTAAATGTAAATATATTTGGAATTTATGAGCCCGGGGAGATCGATTCCTCCCGTGAGCGGCGTGGAGAAGAGGCTCTCTGGCCGAGGTCGGCGCGCGTACGCTCCAAGATTTGCATCCGTGTGGGGAGGAGAGGAAGAGTGTGAGTTATGATCCGTCCGGCTGGGAGGAATCAGGCTAAATCTGGTGGCGGCGCCAGCGGATCACCGCCGTTTACCCACCGGTGAGACGGTAAATACTCCGGCTGACATGTGAGGGAGCTTCGTGCGCTCGGAGCGCCGAGTGGACGTGGAGGCTCCGATGAGTGTGTCTACAAATGCTCCTGGAGCGCGTGATGCCGGCGGAGCCCGGAGAGGCCCCGGACGGGGATGTGGCGGCGGCCGGAGCCACGAGCCGCGGCCGAGGTTTATGGAGCGACGCGCAGAAGAGGAATGTCAACGAGAACTCCGACTCTCTCCCAATGAATCCCAACAACCGGTTTGTTTGCTGCCGTTTGTCTTTTCGGCCTCTCAAATGTCGGAATAATTTTTCCAGACTGATGGTCTTTTTTTTTTGTTAGCTGACGGGTGTGATCCCGTTCCTCAGCGTCGAGCCTTCGGAGCAACATCGGAAAAGGATGGAAATAAGGAAAACAAGCTAACAGACATGCAACGTCCTGGCTAACTGATGCTAATGTGTTTAGCACGTGTAGCTTGTGGATAAGCTACAAGCACCTGAAACCTCTCTGGAGACTCCTTCAACCTCCTCCTAGTTCAGGGTTTTCCGATGATCATCCACAGAGAAAAGCAGCTAAACTTCCTAATTAAAGGAGAAGCTAAACAAAATGGTGGGAACGTCGCTCACGGAACGCCGCGGAGCTTTAAATTCTCGGTTTGCTGATGTAAACAAGCAGCAGGTCGAGACCCGATTGGACGAGCTGTAAACATCATTAATATTGAGGCCGGGACGGCGGGAACGCCGGCAGACGAGACGTCAGTCGTGGCTCCGGCGGGACCAAACTGGAGCCGAGTTTTCCCGCTATTTCCCTCCGAGGCACGGCGTGCGTGCCAGCGAGGGGCGGAGCCAGAGACACGCACACAGTCGCACAAAGCAAGAACATAAAAACCGCCGAAGCCCTGAAGTCAGTTCCTCGCCCGGGCTGCATCCGTCTGGGATCTGGGAACGCCGCGGCACCGACGGCCATGAATTAAAAAGTCAATATGTAAAAGCTGCCATTTTGAAAAAGTGTTCCATCAATGGAAATCATATTAACATGATAAAGGGCAGATCGGGAGGCCGGGGCATCGATGCTGCCCCCCCCCCCCCCCCCCAAACACGTTAATGAACCGTGCTGCAAAAACGGAGGCGGGGCTACGGGGGGGGGGGGGGGAGAGGAGGTAGGATCGATGATGATGTCACGGCCTCGCGGCTACGTTCCCTAGCAACACCTCATCCAGAGCCAGACATAGTTCTGGAAAAAGAAACGGCAGAAATTTTCCGTTGGATCGGGCGTTCCCGGCGTTCCGCAGGGGTCCGTTCTCGGTCTCTGTCTTCCTGGTTCCTGAAGTCGGAGCAAAACCTCCATAAAGGCGTAAACAAACTGTTTTTGAATGAGGTCTCCAGGATACCTGCCGAAATACCGGAGTCACTAATGGGGGCGGGGGGGCACTTCCAGGTGTCGGTCGGATCAGGAATTGTTTTGTGAAGATGGAGAGGGGGGAGAGGCGGGAGTCTCGGGGTCGGGAGTGGAAGCAATTAGGATGAAGATGGACAGAGAAAGATGAAGAGCGCTGATGCCACCCAGAGACCGGAGCAGCCGGAGCAGCCGGAGCGCCGGAGCAGCCGGAGCAGCGGATCCACCCCCTGTTGACCGGGACTACAGAGGCGGAGCCTCGGGGAGGGAGCATCCAAGGCTTCACACGGGGGGACATGAAAGCAACAAGGCAGCGCTGGGAGGCCAAACAGATGAATTACTGATCAAAGACCAGCACAGGGAAGCTGCAGCGCTCAGACAAGGGGGGCAACTGGGGCAACTGGGGCATTAACAATTCACCTTCAATTAGCCCGGCACCGGCGGCCAACTGGACCGGGAACGCCGTACACGAGCCTGAGCCCTGTCAGGAACACCGAGCAGGACCGGGAATGACATTCTGGAGACTGTTGGAATGAGGAGGAGGAGGAGGGGGAAGAGGAAGAGGAGGAGGAGGAGGAGGAGGAGGGGGGGGGGGGGGGGGGAGGAAGAGGAAGGAGAGGAAGAAGAGGAGGGAGGAGTTGCTTCCCTCCTCCGTGACATCATCTCAGTCTTTGTTCTTCATCAGGATCAAAGCCTCCGACTCTTTTAGCCGCTCACATGATCGATGCTGCTCCGTCTGGGATTCGTCCAACCATTTGGCCTCCGGAATAATGGCCGGCTGGATCCGTCGCACCGGCATTGATTACTCGGAGCGGCCCGTACCTCAGCCAGAGCGGCCGGTGTTCCGGGCGTGATGACGCCGGAGGCTAACGTTAGCATGTCCTCAGCCTCCCCCCGGTACCGCTCAGGGTCCGGACGGACCGGGAACGACCCACTCCGATGTCTCCCGGACTCTCAGGTTCTCCGGGTGACTTTTAGAATATAATGAGGCCATATTTCAATCACGGACTTGGCCTCCGCCTCCACCTGTGCGCTCCCACAGCTAATTTTCCTCTTTCCCGCTTCCTGCTGGCGGCGAACGCCGGCTGGAACCTCCAGGATTCCGTCCAAGAGTCGCACTAATGTTTTCATGGTTGCGTCTGCAGCCGGCGCTCCGAGCTAAAATCCGATCTTTGCATTTAAAATAACGCTGAACTGGAAGAGTCGGCCACGAGCGGGAGGCTGGGAAAGGCGAGCAGGAATCCTGTCGGGAAGGGTTTCTCACCCGTGTTCCCACTGGGCTTGGCTGGTGATGCGTCTCCCAAATTAGAGGCTAAGCTAACGTTCACTCCGGTGTGAAACGGGAAACAGCTCCGGTGCGACACCACAAGAAAATGACACGGAAGAATCGGGAACGTCGGGAAGACTGAGCCGCTAAAGTAACGGAGATCAACAAACTGCAACGAGGTGGGCGTGGCTTTAGACCCTTTAGCAGGTTAAGTTAGCATTACTTTAGCATTTAGCCAAGGGCCGGAATATCTGATCTAGCGGGATCCCTTCAGCGGAACAACCCGGAGGCTATGTTAGCGCGTAGCATGTGACCCGTTCTCCGGAAGAAAACACCTGACGGTCGGGAGCGTCGGAGCGTCGGCCGTATTGAGCCGCCTGTCTGGAGCAACGGCGGCTCTTTATCACTTCAAAGGCCGCCGCCCCTCCGGCGGCGCCGGGAAGCCGTGACCGGCGCCGGCGCCGCTTCTTTCTGCTGCATTTGTCCAATCTCGGAAGAGTCGGGAAACACAAGGTCCTTTCAAAGTTAGTCAACAGGCCTTTGAAGCGCAGCCAGCGGAGTCAGCATCCCGGCGACAAGGTGCCGCCATTATCATTCAATAGGCAGGCGGGATTTTGCATATTTAAGAGGAATTTTCCCTTTGCTTCCCTGGCGCGGCGTCACGCTTCCTCGGAACACAAACGCATCAGCAACTCGCCGGTTCGCTCCGGCGTCCTCGCACGCCGACTCAAAAACACGGAATTAAATGAAACGTTTGTTTGGGCTCAGAAATTGGACCTGGAGTTCAAGGATTCCTCATTTCCCGACGCCTTTCATGGGCTTGTTTGTCTCGGCGCTAATGTCACCTCCAGGCCGGGAACAAAGGAACCGCCGCTGTTGTTGCTTTGATCATTCGGGGGGAAATTCTGCTCCGTCCCGACGCGACTGAAGGTTTTCGTTCCACTCCAGGACGGTTTTATCGCTCCGACATGAGTCCGTTCCCATCTGACCCGGAAAATTTTGCTCCCGGTGAAAAGCTAAGTTAGTGACGCAAACATCGAGAGCACCGAAAGGCATCAAACCATAGCACATGCTACAGTTATGCTACGGGTTCTTTGATGCCTTTGATGCTAACGTCCTCAGATCGGTCGAAAAGCGTGAGGCCACGATGAAGCCACACCCCTTTTTCCCCTGGAACACTGTCAGCTAGCCTTACGTGTGGATCGGGTAAAAAGTTTGGCTCGCTACGCACTAGCATTTTGTTGCTAAAAGGTTTGTTGCTAAAAGGTTTGTTGCTAAAAGGTTTACAGGTGAGAACGAAGCTCTCGTCACATCCGCAGGTCAAACTTGTGGTTACAAGAGAACGATCGATGATACGACGCACAGCTAACAAACTAGCGCACAACCGTCTCGGCTAACCGAGTTAGCAATGATGTATAAGACTAATAACAAGGCGTCGGCGTGAGTCTCGCACGTCTCCTCATCGGTTGATTATTTGTAGCTCTGAGGTACAAAAAGCCACGAACGCACCACGAACGCACCACGAACGCACACGAACGCATCACGAACGCACCACGAACGCACCACGAACCCTCTACGAATGCATCACGAACGCACCACGAACGCACCACGAACGCACCGCTGGTATTCATGATCCAGAATCCGGGTCCTCCTCCCCGGGGTCTTTGGCGTTCCTCCGCAGCGGAGCGGTTCCTGGAATAGCTGCGTTCTTCCCGCTGGGATTCGCCGTAGCGACCCAGCGCCGCTACATGCGTCCCTAACGAGCGCCGTCCGCTGTCGCTCCTCCGGCTACGACGCGGGAAGCACCCAGCCAATCCCGTAGGACGGGGTCCCGCGGTGAGCCGCTAACGATGGCGGCGCCGGTGCGGCCCGGAAACGGTCGCTTGGTAACGGCCCAAGAACCAGATCTGGCGGCGCCTCGGTCTTCAGGAGGGTAATTAATCCGCCCCTTCAGCCCCCCCCGACCTCCCCTCCGCCCCCCCCCGTGCTCTCCAAAGATTTCCAATAGTCCAAACATCGGTTCCAGAGGTGGCGAAAGTCCATCGATCTGAGGCCTATTGGCAAAAACCGTCTCCGTGTGGACGAATCCGAGTTCGTTCAGCAATTTAATGGCGCCGAGTATCGATGGTCGACGGGGGGGTAACGGGGGGGGGGGGGGGGGGATACTGGGGGGGTACAGATAAACGACCAGGACGCGCTAACCCTAACCACGTAAAAAAGTTAGCATAAGGTCCACGGTGACTGAGTGGCGATCGATGGGGCGCTGGTCCAAAACAGCCCAATAAGGCGCCGATCGATATTCCTGCTGCCGATTAGCTACGGAGGCATTATGGGATGGAATCAGGCGCTGATTAAACTTTCATCGCTGCTTTTCCAGCCTGGCTGAAATTAGCGGGTGGAGACGTTTATCTCAGTTCATCATGTGAGAGAGAGCGTTAGCATAACCCCCCCCCCCCGAGTGTCTGTATTAGCAGTTAGCATGACCCCCCCCTCCCTGAGTGTCTGTATTAGCCGTTAGCATAACCACCCCCCTCCCTGAGTGTCTGTATTAGCAGTTAGCATAACCCCCCCCTCACTGAGTGTCTGTATTAGCCGTTAGCATAACCCCCCCCTCCCTGAGTGTCTGTATTAGCTGTTAGCATAACCCCCCCCTCCCTGAGTGTCTGTATTAGCAATAAATCCCACGCGGGAGAGAAACGAATGATCTTTCGACAAAACCGAGACAGCAGCAGAGAAGACAAATGCCTGCGCTTCCACGGAACGTTCCCGATCCGAGACAATCCGACCGCACCAATAAAACAATCAATGCTAACCTAATCTCCACAGCCGCGCCGCCACTTGCTCGCCATTTCTTAGCCCCAAAATGAAGAGGAAAGGAGAGCCTGAAAGGCATAAATAAATAAACCTCAAACCACTCATGTTCTGCTGCGCCAGCGGGGGGGCGGGGGGGCCGGGGGGCCGGGGCGCTAGCGTGAGCCAACCGCTAGCGTACAGAGCGCCATTTTGTAGAGGTTTTATTCATGTTTTGCAAACACATAAAGGAGAGAAATGGGGGTGTTGTCGGGGGGGCCGGAGTATTTCACAACAGGACCTGGCTACAGCTAACGCTAGCATGATCCTACCACCGCCACTCTGAGCTGAAGATTAGCATCTTTTGTGAGTAAATGGCTGCCACGGCTAGCTAGCATCTAAAGCTAATGTTCCGTTCTGAAAAGATTATTTTTTATATTTTGGTCTAAATTTCAGAAGCAGCGGAATAAAAAGTTAGTGTGAGATTTTTGCTCCCAGGATATTTTTTTCCGCCAAAACTACTTGAAAAACTTTAACGAGCTGCTGGTGGATTTTGGGAAGAAATTTTAGCTTTTTAAGGAAAAGGTTTGAATCTCATTAGCATTTATGCGTTAGCATTGTTGCTTTTGTTTGCTGGTGGGATCGTTTCAGAAATCAAAGAGTTGTTTTCTTTATTTGCTTTGAAGAGGCAGGTGGGGGCGGAGTCAGAGGCGCTCTGACGGGAGCCGCTGTTGATGCCGTCGGCTGGGGATCAGCTGGGATCTGCGGCTCAAACGGGAACGCTGGACTGGGAAAAGCCGAGCAGAAAGAGAGCAGCGCCGCTCTCGTTTAAGCCCGGAGTGGCTCCATCAACACACACACACACACACACACACACACACAGAGGCACAAGACTGCACCCTTCTGGCCACCCCCCCACTGACACCCACCCTGTCAGGGACGCCGGCGTGGGCGGAGCTTCTCCCGACGCCGCTGTAATTTCACTAATGCTCACTCAAATGTCAACGAGGTCCAGTGACGGCGGATTCTTAATCCCTCATCTGAAACTGGCGCCCAAAGGCAGGACCGGAGTGTGTGTGAGTGTGAGTGTGTGTGTGTGTGTGTGGGTGGGTGTGGGTGTGTGTGTGTGTGTGGGTGAGTGAGAGTGTGTGTGGGTGTGTGTGTGTGGGTGAGTGAGAGTGTGTGTGGGTGTGTGTGAAATACGCTGCATGAGGGCGCATATATTAGCCCATCCGCGGCCTTAACAGGGCGCCCCCGCTAGCCAAGAGAGCGTCGAACTACTGAACTTTCCTGTAGTCACCTGCACCCCCCCCCCCCACACACACACACACACACACTCCCACACACACACACACACACGCCCCCACCCCCCCCATAAGTGAGATGCTGTAGTTTCACTCTATTTCCCCAAATTAGCCGCGGCTGGCGGCGCGGCGGCCTCGTCCTGGGAAGTGATGAATCAGAAGTGAAGCCCGAAAATGCTGCAATTTCACTTTTTTTATCGCCGCCGTTCAAACGTGCGCGGAGCCGAAACCTGACGCCGTGTTTCAGGAGCTCTCAGGGCGGCGGCGGCGGCTTCGCCACCGCGCTCGTAAATCCATTAGAAAAAAACAGCTTGCGGAGCCGTAATGCTGCCGGAGCAGGAAAATCCATCTGGCTGATGAAGAGGAAAACGGGTCTCAGCTGCCGCAGCGCCGCCGAGTGGCCGAGGGCGGCGCTGCGGCAGCTGCCGACATTAACCACTGTTAGCGTTCGCTAGCTGATATCGGCGTCGCAGCTATAGCAACTCAGCAACGACCAAAAAGCAGCTAAACAGCAGCTCGCTAAGGTTTAGCTTCGCTAGCATCAGCCAGCAGCCGTCTGTGAATGATCACAACAGCTAGCTAACGGCGCTGGACGGCCGTGATTGGCTCCTCATTTCACTCTTTAGCGCTAAAAGCGTGAAATTGCCACCTAATTGCGACAATAACGCGTTCGCTTATTTCCAGTTCTGAAGGATCAAAGTCGTCAAAATTGCTGTGATCAGATTAAAGGAGCATTAGCGGCGCCATTCTGTCCCCCTTTCCATTACTTTCAGGCTCCTCCTGCTCAGGCAGCGCCGCCGTCTCCCTGTGGGCGTGGCCTCACGGGGGGGAGGGCACCAATCAGGGCTTCACGTCCTAATCAGATCCTTTAATAACCCGAACCGTTAGCGATCGCCGGCGTAATCAAATTAGCCCCAGTCTTTTTGGATTTTTAATTATCTCCAGTCGCTGGAGCGCTTTATCTGCCACCGCCGCCGCTACACAGTGAGCGGGAAGCTAAGCTAAAGCGCGGACAGGACGGTCCGACCGTCCTTCCTGCTCTGACAGCAGGAAAACCAGGAAGCAACTGGGAGTTTTCAGGCCCCACCGAGGAAAAATCCACATTATTGTCATGAAAAATCCGATTAAAATCTGCTCAGTTTCCTTCAAAAAGTGATAAAAGAAGAAAATAATTTATGTGTGAAACCGGCAGGAAGTGGAGGATTAGCAGCGATGCTAACGAGTCGCAGACGCTTTTGTGTTTATTAAAAATCAGAAATTTTAACGTGAAACTTAAATCTGCTGAATCTGAGCACATCGTTGCTAACGGGGCTAACCATTGCTAACAGGGCTAACAGCTGCTAACAGGGCTAACCGTTGCTAACAGGGCTAACCGTTGCTCACAGGGCTAACCGTTGCTAACGTGGCTAACCCTGGCTGGGCTTGAGTGAAGCGTCTGATTCCGACTCCTGTGCAACGCTGGAAAACTCCGTTTCCCACATTATTCCGTCAGGAGGAAAATTTACTCGTTTCTTTCTGACAGAAATAAATAAAGAAGCTTTGAAGCGTCGCCGCTGCCTTTCCAATAAAGTGCCTTGCCTAAAGGCACGTCAGCGGCGGTGGAATTCAGTCACCTGCCTGGCAGCTCATCCAAAACAGGCGGGAAAACACTTCCATAACTTCAACGTTCCCTGTTGCTGGAGTCGGCCGGGAACGCCGGGAAAGAGGCGGCGGTGACGGGAGCGCTGTATCGGGGGGAATGTCGGGGGAGGAGCGGCGCCAGAATGAGGAGGGAAGAAAGACGCGGTCGTCCTCGTTGGAACGAGCGGTGCGAGAAATGATAATTAACCGCTAATTAATTTGGCGCTCTTTATCTCGGAGCGCCGCGTGCTCGCGGAAAGATTAGGAAGCTTTTAATAACGGGCTGCAACAGCGGCCGGCGGGAAGCTCGGCGTTCCCGCCTTTATTTGGCGCCGACCTCTGCGCCAACATGACATCAAAGCGCCAACATCAAAGGGATCCACGCTGATTGGTCAGCTCAACAGCTAATAGGGTGGCAGCAGCCGTCGTCATGGTAACCGTGAACGTAAACACTCGCCAAGAAGTCGAGAACGAAGAGACGAAACCTTCGGTGTGTGTGTGTGTGAGTGTGTGTGTGTGTGTGAGTCAGAGTGTGAGTCAGAGTGTGTGAGTGTGTGAGTCAGAGTGTGTGAGTGTGTGTGTGTGAGTCAGAGTGTGTGAGTGTGTGTGTGTGTGAGTGTGTGTGTGTGTGAGTGTGTGAGTCTGTGTGTGTGTGTGAGTGAGTCAGAGTGTGTGTGTGTGTGTGTGTGTGAGTGTGTGTGAGAGTGTGGGTGTGTGTGTGTGAATGTGTGTGTGTGAGTGAGTCAGAGTGTGTGTGTGTCTCAGTGTGTGAGTCTGTGGGTGTGAGTCTGTGTGTGTGTGTGAGTGAGTCAGAGTGTGGTGTGTGTGTGTGTGTGTGAGTGTGTGTGAGAGTGTGGGTGAGTGTGTGTGAATGTGTGGGAGTCAGAGTGTGTGTGTGTGTGTGAGTGTGAGTCACAGTGTGTGTGTGTGTGTGTGTCAGTGTGTGAGTCTGTGTGTGTGTGTGAGAGTCTGTGGGTGTGTGAGTCTGTGGGTGTGAGTCTGTGTTTGTGTGTCAGTGTGTGTGTGAGTCTGTGTGTGTGTGAGAGTCAGTCAGTCTGTGGGTGTGCGTCAGTGTGAGTCAGTAGGTGTGTGTGTGTCAGTGTGTGTAAGTCTGTGTGTGTCTGTCCGTGTGTCCGTGTGTGTCTGTCCGTGTGTGTGTCCAGCTCGGCTCTGATTGGTCGGCGCAGCCACATTCCTTCACATCTCCGGAGCTTTGCCGCCATCTGCTGGTCGGCGGAGACACAACCGCCGAATCCTGAACTCAAACACGAGGAATTCTGGTTCTCACCGAATGTTTCGCTACATTTTAAATCATCATTATAATCTTAGTCTGTTTAAACAGGAGAGAAGAAAACAAAAACGGAAAAAACCGGCAAGAAATGTCGCGACCCAAAGGCTGAATCTCCCGCCATAGCGGCTGCAGTTCCCCCGCTGACCGCCAGGTGTCCTCGTTCAGACAGAAATGTGCTGCTGTCCTCAGGCGACCTCCGCCAGCCTCCTGCCCCCCCAGGAGGGTTCGCCCCCCCTTTTCTGCTCACAGTAGTTTCCTTTCTATTAAAAAACACTCTTAATTGAAAATTGTACGTTTAAAAAATCATTACAAATCTGGAGTTTTATAAAATAGTGTTTAAATCCAAACTAAAAAGATGATCAAAGATCCATATTTTAGGATGTTTGTCCTCCATCACAGCTCAGCCTCCGATGTCCTGCTGGGATATTGATGCTCCTGGACTCACATTTGGGGTCTAAAGGACCACAGGAACCCAGAGCCCCCCCCCTCCTGGTTGAGTCCCTGTCAGAGTTGTTCCCCACGAGGAGCCGGTCCGAAATGTCACCCGGACACAGCACCCCCCCCCCCACGTCCTTCACCAGCTGACCTAAATCAATTGTCAACCACACGGTGGGGGTGAGCGCCCCCTGCTGGTCTTGACCTTATCCCTCCCGTCTGCTGTTCCCAACTGGAGGAAAAAGACCAAAACCGGAGCGGCGGAGGCGGGAACGACGATAACGACGCGACCTGAGACAATAGAGGCCCCCGGGGGCCGTCCCACAGCTCCCAGCATGCACTGCAGTCCGGGCTGGGCCGCGCTTTCATACCCGCTAACAGTGAAACAGCGGAGGCCACACCTGCTGTCGCCATCGGCAACACACACACACACACACACGCACACACACACACACACACACACACGTTTAATATCTTCCAGAACTATAAAAACGCTGACGCTCCGTCCTGACGCGGGGACGCTCGGAGGGAGCGGATCTGGCGAGCGAGTGTGGAGGTGGAAGTCCTCCTCGGTTTGTTGTGAGGAGGAACAGACGGTCTGTCAGGATCACGCTGCTGCCGCTCTTCCTGGCCAACAGCCGGAAGACTGTTTCATAACTTCCTGACCTTGTCCTGGCGCAGGTGGACGGAGACGCCCGGAAGGTTCGCTGGGCGCCGCCCCCGCTGAGGGCGTGGGCGAGGAGTGCAAAGGATGCTGGGAGGAGGAGGAGGAGGGGGAGGGGGAGGAGGAGGAGAGGAGGAGGAGGAGGAGGAAGAGGGGGAGGAGGAGGAAGAGGGGGAGGAGGAGGAGGGGGAAGAGGAGGGGGAGGAGGAGGGGGAAGAGGGGGAAGAGGAGGGGGAGGAGGAGGGGGAAGAGGAGGAGGAGGAGGAGGGGGAAGAGGAGGAGGAGGGAAGAGGGGGAGGAGGAGGAGGAAGAGGAGGGAGAGGAGGAGGAAGAGGAGGGGGAAGAGGAGGAGGAGGAGGAGGAGGGGGAGGGGGAGGAGGAGGGGGGGGGAGGAGGGGGAAGAGGAGGAGGAGGAAGAGGGGGAGGAGGAGGAAGAGGAGGAGTAGGAGGAGGAAGATGAGGAGGAGGAGGGAGAGGAGGAGGAGGAAGAGGGACAGGAGGGAGTGGGAGGACATTCCTTAGCCTCAGGTGAAGCCAGGCGCAGTGCTGGACACCACACTGAGCAGGAACACACACACACACACACACACACACACACACACACACACACACACGCACACACACACACACACACACAGACACACACACACACACACACTCTGGGAGAGCATGTAAATCATATTCATAACAAGACAGAACGTAAACAAACAGAATGAGCAACTCGCCACCGAAACACAACAAACACGGCGCCGCCGCTCCTGCGCGTCACAACAGGTGGCTGCTAATGCTAAGGTCGTGCTAATCGATAGCTACTCGTGAGACCATCTCGTAGTTTACGACTTCGCTCCCGACGGCTGCGTTCCCGCCGCTCTCGTCACCTTTTATCCGATAAACACGATTAAATCCACCAACAGCGTCTGCAGTTGCTCCAGAACACGAGCACACAGGTGGAGCGTGCACATGCACGAGCACACAGGTGGAGCGTGCACGTGCAGGCGTGCACGTGCGGCGCGCTCTCGTTAGCCTCAACACACGGAACAACACGGAAGTCATGTTGTCGGAACTCAAACAAAATCCAACCCTGCAGCTGGTAGCGACACACAGGTTAGCAAGGTTGTGCTAGCTAACCAGGTGTTAGCAGCAGGCTAAAATCAGCTGGTGAATCCCAGACACAAAGATCGCGGAGATCCTTCGATTAGAGGGCGCGAGAGTCGCCGTGGTAACTAATGAAGTCGGAACAATTCCCGCTAACCTGAGGAGACACTTGAATGCAGCATCCTGCTGTTTCCGCCGTAGATTAGCCTATTAGCTGTAGCCGCAGACGATGAAATGCTAACGTTAACGACTTCCTCTTTGCGCCTCGTCTGTCGTGACCTTTCTGACCTTTCTGCGGCTGTCGGGCGCCGTCCACTGTTTCCGTTGGGTTCTCGTCACCGCGGCGATTAGCATGGACGTCGGCGTCTCCTCTGGACTCGTCTCTCAGGAGTCGAGAGTTTCCCGGCGTCCCAGAAAATCCGCGTCTGATTGCCAATCTGCTCGCTAATACGGGCGGAATTTAATACTTCGGTTCAAATTGTCCCCTAAAACTCTTCCAGGAGTTAGCTTCAGTTAGCTCCGGGAACGTCGCGCCTCTCCTGATCGCTAAGTGGCAAACTTTTGACAGCTTGTTGTTCCTGTTCCGGCTCCGAGCGGATCTTCCTCAGAAGACGGCTTCACCCCGGAGCTGCGGGTGTGTTCTCCCGTCCTGAGCTGGCGGGAAACGACTCGGAACGCCATCGGCTTCCACTCAAAGGTCAAAATTAGCATCACGTGCGGCAGCTCGGAGAGGAAGTGAAGGAGCTGGAATAAAGTTCGAAATTCCGATTTATGATTGTTGCCGAAGTTCAGAATCACCGTTCGGGATAAACGTGGGTGAGCGGAAGGATGAAATTCCATATTTAAAAAGGGATTTCAGAGAATTTCCGTTGAGAATATCGAGCAGACGTGACGAAGCTCCACCCCCAGAACCCGCTCCCGTCGCAACGACTCTGCGGCTACGCTAACGTGGGAGCTGACATTTAGATGAACGTCCTCATCTTCCGGAGACGCTAATCCGATCAGCGTAGGAGATCCCGAACATGGAGAGGGTTTCTCCACACACACACACACACCCTCACACACAACACACACACACACTCACACACACGTGGCCTCACGGCGCCACATCTGTCACCGCCATGAACGCAGACCTCCCGGTGACCCCGCCCCCGTAAACACGATTCGCTGCTCCTCGCCGTCATCCACCACCAACGCAGCGTTCATCCATCATGGCCGCCAGCGGCGGCAACGCTCCTGCCTGCAGACAGGCACGTTTCCACGGCAACCAGCACAACGCAGACCGGAACGTTGGTGGCGCAGCTTCCTGTTTGGGTGTTACCTGGAAAGGATTTTACCCACAATGCACTGAGGCGCCAACAGGGCAGAGGAGCTATGAGGGGGTCAAAGGTCGGGAGGAGACGAACCAGGTGAGTTTTGCTACAAATGTAATCAAATCCAACCAGTAACGATGTTCCTCACACACACACTCACACACACACACTCCCTCACACACGCACACACACACACACCCTCACACACACGCACTCACACACGCTCACACACTCCCTCACACACACACACACACACACACACACTCCCACACACACACACACACACGGCCTCCAGCTGAGACCAGATCTCACTTGTGTGGATGCAGTAAATAAAAACTCCGTTTCCCTTCAGCTGGTTTCTTTTTTTGGCCCCTCCCATGCGGCACATCTGACCTCTGACCTCTTATATTCCACGCAGGCTTCCGACCGCGGTCCGTCTCCGGCGGTCCGACGGCGTCTCCGGTTGTTGGGCTGAAATTGATTCTGCTGCTGGTTTCTTTGTTGAACTCTGACAGAGGAACTTGTGTAGCGGCGGCGGCTAATTCTGCTGCTTTTATTCCCTCTGTTTAATTACAACTCTGTCAAAACTCCGTCACTAACGACTATTAATGCCAAAATAATTCACGCCTCACCGTTTTGGCTAATCAGCCTGATAATTCTGACACGCCGCAGCTCCTTCCACTCGTTACCGTCTCCAAATCAAACAGCCTCGTTAAGAAATGAAGGAGCAGATCCAGCCGAAGCCTGAAAGGGAGCCGGGGATTCCAGACAGACATCGGCATGGCGACGCCGCGGCGCCGCTAACCGACAAGTCGCTCTGAACAAAAACACTTTGCAACAGAGTAAATATTAAAATAAAATCTGGATGAACGGAATGTTTTCACTGAAGTTTCAGGTTAGCCACGGCTAGCTGGTAGCTCTCCTTTAACGTGTCCTGTTAGCCGTGTTGTGGCTAACAGAGCCAAAAGCTTCTGTTCCAGCTTAAATTCCTCATTTATGAAGAATCTGGAAGGAACAAATATTATCTTTACGCCTCATTCGCCAAATAATCAGACACACGCTTCACCGGGAGAGGAATCGCTACAGAAGCTACAGAAGCGCTGAGGAAGCTAAAGGAGTGAGTGGGAGGGGCAACAGATGGGGGGGGGCTGCATGTGGGCGTGTCCCCCCCCAATGAGCCGTGACACTCGCTCCCATGTAAAGGTGTCGGCGTCCTCAGTGACCTCACGACCTCCCAACACTCCCTGGTTCCATCGGCGTTCCGGGTGTTTTACACTGCTAATAAAATGCCCCCCCCCCCACAACACACACACACACAGTCCCCCCCCCCCCCCCACACACACACACACACGCCCCTAATGAGATAAATTAGTGGATTGTAACAGATGTGTGGAATAAACACTAACGGCCTCCATCTGTCACTCATCATGTGTGAGAACAGAGAAGTAAATCTGATCTGGGGGGGCAGTGTGTGTGTGTGGGGGGGGCAGTGTGTGTGTGGGGGTGTGGGGGGGGGGGTCCGTGTCCGAGGGGGCAACGTGTGGGCCTCCGGATTGGACCTCCATCGGGCTTTTCCATCACCGTGGCAACGGGCAACATTAGCAACACGTAGTAAAGACGTTTGCGTTTACGGATCAGACGAGCAAAGATCCGACGCTAGCGTGTCCGTGCTAACAGACGTGTCCTAAATCCGTCCTCAGTTGTTCCCGTCCTGCCGACGTCTCGTTTGTCCTCCGATTACAGACGTTCCAGGTTAATTAGCAAATAAAGCAAATGGCGGCGGTTCAACGTCAGCGAGGGAGGGGGGAGAGGCTTCGAGTGGGAGTCGCAACCGCGGCGTTTATGCAGGTAAAAAAGCGCCTTAACGCCAGCGCTCACTCCGAGATCCATCACCATATTCTGATCGACCCCCCCACACGGTCGGTAATTCCCAGCTTCCTGAAAGTGACGCTTCCGCTGTGCAAACAGCCTCAAATCCACTTCTGGAAGCTAATCAGAAAATGACACGTTGGCGCCTCGATCCGGCAACGGAAAAAACAGTGGAAACGGGAGGAACGACCCCCCCACAGTTAGCATCCAGTTAGCCATTAGCTAATTTTAGCAACAACAAGCACAAGTTTGCCGCTGTGTTGGTGGGGGCAGGTGAAGAAAAGGTCCATCACAGAGTTGCTTCCCAACCTGCGGCACGTGGACCAGCAGAGGTACGGAAGCGCCGCCATGGCGGTCCCCACCAGCTCAAAGCTAATTCCTGCTTTACGATGTTGAGCAATCGAGCCGGATCTCCATGCAGAGTCGTCCCTTACGGGTTTTTCTCCGATTGTTTTAATCCGACGTTAACATGTAGCATAAACACCCGACTGAAGGTCAGGCGATCAGGCCCACACGATGACGGTCGGATTAATCCTGCCTGAAAATCCCCAGAACCGGGTCGATGTTCCCGTCGGCCCTCCTGAGCCTCCACCCAGATGTCACGTTATAAAACAGCAGCAACATCGATAGCGACACAGCAGGCTAGCCGTGTTACCGAAGGCGACCGGGCTGAGGAAGCTGAGGCCCTCAATAAATGTTCCAGTCGTCACGGCGATCGGAACTTCAGCCGGCGCCCTCCCAGGAATCTAACCGGTCGCGGTCCGATCCCGTTTGACCAACGATCCACAGCGCCTCAGCTAGCATCGATGAATGAAGCCCAAACAGGGGTTTTGTCGTTAGCTAGAGCAGCCGATTCCTTGGATCTGTTCTGTGGAACTAGTTTCCTTCCTCTGACGGAGACAGACAACCTTGAACTTTAGCTTGAACTTTAGCGCCCGTCCGCGTCTTCCCGTCCCGCCGCCCCTCGCTCCGTCTCCTGGCTCATCCTCATTTCCATCTCCGACCTCCAACAATCCATTAGCAGCGAGAGGATGTTGAGGAGTTTCATGCAAATAAGTGTGAAATTACACGCTAATCAGTCATGGAAATCGCAGCGCTCTCACTCCGGGCGTCCTCGTTGCTGCCTGTTCCTGGAACGGCGTGCGGGGGCGGCGCCCAACTTTGGAGACAAAAGACGAGTTTGGAAGAGGCGTTTGGAGCCGAGATCAGACTTGTTCCGCGGTGCTGAAGGCCGGAGAACGCCACAGCGTTAGCAATAGCTTAGCATCATCTGAACAGGAAACAACAAAAGATGTTTATACGAGCGCAGAGATGCTAACTTTCAGACTGATATTCACAGACTACCCACAAATGGGCTCCTGCTGCCAATGCTAATTTTTCTCGGGGGGGGGATTAAATTTATATAACAAAACGCTGAGCGTCACAAATCTACAGCAACCAGAGTTTTGGAGTTAGCGTTAGCAACGATGTGTCCGTTCGCGTCCTGTGATGACGTCTTTTTACTGATTTTGTTGATGGAAAAAATTTAGAAAAAAAAAATCAAACCGGCAACAGATTGAAGAGCCTCTAACGCAAGCTAACACAAGCTAGCGCACGCTAGCATAGAACCGTTGGCGTTGGTTCACTTCACGCCAAGAAAGCTGAGCGGGAAACGGACGCCGCTCGCTGTTGGAGTCTCCTGTTGAAGCTGCAACACAACACCGGTGTGTGTGTCTGTGTGTGTGTGTGTGTGTGCGCACGTGTGTGTGCGCGCATGTCAACGAGGGGAGGAGGAGCAGGGAAGCAGAGAGGGATCAGGATTCTGGAAGAGGAAGCCGTCACACACACACACACACACACACACACTCCGACAGACAGATGGGCTAATTCGTGACTGACTGTGTGTTATGAAACATTATCTCTGTGTCAGTGGAATCAAAATAACATTTTGGGCGTAAACGGCGAGCTGCTAACTGCCAACGCGGCGCCACATGGCGGCGATGGACGCGTGGCCTCGGAAACAAAGGGAAAACAAAAACAAACAAACAAACTGTTTTTTTTCCCCCTTTCAGATGCTGTGTGGTCGCCCGGGCTCCGACGCACACGGGCGTGCGCGTCGGCCAACCCACCTGCCGCCGCCAAATGAAGCCGGCGCCGAGTTTCAAGAGCCTGGCGGCGGACGAAGGCCGTCACGAGCGTCCGAGTTTATTTGTTGTCTATTCGGAATTAAAGGCTATTGACAGATGGCTTTGTTTTGTTCTCATCGGAGCGCTCAGCGGTTCCGAGCGCAGGGATTTTAATGGACGGACGTCCACGCCAACACTTTATAACCCCCCGAGCATTTGTGTATGCGCGCGGCGTCGCGGCTAACTGCTCCTGGCTCGCTGCTCTCCACGGATGTTTTCTTGTCAAATAATGGGAGAGTGATGGGGTCCAACCCCGCCGCGCGCCGCCGCCAGGATTAGACGGATCTTCACACCGGACGATTGCTGAGATTTATCACTGTCAGCGACGCCGGTCAGCCGACGCCGCGGCGCTGGCTTCTCATTTGGACCCTGAAAACCAGATGTCATGTGAGCTTTCCACGTGGAGGGTGATAGCTTCAAGCTAATAAAGAAACTCTCTTTGTCGTCTCTGAGGCTTCTGGCAACACCCGGCAGGTGCAACCGTCAGTTAGCACTTCCAGGGTCAGATTAACGTTAGCTAAAATTTATCGCTGGTTCTGTAAGAACGCTTTTGACCATCTTCGACCACGGACACACCTGTATAGTCGGGGTGTTGCGCACTACAATCCAAGAGAGTTGTATGCTAGTCAGAGGGCTGCGCACTACAGTCAGCCGCTACAGTCGGAGGCTGCGCGCTACAGTCGGAGGGCTACATTCTACAGTCGGGCGCTACAGTCGGAGGCTGCGCGCTACAGTCGGGCGCTACAGTCAGAGGGCTGCGCGCTACAGTCGGAGGCTGCGCGCTACACTCGGGCGCTACAGTCGGAGGATGCGTGCTACAGTCGGAGGCTGCGCGCTACAGTCGGAGGATGCGTGCTACAGTCGGTGCGGTGAACGTCGGGCCGCTCTCGCTGATACTTCCGGCAGTTTAATATTGGATCGTTTGAGTTCTGAAAGATTCCGCCTGAATCGCGTCTTTGGGTCGAACAGCTGCGGTGAAACCAGTCGTTTCACCGCCGGTGTTTATTTGAGCCGCGGAGGCAGATTTGCGCTCGTGCGCGGTGTTGCAGGCGAAGCAGGATTTTTTCTCCTTTGGTGAATTAAGAGGTCACATATCGCACCGGCAGATTGCTGCTGCTGCTCGTATTAGCATGCGCAGGAGAGCGCTGAAAGGTGCTCTGGCCCTTAACTCAATCCCCCTTTTCCTCAGGTAGCAGTAATGGGATGTAGCTTAGCGCTGGTCTCCATCCTGTCGCGTCACGCCTGCTAGTCATCCAGCCAACCAGCCGGCGCCATCCGGGCAGGAAGGGCAGCACTGCGGGCTGTGTTATTTAGCATCCGTTCCTCTCGCTAACTCTGAGGCCAGCTGTCCGAGCACACCGGGGCCTCCAGGATGGCGGCGCCGTCTTAACCGGGAGGTGACGCCCCCCCCGCACGTTCCAGAACAGATTGCCACCTCGGGCCAGCGTATCTGAATACCAACGACGGTGAGGATAAAGAGGCGCGCGCTAACATATCAGACAATATTAGAGCAGGAATATCGGGTCCAAGTTTCCCATTTCAGGAGGCCAAAGGACACAAAAGGATTCTCACTTTCCGAAACCGCTCGTCTGTCGGAACGCTGCGTCTTTTTTTCTTCCTCGTGATAAGAAACGTAAAATCCCCCCATTCCGACGTGGAGATATTTGCTTCTTTAAATTAACCCATGAATTTCCTCCCTGTTGGCTAATTAATTTTCCTCTGCAGAGCTCTTCCGCATAAACAAACACGTGAATATTTTCAGCCGCTCCGGATCGTTTTAGCCGAGGACGCCGTGCGCGTTTCGCTCGCAGCGTTCTCATTAAAGCAGCTGTGAAGGAGGAGAAGGTGAGCGGACGATGCTAACGCGTTAGCCGCAGCGTGACATTGAAGGTTGGTTCGTTTGCTCGTTGGGAGTTTTTCTGCCCGGAACACGGATCCATCAATACTCCGTTATTCTCCGACGCGGAGCTGCCGCTCACTCCGACGCCCGGTCGGAGCAAAGGTCGGCGCGGTGCGATCGATCGTGACCGCGATCGCCGCGCTGGCGGGGATGTAAATGCAGGCACGTGCGCTAACACGTGCACGTCCACACAAACGCCGCGCGAGGGAATGACATCTGTGCGGGAATCCTGCCGACACGAGCGGCCGCTTAATGAACGCCGGCCGCTCGACCCCGGGTGAACACGCGCCGGCATCGTGGTGATCCGGGGTCACGCTCCCACCAGCGGGAAGAGGAGCCGGTCGGTGTCCAGCATTCCCGGCTTCCTGATTAGGTCGCAGTAACAAACTTCTCCTCCGGAAGCTTTAAGGATGCGGCGGAGCAGCGCCGACAGCAGGACGCTGGGATTTATGGAGTTTGGTTGGACATGGAAGTCTCGTCCGCACCCCCACTCGGCGCCGTGGCGGCGGCGGCGCCCGCGTATGTTCGCCGTCCTCCCGTTGGTTATTTTATACATGAATCTCTGCTTGTGCTTTTATTTGTGCACGTGTGGCCGCTGAAATCAATATGGCTGCTCGCTCCCGAGTTAGAGGCAGGAACGCTTCCAGAGGAGGCGTCAGACGGAAAACTGGCAGGAAATAATGAAGAGGGAATGTTGAGGGATTGGGTAAACAGCGTCCGCGCTCGGCCCGCTAGCTTTTAATTTTTCACAACAATTGGTTGAGAAGTTGCTCTTGATCTTGTGCGAGCTGAAAATTCCGTTTCACGGATGGTCGTTCGGCGCTCGACACCAGCGGGATCCAGTTCGGAAGTTTGTACGAAGCCGCGATAAACAACAGGAAACGGGAGGAACGCTGTTGTCCAAACACCAACCAACACGTTGTTGTTGTTGTTGTTTCCAATATGGCCGACGATCTCAAACGACCACCGTTTCAGGTCCGACAGGTTGGCGATGGAACAATTCCAAACGTTTTTCCGGGTGAAAGCAGGAAAGTGATGATGGACTTTCTCAAACTAACATCGTTGTTTAGGAAAATTCCCTTTTAGCCGAAACTGTAAAAGACAATTATGTCCTGTGGGGAGCGGCGACGCTGCTCTATCGTTGCCTCGGCTGGTGGGAGCAGGAAGACCGGATCCATCGCTCCGGTTCCACGGAGCCGAGTCCATTAGCAACGCGCTAACATGCGGCCGCGCTAACGCCGTGATTGCGTTTAGCAACGAGTCTATTTTTCATTTCTCCTGACGTCGTTTTAACAAAGTCGTGTGGCTGCACCCAAATCCCGGAGCGCCGCGCCGCAGCGAACTGGACTGAGACGGTGCACGTGCCAGCGCACGTTTGATGTGATAATCAGCTGTGTGATAAAACATCCATTAAGACGTGTCGGCTCAGGTAGCAACGAGCTGCTTTTAAATGGATTTCTGGCTCCGACGACGTCCGGAAATGAAAGAAAATGTGCATTAGCGCGGAGATCTGGAACGTTAGCGGGAAAAACACCAACACAAAAGGCGTCTTTTCCACAACAGGAAGTCACGTCCGCTTCCAAACGAGTTTTGGTGAAACAACGATGAAACGTCACCACAAAAAGAGCAAAATGTCGGCTCATTTTGGAGGGAAAACTCAGATGTTTCACACACACTCACACACACTCACACACACACACACAGACACACACACACACACACAGACACACTCACACACACACACACACATTCACTCACAAACACTCACTCACACACACACACACACACACACCACACACACACACACGTTTGTCAGAACGGACCAAAAACGACCGTCGGACCTGAACGGCACCAGAACCAGCACCAGTATCTCCCTTGGACCCGCCCCCCCCCCTTGGACCCGCCCCCATCTGGAGCTCAACGCCGCCACTTAAACTTTTCAGAAAGCTGCCACACGGCGACCTTCTCCCGCGACGCAGGCGGGAACGCCGGCGTGCTGGAATGTCGTGTAAGCGAACAATTAGCAGAGCGGCAGAAACGCGAGGTCAGATATAATTAACATATTTGCTGCTCAGCTTTAATTGCTCAAGTCGGAAGCGAGTAATTAAATCATTGGAAGCGAGCGGCGAGGACAATGACGGCGCCGCCACATCTGCTCCAGCGGGGGGGGGGGGGGGGGGGGCGTGCGGGACCTGGCACGCGTGGCCGCCACCGCTGGGACCGCCTTCGCAGATGCTCCGCCCCACAGAGGTCGGAGGGGACGGCGAGGGGGAGGGGCATTAAGGGACCGGTGCCCCGGTGGGTCGGGTTGACTCTGGTGGCTGGACAATGTTTGGCTCCTCCCCCATGACCATGAGGAGGACAGTTTGGTCCAACCGGGCCAATCATCCATCAGGTCCTCATCGGGGTCAGGGGGCGGGGCCAGTGATGGAGGACGGCAGGAATGTCCCGTCCCGGCGCCGACGGGGACAAACGGAACGTCTAAAATAGACGAACCTCCTTTATTGGGGCTAATTTTAGAGCAGATCCTCTAAATTTAAGATGCGTGTAACGACGTTCCGGAGCTAAATTAACCACATTCCCGTCACGCCAGCTCTGCTCCCGATTCGTCTTCCGTCAGATGTGGAGGAGACGTCTTTTTTGGTCCGGGGGGGGGGACAGAACCCGTCGTGAGTCACGCTCTGCTGGACGATGCAGCTCAGGAAAATTCCGTTTGCGCTCTACTTTTGAGGAGGGCGGCGGGGCCGAGGGACGGCCAGGAAGCTGCGGCGGCGTTCCCAGCGTTCCGCCGCTGCCTGTTTCACGCAGACGCCAAACTGAATCCCGCCGTGACCGAGCGCTTTAACATCCGCATTGACATTCATGGATGCCCGGAGTCTCGTGTCCACCTGGAACCTGCAGCTCTGGACTGTGACGGGAGAGCAGAGTTCCCGACGCAGGTCAGCGGCGGGCCGGCGGGAACGCCGTCCTCAGGATTTGTTCCTGTCAAATGAAGAAAACTTTTGACACCGTGTTCTCGGCGGAGCGCAGATGAGTGTTGCTGCCTCCGTCTCTGCGAGCGTCCAGCTCGTCACTCCGTCCATAACGGACTCTCCAGCCGAGTCTTCCGCAGCACGTTCCGGAGCGCGACACGTTCCGGAGCGCGACACGTTCCGGAGCGCGACCCGTTCCTGACATTTAAAATCAGATGAAAATGGACCCAATTACAGCCGCGGAGGTCCTGAAGGTTCTCCTGGTAACGAGCTGGTTCCAACATCTGCCCCCACAGAACCCCAATAAAAGGCCTTGAAGACTGACCTTCACCATGAAAGCGCAAATAAAACGCCGCCTGGAGCGTCCTCGCGGATCGCAGCGCTCCGAACGACCAGGCGGGAAGCAGTGAAAACCTGGAGGTCGGACTGAACACCCGACTGCTCCGTGACATTAAACAGCAGGTTTTCATGTAAATCGGCGATGTTCCCGGGTGGGAAGGAGCTAATGCTAACGCTAACGGAGTGTGGGAGTGTGGGAGTGTGTGTGGGAGTGTGTGTGTGTGTGTGTGTGTGGGAGTGTGTGTGTGTGTGGGAGTGTGTGTGTGTGTGTGTGTGGTGTGTGTTGTGTGTGTGTGTGTGTGAGAGTGTGTGTGTGTGTTGTGTGTGTGTGTGTGTGTGTGTTGTGTGTGTGTGTGTTTGTGGGAGTGTGTGTGGGAGTGTGTTGTGTGTGTGTGTGTGTGAGGGTGGGAGTGTGTGTGTGTGTGGTGTGTGTGCCTGCGGCGGTCACCTGGTGAGGACCACTCATCTCAACAGGGGCCAAAGTTCGGCCTCCTCGATGGGGCTGTGATTGGCAGGTGGGGGCGCCCGGGGGCCACGGCGGCGGTGGCGTGCGACTGGGCGTGGCCACGTCTCTGACTGGTGCTGACTAACCGAGTGTGTCTGCTGACAGAGTGGGACTGATGGGATGGCCCCGGGAGGCTCTTCCAGGCCCTTTACAAAGCGTCTGTGATGGGCCCGGCCCGTGGCGCCGCCCGGTGTCCCGCCTGCCGGCCTGCCGACAGATTCGATTCGAGCCCTTCTAACGCGCGGCGTAATTCACAGAGTGAGGCGCCGATAAATTTTTCAGCGGGGTTACGAGCGGAGGAGGAAAGAGCTCGACGCATGAATCCAAAATCACAGAGAGAAATTAGCCGAGCGTCGTCTGCAGCGGCGTGGAAAATAAAAAGAAAAGCAGGCAGGAGCCAAGGACGCCTATTAGAGCACAAAGGAAACTCACCAGTACGGACCTGCGTTAGCAGGAGTGTGTGTGTGTGTGTGTGTGCGTGTGTGTGTGAGTGTGTGTGTTGTTCGGGTGCTTGCGTATGTGCGTGCGTGTGTGTGTGTGTGTGTGTCTGCGTGCGTGAGTGTGTGCGTGTGTGCGTGCGTGTGTGCGTGTGCGTGTGTGTGCGTGTGTGTCTGTGTGCGTGTGTGTGTGTGTCGTGTGTGTGTTGTGTTGTGTGTGCTGCGTGCGTGCGTGTGTGTTGTGTTTGTGTCTTCGTGCGTGCTGCGTGGTGTGTGTGTGGCGTTGTGTGTGTGTGTGCGTGTGTGTGTGCGTGTGTGTGTGTGCTGTGTGTGTGCGCGTGTGTGTGTGCGTTTTGCTGTGTGTGTGCGTGTGTCGGCTTGTGTGTGCGTGTGTGTGTGCGTGCGTGCGTCGTGTGCTGCGTGCGTGTGTGCGTCTGTGTTGTGTGTGTGTGTCGGCGTTGTGCGTGCGTGGTGTTGCGTGGTGCGGTGTGTCGTGTGCGTGCGTGCGTGCTGGGTGTTTGTGTGCGTGTGGTGCGTGTGTGTGCGTCTGTGTCTGCTGCTGCGTCGTGTGTGTGCGTGTCCTGCGTGCGTGCGTGTGTGTGTGTGTGTGCCAGTGTGGTGTGTGCGTGTGTGTGTGTGTGTGTCGGCTGTGTGAGTGAGTGGTGTGTGTGCGTGCGTGCTTGTGTGTGTGCGTGTGTGTGTGCGTGTGTGTGAGTGGTGTTTCTGAGTGACGTGCGTTAGTGTGTGTGTGAGTGAGTGTGTGTGTGTGTGAGTGTGTGTGCGTGCGTCTGTGTATGCGTGCGTGCTTGAGTGTGGCGTATTATAGAGTGTTTGTGCGTGCGTGTGTGTGTATGAGTGTGTGTGTGTGTGTTGGTGGTGTTCCTCACGTCTGCAGAGTTAAAAGGACGACCCCCCCCCCCCCCCCCCCCTGCCGCTCCGGTTTCCTCTCCATTTTCCTGCAGTGATTAACGAGAGCCCCCCTGAACCCCCAAAAGAAAAGAACCCGACGTTCCCGACCCTTCCCGACTCGGCCTCTTTTCTCCAGGCAGGAACAGGAACTGACTTTAATCTGAAGGAACGGCTGTTGCCGCGAGCTACGAGGCGTCGACCGGCTAACGGCGGCGCTTTCATTAACCGCCGACATTCTTCGGAGACAAACGTCGGAGGACGCGGACAGAACGGCGGCGGCGGCGTCCAGGTCGACCTCGGCGCCGCGCTTCCAAACGCCTCAAGAACTCAGACGTTTCCTCTTTGTTTGATTTGGATTTATTTCTTTGATTTTTGGCTTTTGATGCTGGCAGCATCTTTGTTGCTAAGCAGTGGTTGCTGTGGCGACGCGGCGCTCGGATTCCGGCGGTCCGACGGCGGCCGCCGTCTTCCTGCCCTTTGACTTTTCCCGTTTCTCTTCTCAAGCAGCTGCTCAACAACTCAAAACGGGAATAAAAAAACACCTTCGACACGTCGCCGCTGCGAAAATATCGATATCATCAAAGGAGCAGCGGCCGCCAGCGCCCCCCCGGCGTCCTGGCGGAGCGCCACAGCCACCGCTGAGTAATTACGGCGATTAATGCACGGACGCCGCTCGCCTCCGGGTCGGGAGACTCCGTCCGCTAACGGATGAAGGGAAATTCCTAATAGAGAACCTATAGGATCTCAAACATTCCTCTGTCCGCACCCACGTTACCCACAATCCTCCAGGGGCGGGGGGGGTCGTTTAGCAGCTCCGCGACATGAGAGGAGGCGGTCAGGTGGCCCCGCCCCTGTCGCCGTGGTCGCGCTGACCTCTAAAAATGGACGACAAAGATGATATCGGCGCCGCCGCCGCCGCCAACGGCCTCAAATTGATTTAGCCACCCAGAACTGCTCCCGCCTCAATGAGGTGGCAGGACGCTCGCCGCATAGATCACTGTCACCGCCCCCCCAGTGGAATGTGATGTTTATCTTTATGAGCCCCCGCCCCCCCACAGCCCCCCCAGCCCCGCCCCCCACAGCCCCCCCCACAGCCCCGCCCCCCCCCGCTCGCTACAGCATGTAGCCGCTCCTGATAAGTGAGGAGGAATAAAGGGGCCGACGCCTCGCGCTAACGCGGCTGATCGCGGCTACATATGGGCGCCGTCGCCCGGGGCGGGGGACGCCGTGGCCGTGGTTGATGGCGTGCGGCCGTGGTTGATGGCGTGCGGCCGTGGTTGATGGCGTGCGGCCCGGGTGACGGCAGCGCCGCCAGAACGCCGGCGTGAATCGTGGCCCAGGCAACAATGAGGAACAAGAGCCTAAAAATAGCCGATAAGCTCTTTTTTTTCCGCACTGGCCCCAGAAACAATGGCTGCTGCTGATATTCCGCGCGTTGTGCCGGGGAACGTGTGGCGAGCCGGCCCACGCCGCCCTTAAGACGCGGCGCATCGGCGGCGTTCTCGAGTGTTAAACGCGCTCCGACGGCCGCTCGCTCTCCCGCCGCCTAACTGACGACCTCGGTTACACTTAATTACAGCCAACTGCAAATCGCCACCGTGTCAATTACGGAGCGTTTGGCGCTCCCGCTGGATATTTTTACCAGCGTGCGCCCGCCGCTCAAGTCTCTCCCGGTTATTACTATTCCGCCCCGGTCTCGCCGCAGGATTCCGCTGGGCAGACGGAGCCGTAAAAACAGGGGATTTGAGGATCCGGCCGGGCGGAGGGCGACCGGATCTCCTGTAATTGGGGGAACGCTCCTCGTTTATATCAGCCGTCGTCCCGCACGTGCTACCGCGGAGAGGGGGCGGGGCTTCACGCGCTGGACTCCGATTCCACGTCCGCGGGTCGTGGACGGCGTTCGCCGGCACGCGTGTTGGCTTCGGGGGCGCCGCGGAACGCCGCGGCGTCTCGACTCAGACGCTAATCCTCGGCCAGGCGAGGCCTTCCCGCTTCGCCAGATGCTTCGTGAAATTTGCCTAATTGCTACGCTCCGATCAATCCCCTTAACTCTGCCAATCGAATCTGCCGAAGCGAGTTCCGAGCACGGCGTTCCGCTCAATATGCTTCTTCTCCCTCGTCCGCTTTTTTTAGATTTTCCTGTTTTCTTGGCGCCCCGCGATATTCGGGCCTGCTGACTTATCGGAGCAGATTGAGTCCACCCCTGCTGACCTGCATGCCCATTAGCCATGGCAGCGAGGGCACACCACACACACACACACACACACACACACACACCACACACACACACACACGAGTATCCCACCGCTTGTATGGCTCAGACACGGGTGTGTGGGTGGACGAATTGTGGCCCTTTGATTAAAGGGCGATGTGTGGGAATGGACACTGACATATTGACCTACACACACACACACACACACACACACACACACACACACACACACACACACACACACACGTATTCATATGCTGTGTTTTCATTACTGTTTATGGTGACTCTGATGATGCTGTTATGAGCATGTAAACAAGGGGAAAATTAAAAACTGAGCAAACGCGCACACACACACACATACACACACACACACAGTCACACACAGTAGTACTGTCTGTTTTTAATTGAAATAAAATAATAGTGGTTGGCAGAATCTACAATTAAGGATGCAGCAGAAAACCCCCCAAAAAAACCAGTAAAAAGTGGCCAAAAAGACGCTCGAGGTGCGATGAGGGCGCGAAATAGACACACAAATGTTCAGCATTAAACACGCATCGATATTTGGTCCATAATTAATCCCCGTTTGCCCAGAGGTCCGTCTCGACAAACACAAAACACACAATTTCTAAGCCAGCGCCTCCACACAGGACACCCGGGGACTCCTGTCCCCCTCCAACAGCTCTGGCGTCTCAACGTCCCCACTTTGCTCAACGTCCTCAGTGGGTTGGATTATTTTAGGAGAAGGTCCCGCAGTGTCATGAAAACAAGCACATCAACACACACACCGGAACGCTGAATGAGCAGCAGGCTAAATAAACGGCACACGCGTGCGCTCGCCGCCGGTTAGCACGGAGGCGCACGTCTGAGTGCGGCGCGTCTCACGTCTGCACTTGCTCGGCTCACGTCGTGACAAGCGAGCGGAACAAAAGTCCGGTTTCCAACAAAAAGGAGGAGAAGTGATGAAGCGGAGGAGCAGAAAGTGAGAGATGAGCAGAAGTTGAGTCAACAGCATCAGCGAGCAACTATCTACTCACAGAACCAAGACCCGCCCCCTCCATCATCCCGATCCCAGCGCCAAGAGAGCAGCGGCTCGGAGCCCAGGCAGCGGCGATCCTTTCCCAGCCTTTCCCTCTCTCCCTCCCTCTCCCTTCAGCCCCGTGCACCCTCGCTTCTTCTTCTTGCCCCCACTTCTCCCTCCCACGCTGAGCAGCGCAAACAGAAAAGAATCGAGGATGAGAATGATGGGGGGGGGGGGGGGGTACTCACGGTGATGTTGTTGTTGCGGAGCGCGGCGCCAGTCTCTCCGTCAGACACAACCTGCACACAAGAATGAAGAAAAAAGAGAAAACTAGGCTGTGAGAGCAGAAAGGAGGAGGAGGAGGAGGAGGAGGAGGAGGAGGAGGAGGAGGAGGAGAGGAGGAGGAGAGGAGGAGGAGGAGGAGGAAGAGGAAGAAGAGGAGGAGAGGAGGAGGAGGGAGCATCCACTGAACGCACCAACAGGAGCCCAAATAAAGAAACGAAGGAATCCTCCAGGAATGTGAGTGTTTCACCGCCGGTGCTGTGTGTTGTTGTGAGGGGGGGCGGGGGCACGGTGGGGGGGGCTTGACACACACACACACACACCACACACACACACACTCGTGTGCACGATCACATGTGACAGGTCTGATCTGCGGTCCACCTACTTCCTCATCGCTCTCTCACTCGCTCCTCCCGCTCTCTGCGGCTCACGCCGGAGATTCTCGGCTCTGGGGCGCCATCAACCTCCGCTCGATGGGAACGGGAGGAGAGCGCGGGGGGGGGGGGGGGGTTGGGGCGGGGGGGGGGGAGTCCCCCGCGCATGGGTCCTCGTAAGGACAGTAAAACCAGCACTGGTGTGAAAATCGTGTGATGGGAAACAACATTTTACAGGCGCTAATTTTAACTTCCGGATCGACTTTTCTCAGATTTCAGATCTACATCAGAAATTCTGACTCTGTCGGGGACAGACGTCCCACCCCTGGCACCGGCCCGGTGCCGAGGGCGGGCCTGGAGGTGGTTCATCACCAGTTCAGCCTCACCTGTCACCCCCCTCTCGCCCCCCCAGCAGATCTACACACCCTGAAACTCAGAGATGCTTCAGCTGAATAAAAACTAATCCCAATAGCATTGATGCAATTACAGAGGCTGCTGGCGCTGTTTCTCTCTCTCTCTCTCTCACACACACACACACACACACACACGCGCACACGCGCACACACACACACACACACACACACCCTCGGGTAAGTGGAGGGGCTGTTTTTCTCTCTTCTCCTACAGTTAAATCCAGCAGAAATCATCCAAAACCATCAAATCCCTGAATCTTTTTTCTTTTCGGTGCATTATTCCGCGTTTCTCCTCATTTTCCAAACGTGGATCCGCCTCCTTTCACCTGCGGCAGCGGTCGACAGTGAAACATCTTAATCCTGCTGCCTTATCGGGTCTCGCTAGGCTACAGCGGCGCCGCGCTGAGCGGACCCACACGCCGGCGTGGTTGGTGCTCGCCGTTGTTGGGCTTCCTTCAGACACCCCCCCGTTGAGCCGTCACCCAAAAACAGGAGCGCTACGTCAGACACCTCATCAGGCAGCCCCCCCTCCCCCCCCCCTCCCCCGCACGCCGCAGCTACGACCACTTTATCTCCCCTCAATTAGCATCTTCCCAGCGAACCTCTATTATCTTAACCACACAGAGCGGAGGGGTCCACCGGGGGGGCGCCGGGGGGGCGGCGGGGGGGCGGACGCACGGCCACCGGCCCCAATCCGCCGGCCTAATTAAAGGCCAAGTCAGACATGACAAAATGTGAGCAGAGGTGCTACAGAAGCAAACACGGGCGGCGGCGGCGGTGGGGGCGGTGGGGGCGGGGGGCTGCCTGAGCTGCGTGCGTGCGGCCCAGCGGAGTCTCCTTGTGAGGATTATCTGACAGGAAACAGGCGCGTCCGCATCAATCGTCACGGCAACGTCATCTAAATCTGCTCTGACTGTTTGCTCGGCTTGATCGTGTTTATTTTCTATCAGCGCCGTCTCGCCGCCACTCGGTTACCATATGAAGCAGGCGGAGACGGCGCCCCCTGAACTGGCTGAACGCGGAGAACCGGGGCAAAGCTCGGGATTGTCCCGGGCCTCTTCCTGGATGACGTCATCCCGGATCGGTTCCGACCCTCCAGCTGCTCCCGCTGGGAAACTCATCACCGAAGTTGGAACGTTCCCGGCTCAACGGCTGTTAGCTGGGTTGCTAGCCTGCGCTAATGTAGCCTATTATGGGTTGTAGGTGGTTTGGCGCCCTCTTGTGATGAAAAAACTCAATCAGAAGTGTGATGTCATCAATTTTTGTGCGAAGCTTCGACTTCTCGTGAAAACAAAATAGTTCCAAAACTAAGTAAAAGTGGCGGCGCCAGCTAGCTCTCATTAGCGTGATGCATTCGGGTCGCCCCCAGCGCCCCCCTGGCGCCCCCCCCCCCGGCGCCCCCCCCCCCCATCACTTTTGTTGGCCTCCCAACTTTAATTTCACCCTGTGAAGCCATCAAGCCGCCTTTTTTGTCCTTGTCTGGCAACAACAGCGAGAGGCGGCCCCGCCCCCATCTCGGCCCCGCCCCCGTCTCGGCCCCGCCCAGACTATCAGGAGTATTCTATTACTGCCGGGTTCTCCTGCTGGGGATAAAAGTCCATCAGCAGGACAAACGACCACCGTGATCGGCGGCGTGATCGAGACTTATTCACACCAGCAGGAAGCAGATATAAAGCCCCCCCCCGTCGGCATGACGACGGCTGCTGCCACGCCTCCTTTATGCCCTTCGGGCTCGTCTGCAAGGCGGCGGCGGCGGCGCGGCATCGACTGGGATGCAGCAGGTGCTTCTGGGAAGTGATTAAGAAAAGCTGGCGAGTGATCAGCAGACGACAAGGTCAATCCCCCGCCGGGCAGGTGGACGCCGCCCTCGGCGAGGTGCCCCCCCCCCGTGCCCCCCCCCGAGGCCCTCGACCACGAGAGCAACCAGATGTCAAACGCGACTTCACCCTTTTAGGATGTTCAAAGCGAGCAGACGACAGCGAACGCTTATTAAAACATTCATATCGGAATGAAACAGCCACCGTCACGCGCCCCCCCCAGCGGAACACGCCACTCCTCTTCTGGGGGGGGGGGGGGCAATTAAGTGACTAATTTGATTAGGAGATAATGTGAGTCCCTCTTAATGGAGAGGACAGACTTCACAACACAGGCCCATTCCTTTGGTGCACGTGTGCTTATTAATTATGGCGGCGCCGGACGCACAGATGCGGTTTTAATGGGCGAAACTGGCGGCGAAACTGGCGGCGAAGACGCGTGTGGAACATCTGCGAGGGCGCCAGAAACACGACACACAAACGGGCGTTTGAACACGGCTACAGAGGCAGTTTTCCTTGAAAAGGTCCCAGAGAGATGAAGTGGAGCCTTCCCGGAGCGAAGGGATCGGCTGCTCGGATCGAAGCGGCTGCGTGATAATTAGCGAATTTCATACTTGCTTATTGGTTTAGTTGGATGAAAGGTTCCGAGGCTACGCGGAGCGTCGGAATTTAATGGCTTCCCAGTGTGTCATTACAGTCGGAGCAGCAACGGAACTCATTATCCGGGTCCAAATGAGTCTCTGCTGTCGTTTACTGTCTGCTCTGATCCAACGCGCCCTCCAGGACCAGGACCAGGACCAGGATCAGGATCAGGATCAGGACCAGACCAGACCAGGATCAGGACCAGGACCAGGACCAGGACCAGGACAAGAACCAGGACCAGGACCAGGACCAGTCCCTCATCTGATCTAAACATACGATGAAGAATTGATCCATAAAGTTGTTCAGCTCCTCCCCCGGCGCCGTGCGTCTCCTGCCAGGCCGGCAGCTTTATGTCCGGCGCTCCGGCGTTCCGCGACGGCTCGGGCGGAGCGCCGGAGAGCCCACTTCTCCACGAGCAGGAGAGATTCCGGTATTTGCAGCAGCTCTTCAGCATCCGCCGCGGCGCTCCGTCAACGTGCTCGACTTACAGCGGCCAGGTGGGAGGGGCGGAGCCTCCCGGCGGCGCTGTGGCGGAGCGTGCTCTGTGCATACCGATGGGTAGCGCAGCGACAGGAAGTGAGAGTGCGGACATGTTGGACCGACGTCTGGAAAACCCCCAGCAGAGAAACACGGCGGCGGCACGTGTCAGGTGACCCCCGGCGGCGCCGCGTGTGCGTCTCATCGGGATGTGCGGCGCCTCCCGTGATCACGATGTCTGCGGGGGGGGGGGGGCGACGCCGGCTCCGATGGAGGGAAGATTCCGCTCTCTCACCGGGGATCCCCCACATCATTTAGCGCCTCACGCAGATCGCTGCGGCGGCGGCGCCGGCCCGCGGGCCCGGGATTAATGTAGCGAGCGATGGCAGCAGTGATTTATTAAAATAACACCCCGATGAGAGCGAGCAGCCTCCCGCTCCCGCTCCGCTGCCACCGAGGGATGAAATGGAATCCTGGAAGTGCTGCAGGACGGAGCCAAAGTGGACGGCCGCCACAAACGGCGGCGGCGGCGGCTCCTCGCTGTCGCCGCTTATTTATTTACCCCGTTTCCATTGGAGACGGGCGGCCGGTTAAATTGATCCCTCCCGCTGCGTTTTGCCTTGTAGAACAGGAGCGAAGCCCCGGTAAGTGCCTGTGAAAGGCCAGTGATTGTGTTTGCGGCGCCCCGGGAGCGGCGCCGCTCGGCGCTCCCGTCTATCTCCCTCGGACAGGCGGGATTAGAAGCTGAATGACCCTCTGGAGGGGAGACGGGCGAGCGGCTCAGCTCGCACAAATGGCGTTTGAATGTCGAGGCTGTGCGACGGCTGCAGGCGTGCACAGCCGCGCGTGCACTAATCTGCGAGCTAGCGCGTTAGCAACAGCCGATGGCGTCGGGCGCTCTCGGACCGCCGCGTTATCGCTTCCGCGGCGCCTCGCCGGTGCGCGCTAGCTTCAGCCTTGCGTACATTCACGCGCTGCACGTTTAGCCGCTCGGATCTAAAGGACCGGAACTGCAGAGGGAGAGACGGCGAGAGGCGGAAGAGCGGATCAGACTTCCTGAAGGAAAACCGCAGCTCAGATCTGCCGCAGAGAACCTGGGGGGGTTCGTGCTCGGAATCCATCCGGATCAGACGATGAGCCCCCCCCCCCCGCAGGGACAGATAAGTGCCGGGACATTTACATCTCATCCAGCTCCTCAAACATCGTCCGTCACATTTGAATAAAGCAGGTGAGAAGTCATTAACGCTCCGGCTCGTCTCTTCCCGGTGACCTGATCCAGACCGGAGCTCAAATCCAACCGGGACTAAACTCTGCTGGGGGGCCGTGGACACGTCAGAGCGGCAGGTTCCTCGGCGCGACGCTGCTAATTCAGACGCCACCTGGTGGCCGAACGTGGTGCCGCGAAATGTTGAGTAACCTGAAACGTCGTGTGGATTTAAAATGGACCAACGTTGGGAAAAACCACCTCCGGGCTTGTGAGGCGTCCTGCCGGAGCGCCGGGAGCGCCGTTCACGCTCCGGCAGCTTCAGGGTGAACTTCCCTGGCAAATATCAACTAACAATGTGTTGCCATGGCGACATGGAAAAACTATGTGGAGACGCAGAACATGTCAAGGTCTTGGTGTGTGTGTGTGTGTGTGTGTGTGTGTGTGTGTGTGTGTGTGTGTGTGTCCGGGGCACCCAGCCTGGTACCTCTGGGCCGGTCTGACGCCCGGCTATGACAGGCTCCGCCTCCTCGCGGCGGCGCTCCGCAGCACATCAATAAGCTCGACTCTTCCTGCCAAGTACCCAGCTCTCCGGCATGACCCGCTCCTCCTTTATCTATTCTGTTTAAAGACTCCGGTTTGCAGGAGAAGGAGCTTGATCACCTCCTGGGACCCCCCAGCCCCCCAATTGCTCGTCAAGTTTGCAGAGTAAGAAAGTCTTCAGAAGTTTGTTGACAGATCTCGGCGGGGGGGGGGGGGGGGGGGCGATGGACAAGGTAACCTTGGCACGCCAGAGGACAAACAGGAGCGATCAAGGAAGGGGGGGGGGGTTTGTGGAGGAGACGGAGCAGATCAGGAAGGAATGGGAACACAGGTGAACACGGTGGGGGGCGCACCTGAGAAACCCACCTGGGGGGGGGGGGGGACGACTTCATTTCCTGTCCCTCAGAAACACAAAACGCCATCAGAGCTCTTAAAGTCCGACCCGCTAACGTGCGTCTGCCGGCGTTCCTGTATCCGCTCGACGGACGATTGAAGATAAAGAAAATGTTTGAGGAATTCTTTGGCAGTAAGTCGGAAGAGAGGATGTTTTGGTTGGGAATTTCAAAGGAGGTTTGATGAGTCGCAACAAACAGGAAGCAGCGACGGAGGAAGCCAGGGTCACGCTAACGCAGCGCTGTCGCTAACCTAGCTAGCTGGACTGAACTGGAGTAAAGTCCAGGAATTTTCCGAGCAGGAAAAGTGGCTTCAGGTGAAACACGAACCTGCTGCTGCGTTTGTGCTCCACAGGTGAACAACTCAGCGTTCGGCCGCCCCCCCGCCGCCGCGGCGCCGTGTTTGGACAAGATGATGAATATACCAAACACGCCGCCGGCCCCCATAATGGATCCGCGTGTCAGCGTGGGACTCGGAGGTGTTTCCTGAGGAGCGCCGTGTGTCTCCGGGCTCTGCAACCGCCGGGATCCGCAGGTGCACAAGCCATCGATCACACGCCGCGGCCATTACCAGGCGGGGGCGGCGGTGGGTAATGTTCCCACCGCCGCCCCCGCCGGGGCCCCAAGCGCTCCCGGGTCAAGCTCCCGGCCGGGCGGCGGTAATCACAGCGACAGCGGGCTGACGGATAACGCGCTTGTCTGTACACATCAAAGACAACAAAGCTAACCGCGCAGGAACACGCGCAGTCCAACAGAAAGCTGGTCACGCCAACGCTAACGCGGTGGCGGCGTTAGCAGCTAACGCCAGTGGTCTGTTTACAGAATAAACACATAAAGCAGAAGAGCGGAATCGTCCATTAGCGCCTCTGTAATATTCCTGCTGGAACCTCATTAACTTCAAACCAGGAAATGAGGCAGAAACAAAGGCGAGCGTTCTCCGCCTGATTGTGAGTCGAGTCGAGCGAAATTAAATATAAACCCGTCGTTTGCACAGCCCCCAGCTTTCAGAGATCCAGAGCTCGTGCTAGCGCTCCGCCCCCACCGCTACGTTAACGCTAACACACGACTGACTGAAGCGGGATCTGCTTCGATTCCAAAACTTCCCGTTTATCGACACCAACGATCAATTGACTCAATCAAAGACGCCGAATAATGGCGTGCAGGTGGTTAGCTCGTTGGCTAGCGCGTCTGCTGGTGACGTGAACATCCGTGGTTAAGAAACACAAATCAATAAAGTCGGAAGGTTAAAGCGACTTCCTGCGGAGCCCCGACAATCGGCGTCCTGACAGGAGAACAGCTGCCGTTGTAGCTTCCACACGGCGTCCGGGCGGCGGCGGCGTGGGGGGGGCAGGTGAGAGGCAGATGGGTGGCAGGAAGAGAGGGAGCCAGAAATAGAGGAGAGCAGATAAATAGAGGGAGAGGATGAGGGGAGGAAGCGGAGCGTGGTGGAGTCGGCCGCTGGGACCGTGAGGAATGAGCCGGCGGTGCTATAGGAGGCCTTAATGAGCGTTGGCTCCAAACCCGGAGAGGCGCCGCAGCGCTCGCCCAATCTTCTGTCTTCGCTCACAGCCAACGAGGTGCCGGCGCTGCCGTTAGCGCTCGCGCACGCGGCCTTCCTCCGCGCGGCCTCGCGCGCACGATCCACTGGATTTGTCCTAATTTAGCTCAGCGGGGGGGCGCGATCTTCTGCTACAATGTAGCAGCGCTAACGCCGCGGAGCCCCGGCTCCTACAGACAACGCTGGTGGTCCGACTGGTGGTCCGGGGCGTCCGACTGGTGGTCCGACTGGTGGTCCGATTGGTGGTCCGACTGGTGGTCCGGGGCGTCCGACTGGTGGTCCGATTGGTGGTCCGACTGGTGGTCCGACTGGTGCCGAGGATCCCAATGAGCAATAAGCACCTCTGAGGCGGCCGCGGTCGCATAACGGCCACTTTAGCATTAGCAAAAACGGCCGTTGCTATCATGACCTGCGGTGGGTCGGCTGCCCCGCTCACCCTCCCAGCAGCTCCGGCGAGGTCGGAGCGTCTGGGCTCTGATCCGTCCCATAGAAACACGGCTCCTTTTTTATTTATCTTTACTTCCTGGGAAAAGGCGGAATGACATCCTGAATTACAGCCTGACGCGGCTGAAAAATGAAAAAATGATGAACAGCAGGACAGAGAAATTCAATGGGGACGAGTTGCAGAGGCGAGCTGTAAATCGGGGGGGGGGGGCAGGTGGGGGCGGGGGGCAGGTGGGGGGGGCACAGGTGACACTCTGCTGTCTGTTCTCTTAAAGAGCTCCGAAACCAGCAAAATAGCATTTTAGTACTTTAGCATCCAACGAGAGCTCCGAGCTGCCGATCGTGGACTTCCTGTTGGACCAGACCGGGACACGTCCAACGGTCCCTGAAGCTAAAGCTAATATTAGCATGAGCTCATCAGAGTCCGGCCCGTGTTGGGATTCACCGGCGGGAAATGGGATGAAAATGAAGATGTTCCGGAGAAAGTTTGGGGATTTGGGACTGTTGGGAGAGTGGGATTATTGTTTGCACAGCCGAGCGGGAGGAGCCGGGGAGACGGCGAGCTAACGGCGTAATTAGGCCGCTGCCTCTCAATTCCGGCTCCGAGTGGCCGTCAAGCTGCTGCCGGACCTTGAGCGGGGCGGGGAGCCCCTCCAAGACCCACTCTCATTAACTTGTAAGCAGCAGCTCGGCCCTAAATCATCCGCGCGCTCCCCCAGCAGCGCTGACCCCGCCTCCGGACGGCGGCGCGGCAGCGGCGAGGTGCTCCATCAGCGCCGGCCCACCGGACACCCCTGCTGATTTAATGGGCTACAATTACGCCGCTCCCGACACCGTACACGGCAAACATTTATCGATTTCCCTCCCACTAACTCAACAGCCCCCCCCCCCCCCACCCCCCCACCACCACCGCCAGCCTGTGATTAAATTACACGTTGTGAATTCAGCGGTGCGCTGACCTGGAGGCGGAGCTTCTGGTTACCATCGCCGTCCCAACCTGAAGCTTGTTTATCGTCTTCTACTCAGGAACATTTCTGGAGGCCGTAATGAGGAACCAGCGGCGCGGCTAATGCTACCGTGCATATCCGGTCTGATTACGTCACCGTGGCGACCCCAGAGTGCACGTTGGTTAACGGGGACTGGAACGGGCCACTCGGACGCCACCGAGCGAGGAGGACGGAAAACACACAAACGAAGCGGCGGCTCCCTCAGGAAACGCCTCATTTTCCTTTCTTCATTAAAGCACGCCCGCTAACGTGCAGCATGCTAACGTGCAGCATGCTAACGTGCAGCTGCGGCGCGTCATCAATCACGTCTTTGATGTTCGCCGCCACCTGGCGCCCGTGGTTCGTCTGCACGGCGGCGAGAACCAAACTACAAAGCTGAACATTGAGAAGAATATGACGTCGCTGTTGCAGCAGCGCTAACAAAGCTAACAAACATGCATCCATATGTGTTAGCAGGTTAAGTTACTCTTATTGCTAGCTCGGCATAATTGAGTCGCATCGATTTTAGCCTCACGTTTGAAAATCGTCTTTGTTTTCCAGCACAAACCCGCGGCGGCTGCAGTACCACCGGCGACCAGGGGGGCAGCGTTGAGCAGCAGCAATAAAGCTCAGAGGTCTTTTCCCACGATGATAATAACACCGATCAGGGAACCGGCGGCGATACTCGTACGAAACGGAGCGTATCACGTTATCTGTGCCGACACAGGTGGTGACTCACAGCAGGAAGCTGGTGGGCGGAACCTGCGTGTAAATCCGGCCTGTGGGAGGCGGCTTGTGAGGAACGTGGGAGGCGGCTTGTGAGGAACGTGGGAGGCCTTTTGTAGCAGCAGCAGGCCGGAATATCTGCCGCAGCAGCGCACGGTGACAGCGAGCGCTGATAGCGAGCGCTGTCCTCCTACTCTGTTCTGCCTGAGCTAAGCGTGTTGTGGTGTGTGTGTGTGTGTGTGTGTGTGTGTGTGTGTGTGTGTGTGTGTGTGTGTGTGTGTGTGTAGGGGTGATCTGTTTACATTTACAGTACACATATAAATATATATACACACGACCTCTTGAAGCCTGGTGATGCAAACACACACACACACACACACATACACGTGCGCACACACACACTCTGTGTTGTGTAACATCACTTTGAGGCCGTTGGCTTCTTTTAGGAGCAGAGTGGTGTGGAGGCGACCGTGGCTCAGCCTTTGGACCAGGCAGTGTGGGCCTGCTGACAGGGACGGGACTAAAGCTCTTCAGACCCAGCACACACACACACACACACACACACACACACACACACACACACACACACACACACACACACACACACACACACACACACACACACACACACACACACACACACACACACACACACCTCGTGATTTAGCTCTAACACCAACACAAACGTCCCGACTCGTCTCGTTTCTTCTCTCGCAGCTTTTTTGGGGCTTTTATTTTCTATTATATTTATTCATATTTATTAATATTTCTTACAAACCAGCGACAGTAAAAACCACAGGTGTGTGTGAACAACGTTAACGAGGTCGGTAACGTCGCTACAGTCGTTCTGCTTTTGACCCGGAAGTCGAGAAACACTCGGGAAAAACATCTGGGAAACTGCTGCTGTGGACGTTCCGAGCCGAGAATGGACGGAGGTTCCTCAGGGTGGCGTGTTGGAGCCACTCCGGTTCCAGACCAGACGCACAGGTGTTTGTACAGGTGTTTAGCATTTAGCTTCACAGGGAGTGAAACTGTTGGTTCCAGCCGTCACCATCCTGCCCGCGGACACGGATGTGGGAGGAGATCCGCATCTACCTGATCCAGGATAAATTCCCTGCTGTGACGGCGTCACGACGACGCTAACACCCCCGTTCCCTCTCCTGACAGTTGGCCTCCAACCAGCCGCGACGTTCCAGAGATTCCCGTTAATCTGATTATCTATCAGCTGAAATCTGCATGCAGGAACCCGAATCCGGCGAGGAAAGCCGCGTCAACGGAAGGGGGGGAAAAGCGCTATTTTGACAAACGCGATGATAAATGGAAGCTAACGGCTGGACGGAAAATAAGAGCCGGAGCAGCTGCCTGCCGCTGACTCGGGGAGGAGGAAGGAATCTTTTCAGAGATATTAACACAATCCATCACGAGCGTCTCACCATTACTCATGCACGAACCATCCATCAGATTAGCCGTTGCGCGGCTACGCTAATCATATTTACTGATAAAAGCTGCCGCTCCGCACGGGGAAAACACATATTCCTATAGGTTATCGGCGCGGCGAGGACACGTGCGCTCTGGAAAAAAGAGGATTTCATGGGCGCTGATGAGCAGATTTTATCTTTTGTTATTTTGACAACGATCCCGTCATCAATCAGGCAACCGGAGCGGCGGCAGCATCCACGACGCTCCAGAAACACTCCAGACCTTCAGACAGGCGTCCAATCAGCGCCGGAACCAGACGCGCCTAATTGGACCCGTGTTTGACGTCTGTCTGCCGCTGACAGCTCCGCCTGTTTCTGTTCCGTCGGAGAACGCCGCGGAACGCCGTCTTTAGGTCAACAAACACGGAAGTTTTCCCGCCGCCGCTCGCTAACACGGGCGTCGAAAATTCCCCGAATTCCTCACAGGTGATGGGAAAACAGCAGCAACACAAACGCATGTTGGAAGCGGTTTTCCGTGTCATCCGGGAGGGAACGCATGGCTTTAATAAGCTCGCCAGCGGGTCGACAGTCAGGTCGCACAACAAAGTTTGACAGGAATGATTAGCTTCAGCCGCCGCCGCTATCTCCGCATCGCTCCGACGTTTTCTAAATTGTATTAAATGGCTGATTGTATCCTCGCCGCCCCGAGGCGCCGCCGCCCATCAGGGGGGAATAAAGCTCGCCGATGAAATATTCATGTTGATCCCGTTAGAAACGGCCACGGCTTGTTTTAACCAAACATAAAGACTCGCTTCCGTCTCCCAAATGTGACTCCGGCTTTTTATTTTGTTTGCAAAACCAAATGGCGGCACGGCGGGGAGCCGCCCACATGACCCGGGAACCTGCCAATTAGAGCGAAGTCCCTCGCTGGCCGGCAGGTCTGCCAGCAACGGAAGGAGCTGCCCAACGTTCCTCGCCCAAATAATGGAGACGGATGCCTTTTCGGCAGGCTCGGAATGCTGCTCCCGCTACGCTAGCAGCTGAACGCAGCTAGCTCCTATCCAGGAAGAGGAACAAGCTTCGTTTTCATTGGTCGATAATCTGCTGTGATTGAATAGCTAGGTTAGCATCAACACGGGGACGGCGCTAGCGAGGCGAGGCGAGCGAGAGACGCGCTAACGTGACGCCGCGGGCTAGTTTGATTGTGGTTAATTTAGCCCTTCTCAGGGCAAATCCAACAAAAAACAGTGAAAAGGCATCGGAACGCCGGCGGGTTTATGTTAGCTTACAGATTCCAGATCCTCCTACCGGACAGCCGGTTAAAGGAATTCACCGGAAAAGCGGGATGTCAGAGGCAGAGGTTGGAAATCGTCCGAGCTGAGCCGGCGCTCGGCAGCAGCTGATCGGGGCAGGTGGCGTTTGGGTCGGGGAGCCGTTCGGAGCGGCCGGAGCGAGCGCGGTGCCGACTGGCGGAGAACCAGCCCGTTCCACAACCCATTAGTCAGGAACACCGACGAGCCAAACAGCTGCGGAGGGAACGTCGTCATTCCAGCGCCGAGCCAGCGTGGCTCCTTCCGGTGACCTCTCGCCCCCCCCCCACCTCCACAGCCCGAGGCCGTACTGCGGCTAACGCTAACGCAGCTCCCAGAGAGCTAATTAAAGGGGCTGTTTCTAAAGAACTCCTGCGTTCTGTTTATTTGTGCTTCGCCGCGGCCCCGTAAATTACGGAGCGGAGCCGCGTCTGAACTTTTAATCTAATCACGCCGCACCGCGAGCCTCTGTTTCCCCGTGTCAGACCGCCCTAATGAGGTCTGTTCTGAGCCGTGGCCATTAGCGGCGGAAACGGTGGCGAGACGCGCGATGCTGCCACGGAACCTAATCCCCGGCTTCTCCCTGCGGGCCTGCGGCCATGAAGCGAGCTGTAAAAAGCCCGGCAAACCAGAGCCCGCCTAGAGACGCCATGTTGGGCCGACAGGACGCCACCAACAGGACGCCGCCGACGGCGTGCGGGCTGAGCAGCGCCGCCTGGTGGTCACCCTGAACGTGACGCGTTTAACGCCACTTAGCTCTGACGTCCGCTCGCTTTCTGTGAACTATTTTGTCTTGGACGGCCGCGCTAACGCGCCCATTACGGGGGGGCGGCGGCGGCGAGGCTTCTCACGTGCGGCGCTCATTAATTCCGAACTGGGAACCGTTTCCTGTTTCCAGGCTGGAGCGCTCTGGATTCAGCTGCCTGTGTGTCGTCAACCCACTCAGCCTGAATAATTCATCACAATATTTATTAGCACTCCGAGGTACAATTAGATGAATCGGGATTAAGAACGAGCTCGTCGGCGGAGGAGGAAGTGGAACGGGATTCAGGCGGGCCGAGCTCGGAAACATTATCAAAATAAAGCCGAGCGGATTAATTCCTGTTCTCCGACGCTTCTTTTCTCCCTCTCGTGTTTAATATTCGATCTGCGATGACGCGCTAAAACAGGCGCCGCGGCGTCGACGTTTGCTCCCGAGCCACGTGCTCAGCGGTCGCAGCCCTTAGCATTAGCATTAGCATTATGCGTCGTCTGTGACGGACGCGCGAGACCAGAATCACGGAATCGCGACTTTTCTGTTGTTGCTCATGGTTCCGCTAATGCTAGCTCCCTCGTCTATGCTAACATTTGCCTGTAGCCTTTATTGACAAACGTGGCGTATCCTGCCAGGACTTGGGCGAAGGTCACAAGACGACCTTTAGGCGACGCCCATGAGGGTCTGTCTGAACTTTGACCTTCTGTGATTCACCTGAACCTTCAACTTTATTCAACCTTCATCTAAAGCTCATTAAAAAGAAGAACCAATGATGTTGGTTGGTGTTTAGGTGAAGGAAAGGTCAGAGGTCAGGACCCGATCACGGGGGGGGGGGTCAGACTGACGGGGGGGTCAGAGACGTTGGCGTCTGAGGTCACCGGAGCTCCGATTCACATTCATAGATCGGTGCAACTTTAAAGTTGCCTGGATGATGCCGACCTGTTCCGGCTCCAGATCCAGATCCAGATCCAGAGCCGGTCCAGATCCAGGGCCGGTCTAGATCCAGGGCCGGTCCAGGCGGGTCCGGATTAGAGATCCTGGAAAGCAGCAGATTCCCAGGACGCACCAAAAGCTCATCAACAGTCGGAGGAACCCAGGAACGATTTATTTGATGTGCACGTGAGCGCGGGCGACGAGCCGAGTTAGCTGCCAATTAAGACTCCTGACGGGACGGCTGCTCGTTAGCTTTAGCTTTCACTCATTTCTCAGCCGCTAACCTACGGGTGTGCACGTGAGTGTGTGTGTGAGCGTGCACGTGGTAAAACAGCGACTGTCATTAATCACGGAGTGATTCACAAACTCTCGAGACGACCCTGATCAGCCAGAACCGGCGACGTCTGGAATGTTCTGATCCGGATCCCCCTGGAAACCCAGGAAAAATCCGGAGAGGATCCGACGTTCCAGATCAGAAATCCTGTCGCCTCTAAATGAAGCGCTAATGTTAATATTAGCCAGGGTTGATATTAGCTACCAACAGCCATTTACATGTACAAATTTGTGAGGATGGCCTTGGATACCTGAGAGCCGCTAACAGCCGCTAACAGATGCTAACAGATGCTAACAGCTGCTAACAGATGCTAATAGCTGCTAACAGATGCTAATAGCTGCTAACAGCTGCTAACAGCTGCTGAGCAACGTCGACTGGTTTTATCGAGCTAAACTGGAGCCATTTTCTGTGTTGGGTTTCACTAGCCAAGCTAACGAAAGTTAGCACTGAAAGCTCATCCCAAACAGGAAGCGGACGTGTGATGTCGGAGCCTCCGTCCGCATTATCAGCCGATCTTTCACATCAAAGGAATCATGAAATAATTACTAAATTAGCAAACTTCAATCAGACGCGTCACCGCTGAAGTCTGGATACAGACGGAACACGCCGGCGCCGGCGGAGCGCCGGGCTGGCTTTATCTTCAGACGCGCTATCGGAGCGGTTCTGGAAGTGGGCCCGGAGGCCTCCGGCTCACGTCTGTGGGTTTGGACCTGATGAAAGAAGGTTCTGTAATTGCTCCTCGGGTCCGTCAGACACAGGAAGCTTCATCGTGGCGTCCGCAGCGGCGCCGCGGCGTTCCAGATGATTCCGCTGGCAGCCGAGCGCTTCCATTGTTCCCGTTCCCACAGATGGGATGAGAGCGCGCGGCGCCTCTGTTGTCCCCCGCGTCCCCGTCCAGTCCAACAGAACCCGCGTTTGTCCCGGCAAACAAAACCCCCTCCCGGGTGACCGGTTTAACGCGGCCGATCTGCCAGAACCCTCGCGGCGGCTCCGCCTTTTATTCCTCCTCATAAAGAATAACAATGGCGTTCCGTGCCGGGAGCCGGGCGGGACCGTCGAGGAAGACTAATAGGACGCAGAGTTGGAGGCGTATGTCGGCGCAGACGTGGCGCTGAACTTCCCGTCCATCATTCCGTCCATTTACCCACCGCTGAGGCACATCTGGGTCCAGGTGGCGTCCGAACACGCCGCCGGCGTGCTGCTAACGGCCGCCGTCATTCTAAGTGACGGGACGGGAAAACCGACATGGCAGCGTCTCCCTCAGCCTCTTTAGCTCCTGTTAGCCGCCACTGTGGCGCTAAGAGCTCGGTGGCCCCGCCGGGTCCAGCTGGTCCGGATCCAAGTCCCATTAGAACTAAAAAATTAGCAGTCGTAGCTAAACACGGCGATGCTAACAAACCAGCTAGCATCTCTTTTCCCTGGTTCTAAGTAACTCATAGTGACAAAGTTTACGTAGCCGTTGTAGCTGCTCTCACAGGGGTCGTTGCTATAGTGACGGGTGGGGGGGGTCTGGAGTGGGGGGGGGGGGTCCAGCCGCCGTTGGACACATTTTCCCGCTGATTGAATTATTATTCCCACATGATGAACGGAGCGGCTGGAGGGGGCGGGGCTCCTCTGTAGCCGCACCTCTCGGGGGAGACGTGCCCCCCCACCCCCCCCCCGGCTGAGAGCGGGAATCAATCGGGAAGGTCTGACGGATGAAAAGTATCACAAAGTCGGACTTTTAATCTGCCAAACAATCTGGGGGAGGTCACCCCGCTGATTTGGGGGGGGGGCACTTTTTCCAATCTACCCTGCAGCAGATCTGGCGGGGGCTTGTTCCCAGCACCGCCCCCCCAGGGGAAATGTAATTCCCTTCCTCAGGTCAGTCAGGGTGGGGGGGGCCAAGGTGGCGCTCATAAAGCACATGACCAGCTGGGCGTCCTGGGTAAACGGGGGAGCGGGCATCAAAGCAAACACCCCCCCCCCGTAAGATGGGGGCGGGAACGGGGACCTGCTCCGACCATTACTCACGAGCTTCCCGGTGTTTTCAATCCGCGCTCGCCACGGGCTCCCTGAGCGATCACACGGCCCACGCCGCGCTAGCGCATTGATCACAGCGCAGCTAGCTGGAGGCAAGCCCCGCCCCCTAACCTTTTCCTGCCCATCACGCGGTCGACTCCGATTCTCCCGCTGCCGGGTCGATGATTTTAACACGTCGTTAATATTCCGGCGACGGAGCTTCCTCGATCGGACACGAGCGTCCCGGAACCAACTTCCACCACGCAGATGTGGTCACCCAGGCACAAGGAGGCCCCGCCCACGATGGCGACCACGCGGCACAGATCGGTGCAAGGAAGCGGCGCCGCCGACATCAGCTCCTCCCACCAGCGGCGGGCGTCTCCTGAAGACTCTTCCCGATTAATCCGGTGGCTCCTCCGGCTCCAGGATAAGCGGCGTCCTCGGACGGCGTGCGTCCCCCCGGAGACGCCTGTCCTCTTACGCCGTAATTGAAAAAGATGGATCTCGGCGAGCGTCTCCCGGTGCGGCGAGCACGAGTCCTCCGCGACTCCCCGCCAGCGTCCGACGCCGCCTTCAGCCTCGGAACGCCAGGAAAACAGAGGACATTTGCAATTTTATTACTCTTTAATGGGTTTCTCTGGCGGGCGGCGGCCGCACTTCCACGTGCCGCCGCCCATAAATCCGGCCGCCGCCGGAGCGCCGCTCGCATTATTCATACATTCCCACCGATTAGAGGAGACGATTGCATCGTTTCCTGCTCGCCGCCGTCCTAACTCGATTATGGGATATCTACGAGCTGCGCGCGGCGTTGGTGGCGGCGGCGCGCCCACCTGTTGCCGCGGCGACCATCAGGTGTCGATAAAGTTTATTCCCGAGAATCTAAAGCTTAATAAAGTAGCGGCGATTATTGATCGGTCACAGTTTGATTAGATTAACCTTCGTGGTCATGGATTTCTGGGTTTGTTACCGCGGCGATACCGCGACGCCGCTCGACCTTCATCACTCGTTTATTAAATAATCGTTTCCTGTTGCAGATTTATCACCGTCCCAGAGAACAATCCTCTGTCATGTGACCTGGAACCAGCGATAACAGGCGATGAAGCTAACGCTAACGCACAATTAGCCAAAGTGCTACGTCAACAGCGACGATCCTCAACTCTCATCGTGTCTCAGCAGGACCGTGAGTTAGCACGATCAATGTTAGCATAGCGCTGTGGCGGGCAAACGCCACCAATCAAGTGCTTAACGCAAAGGTCAAAGGTCAGCCCGACAGCAGGTCGGGGATCAAAGCGTCCAGATGAAGAGATTTTATCCGCGGGACAAAAATCGACGGGAAATGAGACGACGAAACGACTCCGAGTCAAATAAAAGCGAATCTGGATGCGGCGCCGAGCGCGTTCCAAGATGGATGACGGAGCGAACGACTCCAAATGGACTCGTAACTGCCGCCGCCGCTCAAATCGTCCTTTCGAAATGGACTTTTTAACACCGTCACCTCGGCAGCAACGCGGCTAAACTGTTGTAAATTTCACCGTGGCCACGGCGGCGGGACGCGGCGTGCCAGCCCTAATTATTCGGGCCGCGCGGCGCCGCAGCTTCCGTGATTGATGCGGCAAACGTTCCCGGTGAAAGTAATCAGGAATCCCAGGCCGGAGCGGATCTCGCCAGCAGGTCACGTGACATCAACTTCAGCCACTTTTGCACTCATTAGCACATGTTAGTGAGCAAAGCTAGCTTACCTTTGTGCAAGCTAACATCTGTTCATGCTAGCTGTCACAGAGAAAGGACATGTTTTCTGCCACACCTGGCTAACATCAATGCTAACACCTATGTTAGCTACCACGAGCACAGCGTCTGGAGCCTGTCCCTCCAGGCTAACATCTGGCCCAGCTAGCTCCACCTGCCAGAGTTTACCTGTCATACTAGCATCTGTCAGGAGAGGCTAATGTCTGCAACCATCTGCCATGCTAAGCTACAACCTGCAGCGCTACGGCGCCGCCTCTCATCATCGCCCCTAAAAGTTGCCGTTTAATCGGAGGCGAGTGAAAACAAGGCGCGTCCGACCGACACCGCGATAAATCAAAGCGCAGCTCAGGTGATGAAAACAAACGAGGAGCCTGCTGATTTATCGTCACCGCCACGTTTCCAAACGCCGCGGCGCTCGCTAACACAGAGGCCGCAAAAACAGCCGCCTCCGTTTGCTTAAGGACGAGAACAAACCAGGAAAAACCGCTGGCTGCTGCGTCAGCGTTAGCATCAGCGTTAGCATAGCAGTCAGGGCGGAGAAAACGGGGATTAAACAAATGGTGGTTAGTTACAGGGCCCACCTTGGTCCTCTGGCGTTAGCATGACACTTAGCTACGCTGAGAGTTAAACCAACCGCCATGCCATGAACCAGTGAGGGGGCGGGGCTTCTTATCATTAATGGCTGCGGGGTCGCCTCGCCCCTCTGAATCATTTACATCATAAACATCGTGAATTATGGGTTACAGGAAGGGCACCGCGCGACCAAAATACGCCTTATTTTCATCAAGCTAGCAAGCTAGCGGCTCATGGAAATCAGAGGCCTCGGCGGCGCCGCACGGTGCCTGAAGGACGCGCCGTTGGGATCCAACGCGACGCGGGTCAGCAGAGGGCGGAGTTCCAGCTCATTAGCCGCAGCGCGAGACGGCTACGATAATACCGACAAACGGGAAACAGTGAGGGAGCCGTCGTCATAGCGACCAGCTAGCAGCAGCTTTCTCTCCCAGAGGATTCAGCACATTTCTGATGTTTCTCTGAACCAAACGCTCGTTTATCTTTAACGAGTTCATCAACGCGGAGGAGCCGCGGCCCTGGAGTTTAGCCACGCCCCCGGCGCTGCAGCACTCGCTTGTGTTGAGCTCCGTCTGCCGTCAGGACCCTCCGACGTCCTTGGCGCCGTTCACCGGGACAGCCACCGGAGCTGGGAAGACTCCGCCTCCTGCTGTTCGGTCGGGGATGCCAAACTGGCGCCAGGACCCGTGTGGACGCTCCGGAAAACACGGAGCGCTTGGACGACTGGAGCCGGGTCGGCGCCAACGGAGCTCCTGCCAGCAGAGCAACTGTGGCTAACGTCTGCTCGCGCTGCTCTTTTACCGGCAGACCTCCGGGGGGAGGATGCAGCCATCGGGGGGGGCGGGTCCATCCGGGCCAGACGCTGCGGCAGAGAGGGGGCGGCGAGGAGGAGTGGGCGGGTCGTGGCGGTCGTCCATCCTGATCCCATTAGACTGGTAAAACCAGCCCGGAAGGACGGGCAGGAACCAGGTGGACAGAGGACGGAACCAGGGGTGTCCTGGAGACCAGGACCCACGTGGGGTCCCCCCCCCATAGACGCTGCGTCTCCATGACAACCCAACACGTCCTTGAACCTCTACTTCCTGGTTTAAATATCATCACATCATGCAGGAATGCTGTCAGAGATGCTAGCAGGGATGCTATCAGAGATGCTAACAGGGATGCTGTCAGAGATGCTAGCAGGGATGCTGTCAGAGATGCTAACAGGATGCTATCAGAGATGCTAACAGGGATGCTGTCAGAGATGCTAACATTGAATGACCTTTGTCATTCAAACATTTCCTGTTCAGGATGTTGTAACCTTCCTGTCGCCTCGCGGGGGCCCTAATCCGGCCTGATAGCGCCGCCGCCGCCGCCCCGTCCTGAGATAGCCACGCGTCTCCCAGGGTTCGGCTTGGAGGGACCTTTTAATGAAAGATTTCCTGTAAATGGAGATAATTATGGGATGAGGCGACTTGGCGCTCAGGCCTAATGAGGAAGATAAGAGCTCTTCAGCGGCTCCGCCGACCACCTGGGAGGACGCCGGGGGCGTGGCCTGCGTGCTACGGGCCCCTCCTCATCCCAAACCGGAGAAAATAAAGGACAAAAAACTGAAATCGGACATTTTAAATCCGACACCTGCTGGATTTGAGGAAGGCCGACGGCGGCAGAAGCACGTGGTCATGTGATTACCTCGGCGTGGCGAGGACGCCATTGAGCGGGGATGAGAGCGGCGCCGCCGGGAGTTCGCCGCGCTAGCACCGGCGCTAATACGGGCTTTCATGAGGCAGCGCACTTCAACGCCGCCGCCGCCGCCGCCGTATTTACAGACGCTCACGAGGGAGACGGATAAACCGCCTGATTATCAAGTTTTCCCGCCGCCTGGCGATTCGCCGTGCGCGCCTCCGAGCGCCACCTCGCCAACTTAATGATTGTTAATGACTTCTTAACGACTTCTTAATGGCTTCATCAGGAAGATCCTGCACCAGCACATTCTGACAAGGAGGAGCCTCCCCCGAGAGCCCGGATCACGCCGCCGCCGCCGCCGCCGCGCCGTGTCTTTCTGCTCCGATAACACACGTTAAATCCGCTCGTCTGAGACAACATCGCCGACGGGAACATTTGATCGGCGTGGAACTTCGGGGGACGCCTGATGTAACCCCGTACAATCGCATCGGGAGGTGACGGGCGCCCACGTGGGCGGCGAGCTAGCGCTGCCGCGTCAACGCCGTCTCGGAACATCGGAGTGACACCTGAGGTTGCGTAATCGCGTCGGCTCCGACTTTCAAGGAAGCGACAGTGATGCAAGAGCGAGGAAACGTGACGACGGCGCCCGGAGCGGCGCGGCGCCACGGTCGGATGACAGCTGACGCCGGAGCTACGAGCGGCGTGTTGAGGGCGGCCAGCGGCAAGATGCTCCGGGTGGCCTCCGAGTCCGCGTGAAGAAGGCGGCAGCTGATTGGTCCTCGCAAACCCAGCAAAGGTCAAAGGTCGACGATAGGAAGCTGCTGAGGACCAAAGCGTGCGCTGATGCTAAGCTAGTAGCAACCAATAGGAGGAGCTTCAGCGTCATCAAGGTCACATGACGTCACCTGAGACGTGTGGAGGAGCGGCACACTTTGATCTGAGCCTTTGATCGGTGGTCCGAAGGGGAACTGCAGGAACGCCGGTTCTAAAGCCCCTCCCCCTTTTATTCCAGGAGCAACGGGAGCTGCTGGCGCTAATTTCCAGGATTACTTATTTCTGAGGGAGGGAAACAAACTTCCAGCCCGACGTTCCGACACTGTCAGGACGGATAGATGATGACGGCGGGTCAAGTTGGGAGTCGCGTTGGCGCTCCTGAAGGAAAGTGACGGCGGCGACAAGCACAAGCCAGAAAACTCCGATCCTGGCGCGGAGCGCCGATGCTATTGTGTCACATCGCGTTTGGAAAACGTCAACAAAAACTGGCGTGAGCTGCACGGACGACCTGGAGAGCAGGAAGCCGACGGGAACGGCTCCTCCAGGAGGAACTCTGATCCCAGTCTGACCGTTTACAGCCCCAATCCGGGATTTCCGAGCACCGCACGATTTTTCCTTTGACCACAGATGAACCAAAGTGGCGTCCGTGATCAAAGACGCTCCTCCGACCTCCGGATTAAACGCTTGAATCGACGTCTTCCGTCTGCTCGGGTCGGCGTTCCGAATCGCTCGACAACGAAATGACGTCCTCGGCTCCGAATGGCGGAGCTGATCAACAAACGAGCGTTTTCACGGCTCGCCCGGCACTGATGCATCCTGGGACATCTGTCCACAGGAGTCGTGTGTGTCGACCCTGGAGAAAGTGGGCGGAGCAAGTGGGAAGCGTTCCCTCACCGGCCACGTGTGACCAGGTGAGCCGTTGTTTACCGGCGGCTCCCCGCGAGGAGAGGAGCTGACCCGTGTCCGTAGCCGGGAGTGGGACAAATGGAGAACATCTCCGGGAGTCCTTATTTATGCGGGAATGCCCTTGGGAGACTTTGCACTTGTTTACACAGCGGCGGCGGCGTTCCTTCGTGATGGCTGCGAGTAAATGAGCCGCGTGTTTCCAATTTGTCCTGGACGAGGAAGCTTTGGGGTCTCTGCTGCCCTCACGCTCCTCGGGGTGCGTTTGATCGTGTGTGGAAGTACGGAAAGGAGGTTAAAGCCGCCGCGCCTTTGGAAATCGACCTGAACGTACGGGCACGGAATTCCCGAGGGCGCCAGGACGGCGGCGCCGCATCCGGGGGACAAATGAGAGTTTTTAGGGGTTTCCAGAGAGAAGCTTCACCTTTGAAACGGATCGTTGGTCCAGATGAGGACACCGAAAACAGGCCGGAATCTCACCAGAGGTGGAGCCGGCACATAAAACGTTCCAGGGAAGTTTTGTCTCAACACAGGAAGCAACGGCGACCCGGAGTCCCACAACACCATGAACCCGGTTCTGTTCCCCTCTGCCGGAGGAACTAGTCCTCCATCCGGTCAAAGAGAGCCGGATGGAGACTCCTCCTAAACCTCCACCGTTTGATTGCTGGGAGGTGAATTGATCCCAAGCGGCGGCGTTCCCGCCCCCCCAGGAGCCAGATAGTCCTCCCGGGCTCCTCAGAACTCGTGGGAAGCTCCTGGTCTCTGCACCCGCCGGTGCTCGACGCTACAGGGCGCCAAAAACCAAGAGACTGGGATTATTTTAGCATTCCGCCGTGACGTTCCTGAGCAGGAATGTGGAACTCCTGAGTCATTCCAAACGCCACAAAGCAGCAGGTTACCTCTGTAGCCACGCCCCCTTTTCAAGTTGCCCTTGAAGAGTAAATTGCAACAGCAGCTTTGATGCGTCGGACACGCTCCGAGATAGCATCTCCGCTAGCGCCGGCACGCTCCGGATCATCATCCCAATGACTCTGTTCCCGCCGTCTTTTAACCGGCTTCGCTTCGACGGCGCCGTTGGAATATTTTGTAACCGTTTCCGCTTCTTCCCGTTTCTGTAGTAGCCGAACACTTAAGCAGAACCGGCGGCGACGGATGGGATCCGGCATTGTGGGAAGTTTTCCTGCTGCCGCGGTCACAGAGGAGGCAACGCTAATGCTAACGCTAACACCGCGTGGCAGGTCACCTGTGGTCCTACCTGTCGGAGGAGGGAGGAGTCACTCGCTGCTGTTCCGAATGTCGGCGCCTGGATTCAGCGGCAGGAATCTGTCGGAGAGAGAAGATTTCAGGAATCTGGACTAAATCTGCCGCCCCCTCAGGGGGAGCGTTTGCTTATGGCGAGGGTCCGTAGGCCGCCGCTCGCTAGCGTAGCCGCTACGGGATGAGACGGGAACAACAACACACCATCTGACCAATCAAAACTCATTAGCGGCGCGGCTCCACGCCGTCAAACTGCTGGGTGACATCACGGCGCCGAAGGATCCGTCTTCAAGATGAGAGGAGGCGAGAGAGGAGGCGAGAGAAGGAGGCGAGAGAAGGAGACGAGAGGAGGCGAGAGAGGAGGCGAGAGAAGGAGACGAGAGGAGGCGAGAGAAGGAGGCGAGAGAAGGAGACGGGATGGAACGTCGTCCACAGAGGTCAACGGCCCGTTTAACCGAGACGTACACGAGCACACACACCTCTCTCTCGCTCTCTCACACACACAACCTCTCTCTCTCTCACACACACACCTCTCTCTCTCTCACACACACCTCTCTCTCCCTCACACACACACCTCTCTCACACCTCTCTCTCTCTCACACACACCTCTCTCACACACACACCTCTCTCTCTCCCTCTCTCACACACACCACACACACACACCTCTCTCTCTCACCACACACACCTCTCCCTCTCTCACACACACCTCTCTCTCACACACACACACACACACCTCTCTCTCACACCTCTCTCTCTCTCACACACACCTCTCTCTCCCTCTCTCACACACACCTCTCTCTCTCTCTCTCTCTCTCTCACAGACAGACAGACAGACAGACAGACAGACAGACAGACAGACAGACAGACAGACAGACAGACAGACAGACAGACACACACACACACACCACACACACACACACACACACACACACACCCCTCGACATTTTAGTATCTTTCACCTTGTTCGCCCCCCCCAACATTCCTCTCTGGTTTTTGTCGGAATGATCTTCACACTGAATTCGTGTCCTGTTTTTTGGGAAATGGATCCATTTCCGTGGATGTTTCAAAGTGCTCATTTCCATAAAGGTCCCGCTGAAGCGCCGTCGGGCCGCCGCTGCGGCAGGAACACAAACAATATGCTAATCGCACCTGCTTCAATTAGACGCCGGATCCACGGAATCCACATCCGCTCTCTTCCGTTCCCGCCCCAGAACACAAAATTCTCAGGTTGGAAGCAACAACATGTTTAAATTCCTTCATCAGGGAAGCAGCTGATGGACACGGACACCAAACGGGCGCCGCCGCCGCCGCTCACCTGCGGACCAGGTAGCTGGAGCTATTTTGCCCATTTACGTTAAAATAGGAAAATTCGTTACAAGTTTGTTTGGTGGATTTTCCGGCCTTTGACAGATTTGTCCCAGATCCCAGGAAGCGGCTGGTTCACAGGCCGTCACCTCCATCAGTCAGACTCAAACGCCGCCTGGCGGTCAATCAGGACGTAAGTGATGGTTTTGGGGGGGGGGGGGGACTGGCAGCGGGCGTTGGGAGACAGCTGGCGGAGAGCGGCGGCGTTCCGGCTGCAAGTGGCGGCAGATTCAGGTGACATCTGCGCCTCCTGCCGCAGCGCGACGGTGGAAACAGTAAAAGTGAATTACAACATTAATGACGGCGCTCTGCAAGCTGTCGCTCCGGATTACGGATCCATTATTCCTCATGTGGGCACTCGTGGAGCGCCGCCGCCGTAAAGCCCGCGGCTGCTTTAACAACTTGTAGCATGTGGCTGCGTCGGGTCGATGAGCCCCCCCCCCCCCCCCTCCCCCATTCCGGACAACATTTGTGTGATCCTGCTGCCCTCTACAGCCGCCTGGAATCAGTCTGGCAGGATGTCACGTGTGAGCGCCGTTGATGGGCCACGCCGCTCCCGCCCGCCGCCTCGCCGCTCCCGCCCGCCGCTCCCGCCCGCCGCCTCGCCGGCCACCGCGCCGAGCTGTCACCCCTCCCCCACCCGGATCCCCAGACTTTCCAATAACTCCAAATCCCCCGAAAACCCGGAGAATAAAGGCAGAGTCGATCACTCATAGCGGCTCCGCTCTTCAGGGAAATAACAGCCGAAGGAGAAAAACAAAGTCAGGATCTCCGGCGGAAACGCAGCGGCGTTCCCAGAGGACACGGCGGAACGCCGCGTTCATCAGTCTGGTTAACGCGCAATAAAAAACAGATTCATTTAAGGTTCAAGAGAAGGTGGGAAATAACCGAACCAGACGGGTTCAAGATGGCCTTCGGGGGGGATTAATCTGCCTCCTCCGGGCTGGGATGGGCCCCCGATCCTCGCCCTGATGAGCCGGAGCTCATTTCTCCGATCGGCGGAAGCAACGCCGAGTGTGTCGTACTGGAGTGTTGCGCAATTACCAGCTGATGCTATCAGTAGCATTAGCATATTAAAGGGAGGAATACTTGAACAGAGATAATGACACACACACCCCCACACACACCCCCACACACACCCCCACACACACACACACACACACCCCCACACACACCACACACACACCACACACACCACACACACACCACACACACACCCCCACACACACCCCCACACACACCCCACCACACACGCCCACACACACCCCCACACACACCCCACACCACACCCCACACACACCCCCACACACACCCCCACACACACCCCCACACACACCCCCACACACACCACCCCACACACACCCCCACACACACACCACACCCCACACACACACACACACACACACACACCCCCACACACACCCCCACACACACTCCCACACACACACCACACACACCCCCACACACACCCCCACACACACCCCACCACACACACACACCACACACACACACCACACACACACCACCCCACACACACACACACACACACACACACACACCCCCATTGTCGACGTGAGGCACTAAGATCCCGGAAAAACACAAATGTTGATAAAAACGTATAAAACTTCACTGTGTAAATAACAACAAACAAGGAAAAAGATCAGGGAGGGGATTCTCATCGGGGGGGCCTCCTGGGGGGGGCTCTGGGGGGGGAATTACCCAGAATCCCTCACCCCCCCCCCTTCCTCTCACTAGCATTATGAAGAGCGTTTAGCATTCTCAGGACTAGCTTAGCCATCCCCCCCCAGGAGACTTTACCTGCTTATAAACCTGACATTTTTAGGGAGGAACTGAAACATTTTATTTTTATTTTTTATTGGAAGAACAAAGTTCTGTGTTTTACCTGATTTTGGAGATAAAAACTCGCGTCTTTATCGCGAGATAACGAAACCATCGGTGAAAATAAAGTAAAAAACAACCCAAATCTTAGAATGACTCGATTCAGCAAACGCAGCAGCTCACGCCGACTACAGGGCAGCTAGCTCGACCTTGACGCTCTATTAGCGCGCTAACTAAAACGGGCTAAGGCCCATAAATAGATCAATAACGGCGAGTAAACAGAGGAATTTTAGCGTCTTTTCGCTGCGGCTGAAACCAAGAGGCGTCCAATTAATATGAAATCGTCTCCAGAAGTCAATAAGGTTTTAGTTCCACTCGAGTGTGTCTAAACAGGCGGAGTCGGGCTAATTATAATCCCGCGGTGTATTTATACCGCCGGCGCCGCGGCCCGCTCATTACTACACGCTGTAATCCTCAGACCCGTGTTCTCGCCATGTGCTGATGAGCCTCACGCCAGCTGCCAAAAATACATAAACTTGGAACTTTCTCCCGCGCACCAACAAAGTGAAAATTGCCGTTGCTATGGCGACGGGGATAGAACAATATCATAATCAGCCGTGCCATCGGGAAAGCGATTTCAATCCGGCGGGCCAAAGGTTGCCATGGGAAGAAGAACCGGCAGCTATTTTAGTCGGCGTGCGCGGCGGCGGCTTCATTAGCTACCCACGGCGTGGAGAACCTTCGCAGGCCCCGCCCCCACGCCAGGATTAGAGATACTAATCTGTGATGGATTTCACCCTCCATCCTTCCTTCCATCCAGCAATTATGCCCCCCGCCATCAAAAGCCATCAAAACAGTAATTTGGCTGTTTCACAGGCGCGTTTCCTCCTGAATCATCCTCTTATCGCCATGGCGATTACACACTGGGCACAGAAGTGAAAACAATGGGCTCGCCGGGATGAGATCACGCCACTCCATTTCTCCGGGGCCATTCCGGTAGACGCAAAGACAATCTGCCAGCGGCGAGGAGGTGGGGGACGGCGAGCGGATTTGTCGGTCAGCGAGCGCGGGGCCGCGAGGTCAACCCGGTAATCGGGGGAGGGGGGAGAGGATGCGACGGCTTCGCCGCCTCAGCGAGGTCGCCGACTGGAAGTCAAACCGCAACACAAGCCCGCCCCCGGACCCCCGGCCCGACAGCAGCGGGGGGAGATGAGGACGCCACCAACCAGGCTCCGACGCCGAAGCCCCGCCCCCAGACTTTGCTCGCAGTCCTTCTGAATCACTGATTGAATTCGGGTTCGTGGTTAAGCGCCACGGGGGGCGTGGCCACGCCAACTCCCCGTGCCCGACCTCCACGGCCGCCCCATCCCCTCCAACCCCCCCCCCCCCCCTCCTGGGGAGGCGTGTGGGAATGGCGGCGTCGGGGCTTCACACAAGACTGACTGTTTATTATTGTCTGCGGCCCACTTAACTCTGACAGTAACGGAATGAGGTGGCGAGCGCGGCGAGCGCCATTAATCACGCTGTCGGGATCGCTGAGACACTATGTCGTCTGTGGCGGGAAGAGGAGCGCAAAGTGGGGGCGGGGGGGTGGGACCAGGGCCCACGTACACCGCAGGTGATCGGGTGAGGTCTGGCTCCGCCCCTTCTACCAAGTATCCATCAGACGTGACTCGGGACGCCGTCGGCTCCCACAATGCATTTCACCTCTCCATCTGTCAGGCATCAGAGCGACCACACGCCGTCGCCATGACGCCCCTGAGTGACAGGCCTGTCCCTCAACACCCCACACACACACACACACACACACACACACACACACACACACACTCCTGCCCTATCACTGACACTCAGCTAAATATTTAAGGGGGGAGGGGCTAAATAGACTGATGGGGAAAGGTCAAAGGTCAGAGTCCAGCTGAAGCGGCGCCGCGGCGAGACGAGCGTCCTCCTGACACGAGGGCGTTGATTTCCTGTGCCCCCTTCGGTGGGGGGGGGGGTAACCATGGCGCCACGTGTGCGTTTACACGTGTGACGTTTACACGTGTGACGTTTACACGTGTGCGTTCACCGGAGCGAGTCGTGGCTGACAGCTGATCAGGGGACACGCGGCGCCCGAGGTGCTCGCTGTAGTTTTCCCTCTTTTTTCCGGCTTGGCGCCGTCCCAGCAACAGATTGCTGCTGTCGCTGGGACGGCGCCTCACAGATGGAGCGGCGTCACTTCCCGACGAGCCTGACAGGATCAATCCAGGAGCTCATTCGCTCGCAGTCAATTAAGCCGTGTTAGTTTTGACAGGAGCCGCGGGGCGAAATAACAGCCGTCACCGACGGCGAGGAAAATATTGTGACCAAACACGGGAAAAAAGGGAAGCGCTTGTTTACGGGGGCGGCGAGATTCCTGGTCCCTGAACGCACCGCCTGCTGGTCCAAATGACCGTTAAGGAGGCTTTCTCAATAACGCTAATTCTGGCGGCGTTCCGGCTCGTCGGAATACATAAATCACCCCGAACGACTGGCGGGAAAGAGTTTGGAAGTGAAGGATTGTGGGAAAATGCAGCTAAATAAAGGTGCTGAGCTCGGTGGCGACACCTTTAAGGTGCTTCTGTCCAATAAGGGTGACGGTCCTGAGGTGAATAATACAATAGAGGAATAAAGGAGGAGGCAGGGTGCGTGCGTGCGTGCGTACGTGCGCGTGCACGTGCCACCCACTGAGCGACGAGCCGCGGCCGCTCTCTTTGAACCGTTTGGAAGCGCAGCGAAGCTCTTTGATTAGGACACGGAGGCAGGTAGCTGTGGGCGATGGACTGAAAACACTTGGCATCTGCTAGCAAGACTCCACACACCCGAGGTGAGACAGACACACACACACACACACAACACACACACACACACACACACACACACACACACACACACACACACACACACACACACACACACACACACCGCCCTGGGCATCGTTACACACACACACTCCTCCTTTGAAGGGTTATCAAGGCTCCTCATTAAAGGTGTCCCTGCTTTCCTCGGCGATGTGGGACTCCACAGGGCGGCACACACACCCTTTAATTAGTTCGCTAACTCGTTAGCGTCGGCGAGCAATTAAATGTCCTTCCTTCACAGTTTACAGCAGGATCACGTCTGAAACCTGCACCTGCAGCGGGAGGAGCCGCCTGTTTTGTCCAATCGGAGGCGTCGGGACACGGGAGCCCGGATCTGATCACAACGGAGCAAAACCGGATCCCATCGGAACGCTTTCAACCAATCAGGAGAATGTAATCAGATCACAAGTAATCTGATTACACGTGTAATCTGGTTCCTTTAACAGGTCCCATCACATTTGCGTCCTGGAAGTCGTCTGCCTGGAAAACTGGGAAAGAAAAGAGCTGGTGGACGGCGAGTCCACCTACGGCTCCGGGGAAATCCGATTGTCCCTGATTGTTCCCAGGTGCAAGAACTTCCCTGATGGAGCTCTCCAGGAGCTGCTGGGCGGGGCTAACGTTAGCTGGCCGCCGCTGGTGTGCTGAGCTGTGCGCTAGCGCCCGTTAGCGGAGGAGGACCGGGTGTGTCCCGCCACTCTTCCGTGGCACCGACCAGTTAATTTGTCATCGTGTGAAGAGGTTGAACCTTTAATTAAAGTGGAGCGCCGCCGCCGCCGCGGCCTCGCTAAATGTCACATGATAAATAACGGCAGAAGATCTGAGAAGCTCCCTCGGAGTCTCCTCAGCTCGAGGGGATAAAAGGCCGCGCGCGTGCGAGGCTAACTGCACATCAATATGTTAAAGAGGTTCAATTGTATAAATTGATTAAACGACCACATTGTGGAGCCGCCGATGTCACGATTCACGGAAACCAAGCAGAGGGAACGACATTATTAGAGCAGATGAAATCGATAGCTGCTCGCCGCCATGGGCGCTACGGCGCCGCCGTGAAAATGCATCGCCACGGACGCCATTAGCCAGGATCGGCTAATTACAGCCGGAGACGTCGGCATTCCTGACTGATGTAGCTAGCAAACGTGGAAAATGACTCCTATCACTGTTCATCCTGAAATAAAGGAGAGAAAAAAATTAGCCACCTCGGCAACACGCTAATATCTCCAGGAGCTCGTCTCAGTTCCGCTACAGCGCACGTTCGTGCACGTTTACGCTGATCTGCTCATTATCAGGCGGCTTAATCTCGACCTTTCAAATCTCTAATATCGGCGCCTGGCGCTCCTCAACCCTCCCAAGTGTCGTCGATTCTGCTAAACGCTCTCGTCTTTCAGCACTTGATCCGCTAATCTTTCTCCCTCGCCACTCCGGGGGAACTCCAGTCACTCCGACGCCACTTCCCCTCCGAGATACGAGGCTCGGGAGCAACGTCGTCTCCCAGGCAGATGTTCAGCTCGGGTTCGGAGGGTAACCAGGTTCTCCTCTCAGGCGGCGAGGAAGCAGCAGGTGACCTCCTGCCACCAGGTCGCGCGCGTCCGTCCATTATTCTGCCCTTTACGTTCGTTTAGCTGCTCCGCGGCGCCGTCGTAATGAGGTGGCACATCCATCAGCAACACGCGCCGATCCCTGGAGCTGGTGCTGTAACGCTATGCTAATCAGTTAGCCTCATACAGCAGCCTAAATGCAGCTACAGCTGGATGTTAGCTAGCCGCCGCTACCGTCGCCGAGTTTTCCTGGAAACTTTGTTGCTCTGCCGCGTGTCCTGATGTTCCAACGAGCTCTCGGCTGATCGATGGAGGCAAATATTGCTAATAATTCAAGGCTCATTGCTGAGCTTAATCTGGCTCGTTTGCTAATCTGCTAATAATTCATTTGTCGGCTGATTAATGGCGCTCATTTGCGTCACGTGGCAGCGGCGTCGGTTTTAATTGTGCGTGTCAGAAGAACGTTTCCACTCGTCCCGGGTGTGTCGCCGCTCGCCGCGGGGCTCCTGCGTCTGTTTGTTTACTTCACGCTCCCTCCACGTGGGGCCGCCGCCACACTCCCTCCTCGCCGCCGTCATGGCTGAAGATGCGTCGGAACAGCAGGCGAGGATCTGCAGCCCGGAGCTGATCCAACAGCAGCCAGCGATGCAGCTTCCTGCCTCTGGGGGCGCCGTTCTAACCTTTAACCTCCCATCTATATAAACGTGGGCTAGCACGCTACGCTAATCTGGTGCTAGCTGCTCGGGGGGGGTCGATTGGCGGAACAAAGAGCTTTTCCAAGTTTTCCAGAAACACTGTAAATGAGCAACTGGGAGAAACACACATGCTAACACGGTTAGCATTAGTATTAGTTTTTATCTCTCCTCCTTCCCATTCCTGAATCCCAGCACTCAACATCCTCACTCTCGAGCTCCGTCCGAGGAAACATCGCAAACGTTTCCGCGGCAACGGAACTAAAAAAAAAAAAAAAAAACACCTCAGCAATTTTTGTCTCCGGGACTGGAGCCGAACCAACCGGCAGCTTTAATGAACAAAATGGGAATCAGCTTATTGGAAACCTGGAGAAGCTTCCTGGGGAGGCATCCTGACGAGGTTTCCGACCATAAACTTCCGAGTTTCCCATCAGGGAGATTAAAAACTGCTTCGCTGGTTTGAATTTATGTTTTTTTTTTAAAAAGGAAACGTACGCTGGCCGCAATCATGCTAACCCGCTCCGGTTCATGTGAAGCTTTATCCACGAAGGGGCGTGGCAGCGCCCCCTGGTGGCGGTAGTCATGACAACAACCAGGAGACGGACCTTGGAATGATTGAACCAGGCGGATGAATTCTCCGATCGATGACTCATGTCGTTGCTAAAACGTTCGCAGCAATGAGAACGCTAAACGCTAATCGGAGAGGCGGCGGCGGCGGGAAGGGGGGGGGGGGCTCGCTCTGGGTTTCTGGGTGAAAGGTCAATGTCGTCTTGTCATTTACAAAAAAGAGCGGATGAAAAAGCGAAGTAAAGTCTAAAGTTTAGCGCTCCGGCAGCGTTCCACTTCTGACTCTTGACACTCTCTTTTCTTCCCGACGCGGCGACGCTGATTGCTTTCAAAACTGCAGCCGTCCTCCCGACAAAAACGGTTTCTATTCAGCGCCGCCGCCGCCGGATCGCTTCTATTTGGCCTTGGCGGCAAAATCCACAAAGGAATTCTGCACCGCGAGAACGTGCGGTCGGCTCGGGTCAAACAGAAAAATTCCCTGAGCCGATCTGAAATCAAACACTGAAGCCGTTTGGTTCAGGTTAGCACGTCTGTTAGCATCTCTTCTGCCTGTTTAACGTCGATTATCATTCGCAAAGGTTAATGAATATAAAACGCAGCTCTTTAGCCATTAGCTGCTGCTCTAAACGGATTAAAAAGCAACATACGTTAATAAGTTAGCTTCTAAGGCTAAGTCAGTCTGGATGCTAGCTGTAGCGAGCTAGCTGTAGCTAGCATCAGTTCCCGATGGAAACGCAGCACAGTTCCAAACAAACAGCTACCATCTTTACTGATTAAAGGAATATTTTTCTTTTTATAATCGTTTGAATATTCATGAAATTCTGGAGGTTTTTCTGATTTTATTCTGAATTCTGTGATTTTAAAAACATTTGTTTCCTTTTTCTACCTTAAAGCAGAAAAATCAAAACGACCCTGAATGAAAATGTTATTTTATTTTCATTCCAGGTTGTTTGCTCAAATAAGTTGTTTTTCTCTTATTTTGATGTTTTTTTTGTGTTTAATAACTCGTCTAAATCAACAACTTTAATGAGCTTTTTCCCAACAAACTCCTGTAAAAATTACAGGATCGATGGGAATAAATCAACACGGAGGAAATGAAAGAAAATGTGATGGATGAAAGCAAGAATACGACCGTGGATGATGACATCATCAGAGGATCAAAGAGATAAAGGAAGGCTGCGTGTGGGCGGAGCCATGCCTGACGTTCACAGCCCCACCCCCCCGTACCTGAGGAATGCCGAGGAGCAGGACGCCACCTGGGGGGGGGGGGGGGTCTTCCAGGCAGCAGTGAGTAATTAGGACTAATTAGCAGCAGTGATTAACGACACCGGGGGACGTGGGGGGGCCGGGGGGAGCAGATTGATGGAGCTGACCCCCCCGAACCTGCGGAGGCGCCGCTGCATCTCAAATAGGTGGTGGGAGGGGGGGGGGGGCTAGCTGATGCTACGGGCTGTGATACAGGCAGAAAACAGGCGTCGAGCACCCGGGGTCACGTGACACGCTGCCACTCCAAACAGTAGGCGGAGCCTGCCGGGATGAAGTCCATCCACGATCCGGGACGGACTCACAGGTAGCAACACGCTCAAAGCTAAAGAAAGCTAAGTTAGCAAACACAGCGGTGAAAAATATCATTAACGTAACAACAAAATAGAAGCTACAGGCGCGCCACCTAGCTCCTCCTAGCTTCATGCATTTAGTGGTCAGTGAACTAGCTTCGACGGTTTAAAAAGACAAAATTCTTCTGCTTAAGCTAACTGCTAACTGCAGCCTAGCCTAACTGCAACGCACCAGGATTGTTGCCGTTTAGCTGTTGCGCAACCTGATGGATTTTGTCAACCATCAATTTGAGTCTCGTGGCCTAAAATAAAGCCGCTAGCACGTTAGCGAAACGAGATGCAAAATTAACCCTTTCGTTCAATTGTAACCACAAAAAAGTGATTAAAACTTTACTGGCGTAAACCGACCGGAGTGGCGTGTTCCTCGACATGATAACAAACGACATGATAAGCACATGTGTGGCGTGCGGGGGCTAATGCTAATGCAGCTTTGTGACTAAAGACGCGGGGCGCTTGATTTTAGACATCAACGACTTTAATTAGTGTCATTCTGGGCTCTGCGCTAGCGCGGCGGCGGCGGCGGGCCTCTGACAGGCGACAGCAGCGACGCTCTTAACGAGATAAGAAGCAAAATCAGCCACCTGAACAAGAGTGTTGATGAAAACGAGCGCCGCGGCGTCCTGCCGCAAACAACTGAAGCCTTGTTCGCTCGCAACGAGCTAGCTCAGGCGCGGCGTGTTCCCTTCACCGGGAAAAGAGGGATCGTCTCCTGGTATGTAGACGATCCCTTTGAATGTTTACGTCTCAGATAAGAGCGTTCCGCCGTGTCGCCACAAAACGGATTAAACTGCCGACAGAAACGACGGAAGAACCGCGACCACGACCCGTCCGCCAGATACGCCGTCGCTAATTTATCATCCTCCCTCCGACAACAAACGGGGGCGTGGCCATCCTTGTTCAGAAGCTCATTTTAGCTCCGCCTTACATGGTGCGCTCACTTTCCGCACCGTCTCAGAATTTGGTAGCGGTCGACGGTTAGCATCGTAATGCTGCCATGTGACATGTAGCCACAAACGGTCAACAAGAGCTGTGATTAGCAGGAAATGCTAATCTTTGTCAAAACAACGACCAAATAATAACAGCTGCCACGTCACATGGGCACATGGATGCTAAACGCTAACGTCTTTCAACAACATTGCTCGTTCCTTCTCTCCGTAGCTTGTAGCTAGCAGCCGCTAGCAGTTACTTAGCAAAGGAGGGAAAAATGTGTTTGTTTTTACTCAAAGAGGAGAGATAAGAGTTGAAATGGAAGAATTAAACAGGGTCCTCATTAGTGGATGAAACATCATCAAAGTGAACCGTGCACGTGTGTCTCCATGGCGACGGTGAGGACGGCCGTGCTAATGAAGAGCGTGCGGCGCAGACGGCTATTTTCAACATTAACTCCACTCTGGGATAAACCCGGGCGGCAGCGAGACGCTTTCATCCGCATTTAATGGACAATAATTGAGCTGCGAAGATGTTTCCGATAAACAAACAGTTTGTAAATCCGAGCGGAACCAGCCGGAAAACGCGGCCGCGGCCCCGAGATGCCGACGGGTTTCCGTTTCCTCCATCCTGACATCCCGTACGCGGCGCTCCGCCACATCCAGCCGCTCCCGCTCGGAGAAGATGCAACGTTTACAATCGGAATTGACTACAACAATCCAGTCCGGCCGGCAACCAAGGCCAGAAGAAATGAGAGGAAGGCGGCGGCGGCGGCGGCCGTTGGATTACACGATGACAGCCATGAGCGGGCGAGAAGACGGAAGAAATGAGATTTTCCCAAACGGGAATATGGGCGATGACAGTATTGCTTTCTGCACGTTGTCAACCCCGACACCGCTATTACCGCCATCAGCCGCCGGCGTGCGGCGCTCACTTAGCAAAGGTCAGACGGAGCGCCGCGGGTTTTATCACCTCCAGATGAAAAATGTCTCATTTCAGTTTTCCGATCTAAATAATAATAATGATCACAATAAAAAACGGAATTAGAGACGCTGAAGTGCAGCTAAAGAAAAGTTGCTAACTGTGCGCTGTTAAAAATTGTGGCTAGCTAAATTGTGCTAATTGTAATTAGCGTTGGAAACGCGTCACCTTGCCACTTCCTGTTTGTGGGAAGCTGCGCGGAGGAAATAGGGAAAATAAGCGACGGCCTCGGAAACATCGTTCATCAGCGCCGAAAATCCTCCGACAACATTTTAATTAGAGGAACATGAAATTCCAAATGGAGGAAGGTGGAGGAGGAAGTGCAGGAGCGGGAAATAAAGATCACATTAAAACAAACATGATGTGTAGCTAATGGCAGAATAATGATTAGCAAACACAACGGAGATGAAGAAAAATGGAAAACTCATCCATCGGAAAGAAATGGAAGCTTAATGTGCCCGAGAACGGATTAATCTTCTCCAGCCGGATGAAAGCTGGGAAGAGGCTCTTCATCATCCCATCACATTAAAAAAAAACAGTTCGGAACTTCAGGGGAAACTTTCCGGAGGGTAAAAAACGTAAACCCGAACGATCGCGCTCCGCTTTAGCCGCTGCCGCTAACGTTAGCCGGGACACGGACACTCCGAGCTCCGCCCCCTGATCCACGTGACTCGGACCAGAATAAAGGTATGGATGACCAGATGAGCCGGCGCCGCCCCTCAGACTGGCTCCGCCCACCACAGTCCGATGGTATCGAGGAGTCGCTGAAGGCGGAAGAGTCCAAAGGGAGGATTAGCGGGGGGAGATAAGGCCGTTGGCTGTAATTAAGCCTCGTCTGTGCGGAGAATAAATCAGATCCGGCCGCTCCGGAACAATCCCTCAATAATTCCCGGATCGGAACGCTAATGCGACATATTTGAACCGCGGCGCCTGGATTCAATTAGGCCTGATTGGTTTAAGATGTGTGAAGAGATCACCTCTTTAACCCCCCCCCGCCCCATGGAACTGGATTAGCCCTCGTATCTCCTCCTAATTTCCCATCAGTCAATTAGGAAGGAGAGGGCCGTCAGGGGGAGTGGCCTCGGGGAGGGGCGGGGCCTGCTGCTCTGACAGGTCAAAAGGTCAAATATGAGGCCTGACAACAGCGGAACGCTCCTGTTGTTCCTGGGGAGGCGGCTCATCAATAAGATTCCAAATAACAGTGGGATTAACGATGGTGGGAACGTGCAGATTAATTATTCCTGCAGCTGCTAATTACCTCCGCATTTTTGCTCCAGTACAGAAACTAATTACAGACTCATTAACGTTATTAAAGACAAACTTTTCTCTGCTCGACTCGCGTCGCCGCCTGACGACGGTATTCCCATTTTTCAAAGACATCCGGGGGAAAAAAAGCACGATTAACATCAAGGGAGCGAGAGGTTGTCGGCCTGGAAGATCCGCTGGAACTCCGACGCCTCACTCTGGAATCTTCTGCTGGAATTCCGTCCAGAACAAAGGGGAATGTTTCCTCACAAGTCTTTTACGCCTCATTTAAAATTCCATCTTTGCAGCAGCAAACGGGAGCGCCGCTCTTTAGCTCCCACCGCTCCGGTTCCGGCTCTTCAAGGTCCACATGAAGCAGCCTCAGACATGAATAAAACAAAGTTCCGCCTTTGAAACGACGTGACATTTCCATATCAACCGGAATAAAAACATGGCGGAAGCCTTGATCTGTTTATGTGAACCCAGCCGGGCGCTAAGATACCGACACCTTTGATCTGCTGATCCCGGATCCACTCCGGCGGCAGCTGGCCTCCGCCGCCAAATCCCTAACTACGCTGGCCAACAGCACGCCGGCGCGGGGGGGCGGAGCACCAGGACGGGACAGAGGCACTGAACGCATGAGGTCACATGACCTGATCACTGGCGCCCCCACAGGTCAGAGGTCAGCCTCGGTTCTCCCACAGCGGTCCCCACAACGGCAGGAAAGCCAACGACGGCTAACTAACCTCGCTGCTAACATCCATCCATCATCCATCCATCCATCACCCATCATCCATCCATCATCCATCCATCATCCATCATCCATCCATCATCCATCCATCACCCATCCATCCATCCATCATCCATCCATCCATCCATCACCCATCATCCATCCATCACCCATCCATCCATCCATCATCCATCATCCATCATCCATCATCCATCCATCCATCACCCATCCATCATCCATCCATCCATCCATCCATCCATCATCCATCATCCATCACCCATCATCCATCCATCCATCCATCCATCACCCATCCATCCATCATCCATCCATCATCCATCCACCCATCCATCCATCCATCCATCAATCACCCATCATCCATCCATCATCCATCCATCCATCCATCATCCTCCATCATCCATCCATCCACCCATCATCCATCCACCCATCCATCCATCCAGCATCCATCCATCCATCACCCATCCATCCATCCATCCATCCATCATCCATCCATCATCCATCCATCATCCATCCATCCATCCATCCATCATCCATCCATCCATCCATCATCCATCCATCCATCACCCATCATCCATCCATCCATCATCCACCCATCATCCATCCATCACCCATCATCATCCATCATCCATCATCCAGCATCCATCCATCCATCAGCCAGCCAGCAGCCAGCCAGCCAGCAGCCAGCAGCCAGCCAGCAGCCAGCAGCCAGCAGCCAGCCAGCAGCCAGCAGCCAGCCAGCAGCCAGCAGCCAGCCAGCACCCAGCCAGCCAGCCAGCAGCCAGCCAGCAGCCAGCAGCCAGCCAGCAGCCAGCCAGCAGCCAGCCAGCAGCCAGCCAGCCATCATCCATCCATCCAGCCATCCATCCATCATCCACCCATCATCCATCCATCAGCCATCCATCATCCATCACCCATCCATCATCCATCCATCCAGCATCCATCATCCATCCACCCATCATCCATCCATCATCCATCCATCCATCAATCACCCATCATCCATCCATCATCCAGCCATCCATCCATCATCCATCCATCATCCATCATCCACCCATCACCCATCCACCCATCATCCATCATCCATCCACCATCATCATCCATCCATCAGCCATCCATCCATCCAGCATCCATCCATCCATCCAGCCATCATCCATCATCATCATCCATCCATCCATCCATCCCATCCATCCATCCATCATCCATCCACCCATCACCCATCATCCATCCATCCATCATCCACCCATCATCCATCCATCCACCCATCATCATCCATCCATCCATCCATCCATCCATCCATCATCCATCCATCCATCATCCATCCATCATCCATCCTCCAGAATCTCGGAATCTTCACTGGAAACCGTGAATGTTGCTAGTTGACCTTAGCTTTGATGTGTTGCTCAGAATTAGCCAACATCAACCCCGCAGAATTTTACGCCTTTGACCTCTCGGTCGACTGCAGCGATCGCTGCACACACAGCAATAAAACGTAGCAGCGCGCTCGCCACGGCTATCTGCCGCCGCCGTGTCATTGCTACAAGGTTAGCCCCCACGCTAACCCCGGGAACTTATTGACGCCATCGAGTTGAGATTTTTGCTTATCGCAGCGATCGAGTCACCTTGTTCTTTTTTCCCGTATCCGACGCCGATACGCAGTCAAAGTGGCGCCACTCAGCGCATGCTAATGCTCAGGCTAATGCTCATGCTAATGCTACATCAGCTCTCACCCCACGGGCTGAGCCGCCTCACGTCGCAGGTGGTCCCGTTAGCATCTCCAGTCACCTGACTGGCAGCGTTCCTGCCTCCATATTTGTTCCTCTCTCAACAAACGTTCCCAGCTCCAGTTCTGGCTGGTAGCGAAGCGGAAAACAGATGGAGCCTATTTCTGGAAGTCCGGCTCAAACGCAGCGTTCCCGTCCTCTCTAATAGCCGCGATTTGTGGGATCCAGCCAATATTTGGGCTGAAAACAAACGTCTCCTGCTCGCGAGCTAGCATGTTGGCACGTGCTGGTGAGCGCCAACACGTGAGGACAACCAGCAACGCTGAGGTTCCCCAAGGAAAACGTTCCCACTCCCGACCGCGATAACGCAGCAGGAAGAGTTTCACGATAAAAAGCTGCTGAAACGTCGCTAACGGGTGGGAGCAAACAGGCGGATTCAGGACCGACCGATGTGGATCAGGAGTCCGTACAGACGGTTTTAGGGATGTTTTTACGGATCTCCTCCGGTTAGCGGACATTAGCATCCCTGGAATTACAGGAGCTTCCTTGGAACTTTATTGACAAGATGCTGCAAACGCAGGAATCCTCATCCGGCCCCGACGGACTCCGTCTGGGATCTATTGTGGATTCCGTCCACGGCCGCCGCTCTCGGGTCAGACCGGAGTCACCAGGGTCCGTGCCAGAGCCGGTCGGGGCGTGTGGGAATGATCCCGTTCCCTCATCCGTGAACAATCAGGTTCTGCCGCCACCGGGTTCAAGGTCGACAATAAATCAGCGCCAACACATCCCATCATTATGTAGGAGCGGCGGGGGGGCGGGGTCAAGAGAGTCCTGCGATCGCATCATCAGCCTGACTCATTACATTAGCAAGACAGACGCCGCCGCCACCAGGGTGAGTAACGGCGTTCCCGTGGCGCCTGTCAGCAGGAAAACGCCGCCGCCGTTGACACACGAGAGGCGACACAGACAGAAGCCCCTCCCCCACGTTCCCGCCCAGTCACAGGTGGCTGCTCGCCCCGGGTGCTACTGATGCTAACTGAGGGGCGGGGCTTATTTGATCCTCGTGACGGATTGGCGTCCTCACATTCTCCTGACAGGAACGTGGACGCGTGCCCCAGGCCGCCGCCCTGCCCACCTCGCCGCCGCTCCGGCGGATCAGCAGAATTTAGGAGATTCTGGAAAGAGCTGAGTCTCCGCTCGCCGCCCTCACCAGGGGATCCGTCACAGATCAAGGCTGGGGGGTCAAGAGCGCCCGGCTGGGGGGTCAATAACGCCCGGCCATGCCGGACGCTCCGGCTGACACATCAAAGGTTCCCTCGGCGCCGCTCGCCGCCACTTCCTTCCCCTCTGGCCAATTTGGCGGGAGCGAGGGAGCTCCCTAATCCGCGGCTTAATCAACCTGTGATGGGGGGGGGCACGAGCTGTCTCTGGCCTCCGTCGCGTCCTCGGCGTTCCCGCCTCAGCTCCCGCCTTCATTAATTTAACATCCCGAAGGCGAACATCCCCCCCCCCCCCCCCCCCCCCCCACACACACACACACACACACACACACTTTCTCCGTGTTGTGTGCGAGTGTCCCCGGGAGCCCCCCCATGAATTAAACATCAGGCGGGGGGGGGGGGCGAAGGCTTCGCTCGGCACGAGGACGCGGAGCCGCCGGGGAACCGCGGCGACCTCCGACGGTCGGTGCTTCCGGCTCGGAGCAAATCTGGGTTTTAAGTGTGGAAACTGTTTAAAATCTAAAGATTTGGGGGGAATTATCAGGAAAGAATAAATAAAACCAAGGTTTGTTAGCTTAGCTTTACATTAAATGTCAGTAGTAATTGCTATTTTGGCTAAAGCTACCAAAGTTGCTTTCTTTACTAGCCTTAACAACACGCGTTGTATTTTAACCAACGTTTGCTTTAGTTTTAACGGGCTAAAGCTAATTAAACTCACGTTTCTTCTAATTAAATCCGGTTAAATTAGAAAAACAAGGACGAGTTTCCCGAAACATCAACATGCTAGCGGAGTCCGAGCTACATCAACATGCTAGCGGAGTCCGAGCTACATCAACATGCTAGCGGAGTCCGAGCTACATCAACATGCTAACGGAGTCCGAGCTACATCAACATGCTAGCGGAGTCCGAGCTACATCAACATGCTAACGGAGTCCGAGCTAAACCAAAGTAGCAGCAACTGAGCCAGATTAGCCTCATTTGCGGTTTATCTCACCACAGGTGAAGAAGCACGAGTCCGGTTCACCACGAAAACAGCTTAATTAAAGCAGATTTGGGCTAATTAGCGGCACTGTTGTGCAGCAACAACAGCAGGTTGTTGTGTTGTTAAAATTCATTTGGATAAACAGTGTTAAGATGTGATTTCTGCGTCATTCAGCACAAACGTTTACGAAATAAACCCGCGAAGCCTCAGCTCACCTGTTGACGCGACGTTACGATGGACGAACATTCGCTCATTTTCACGTCCGTTTCCGGATATTTCGCGCGGCTCCGCCATGTTGCTGCAGGAGTAAACACACACTCGACGCTTTCGTCGCTGTTTTAGCGTAAAAATTAAAAGCTGAACTCCGAATTTCATCGCGAATCCCTGAAACTGTCACCCCCGAGTGGGCGTGGCCTCGGCAGGAAATGCCCGTATGTGCTTTCAGCGCGAGATGGCGCCAAATCCACGCTGGGTCAAAGTTCACGTTGAGCCGCGTGAACTGATCAAAGCACGAAAAGCCCAAGAAATCGATTCAAGTTGGATGTTTCCGAATTTATTTAAAAAATTTTCCTTTTATTTTTCCGGATCCTTTTGGGATATTTTCACATTTGTGGGGAGAAGAATCTATTTTCCTTGATCGTCCCTGCAGATTCACTTTAAGAGATTATTTTTAGACGAGCGCGTCGCTCCGAGTTTCCGGCCAAAGCGCGACGTTCCGTCCAGACTCGAGTCCCGACATCTGCTGTTGGACGAGAGCGTCTCAATTAATGCGATTTATTCGCCTGCCGGTTGGCGTCGGCCGAACGGCGTCCATATGTTGCCGCAGAATCTCCACTTTTGCTGCTTTTAAAGTTTGCCGCCATCATCAGCCGCCAAGCCGGCGAGCGTGGAAAAGTTCTGAAGTGCTTCAAGGTGGAATACTGTATTAGAATTTCGTGGCTGCGGTTCGTTATGAGGCTCCGACTTCAGGCCCGAGTTCGCTCAGCTGTGATCATGTGATTAATCCTATTGTGTGAGCGCTAACGTGGCTGATTGGGCGCCGCGTGCTCGCCGTGAGCGCCGGCGGGGAAGCGTGTGGTCCGTCAGCCTCGTCACAAACCACCGCCGCTTCCCTCTTTGATCAACAAAGCGGCGCTTGCCCGTGACGACGCCCACGTGGAAACGCACAGTCAAGGTTGTGTAAGCGCTCTTTGGAGAAGGTTCTCAACAATTTTCAGCACTTAGCAACAGCGGTCGGCGCTGACCTGCAGGAATGAAAGAGGAACGCTGCGGAACGCTGCGGAACGCTGCGGAACGCCGCTTCTACAGTCCAGAACATCTGTCATAGCTACCATAGCTACACAAACCCATCTAATCCTGCCAGTGTCGTCTCCCCCTGGTGGTCAGACACAGTATTTACAAACTGGTCCCGCCTTACTAGCATTCTTGGCTAGCAACACAGAAGCTACATAACATATACGTAGCCAAACCTGCCCGATATGTAGCATTTCTGCTCAAGAACGATGAAGCTAAGTGCTAAACTGAAGCGTCTTTGTCTTCATTTGCTATTTTGTTAAATGAATATTTATCTGTTTTTATTTTGTTTATGGAGCACCGGAACGTTCCCACGTTCCCTGAGCTAATATATATTTCACGTGTGACACTGATCCGCCTCCACGTCAGAGGAAGCTCTTTGATGTCTTTGACTGCTTTGTTTCTGGAGTTTTGATGAGTTGACCTCGTTTCACAGAAGAAAACGACTCTTTTAAAAGGGTTCGGAGCCGTTAGCGTGTTCAAGGTTGTGGCACAACAAAATCAGCCCGACACACTAAAGCTGGCTAAAGCTAACCGTCGTTCAGCCTGTTTCTGCTCCGTCTGGTCTCGGCAGGATCCACGACGGTCCGGCTCAGAGTTCCGAGGTGCTCCTCCTGGGCTCCTCAGCTCCTGGGGGAACTTTCTGAGGCTCCAGGGTTGATGTCACATGTTTAAAGTGTTCATGTCCTCACAGCACTTGATGAGCGTGCACGTGACATGCATGAGGAAAACCACTGCAGCTTCCTGTTCCAAAGCTGCATTTAGCTTATCACAGTTAGCACGTGTTTAGCTTCTTCAGCCGGACAGCGAGGGCCCCCAGGGGGCGCTGCAGGACCGAGCGGCTTCATGGTGCTTTCAGGGACCCCAACACGTCTCCACTTACAGCACCTTTATTTGGAAGAGCGTGGAAGCTGTAAAATTAGCCTCCCACACGTTTGTAGCCCTAAATAAAAGTTGTGTAGGAAGAAGCCGCCTCCCACATCTGCTCGCTCGCTCCAGTCCAACCTTCTCAGCTTCCATCGCTGCGCGTCTGCACGTCAAGTGAAGACGAGGTTGTCACGGGAGACGGCTGCTGGCTGGAACGCCGCTCCCACGACTTCTTCACCGCCCGGACCGATCAGCGCTAAACCCTTGACAGGCTCACGCTAATGTGGGTGGAGCCTGCTATTGGCGGGGTGACGTCTCCATGTGACCATCACGAAGCAGCATTAACGATGAAAATTCTTCGTTAATGCTGATTTTACTGTTTCCCCCTTAAAAATCGGCAGCCTTTTCCTGTTTTTACACCGAATCACAACCGGAATGATTCTGAAATCAGACTAATATTTACTGCTGGCGCTAACGTGCCAGAACCGCAGCCGTCCAGCACCTCCCCTGCGGCGCCGCTTCACGCCGCCGCCGCCGCCATCACGCCACAAGCTGTCAAATTAAAACTTTTAAAGTGTGGATGCCTCCGCGGAACTTTCCCTTTTCCCAGGCAACATATTGGCGAGATAATTGAGGATATTAGCAGGCCGACTGTTAGCGGCAGATGAAAGGCGAGGAGGGGAGCGCTGACAGCTCCTCCAGCTCGCCGCGGTAACGAGGGACTGTCAGGAGTCTCTGGGTGTTTATCTGGGATCATCTGGGGGATTTAAACCCCTTACCTTCACTATTCCATTCTTTACGGCGCGTCCTTTATCCACAGTGATTTACGGAGGCTCAAGCTCGACGGCGTGTGATGAATGAGCGCTCTTCCCGAGGTGTCAGGGCCGGGCAGCCCCGCCCCCCCCCTCCATCGCTCTCCTGTCGCACGAGACCTGCGCGAAAAGCTTCACATCTGGAGGCGAAACACGGTTTTCCTTTAAAAAATCAGGTGAAACTTCCATCTGTCTCTTTGTTCCAGACCCGTTCCTGAACGCCTCCTTTGGTTTCGGTCCGTTTATGCTAGCTGTTGTGAGACCTACAGGTCAAAGGTTAAATTGGTCACAAGATGAAGAACCGACCTGCTGAAGGGAGGAGGTTAGAGTTAGCATGAATCTGCTCTCGTTGTCACGGTAACACAGGTGTCTTTAATGTTGCCGTTGCTGCCTCACGTCTCCGGACGCTTGTCGGCGCGGCGGCGGCGGCGTGTAGCTCGTTTCTGTCACGACGTCCAACAAACATTTGCGGACCAATGAGAAGCCAGAAGACTTTAATTGTTTCTGTCATGTTTTCCTGTCAAACACTTCCTGTTTTCCGCTCCGCGGACGTCCTGCTTTTCTCCGACCTTCCTGACAGGAAATGAAAAGTCTTTTGGTTCTGGAATGTTGCCAACCTGACGTTGTCACTAATGGGAATAATTACGCGGCTTCTCTGTCAAGTTTAAGTTATCAAAGCAACATTTGGATGGGATGAGACGAAGCGTAACTCATTAAAAATGCTCGTTGCCGTTAGCATTCAGACGCTGTTTTGCACTTTACGTCTTTTAAAATGAACATTTAACAAACGGAAAACGAATGTTTCCAGCAACAAACAACTGAGGCGACTGAGCCGCCGTTGCCTCAACTTTGGGTCCAGAGAAGAAAGGAACAAAGCCAGGAAGTGTCAGATAGGAGGAACGTTGCCTGCAGGTTGCTCCGCACGGCAACAGAGATTACAGCAACGGGAAACTTTGGAGGATCAAGTCGGAGTTCCATTTGCATTTTCATCCATTTCCATTTGTTTTGGGGCAGCTGTCGGGCGGATTGCAGAAGTCGTGTCGCAGATTTAGATAATGCGGAACGCCGGCGGGGGAGGGGGGGCAGGGGGGGGGGAGGGGGGGTCGCTAAGAAGTGAAGTGTCATTTTATTGACATTGTTATGCTGACAACACGGTGTGATTTGTTTTAAGAGTTTGGGAATCCAGGCTAAGATCCTTCGGGAGCGCAGACGTGACTTTGCATAAGCAGACATCGTTAGCATTCAAGGGCGAAGGTAGCATCTGGCGGACGAGTCGCGCCTCCATCACTTCAGAAGCCGCACGCTGCCGTCACGTTAGCCCATTAGCTACACGAGAACCCGGAGTAGAACACGGCACGAACGCGGGAGACGCGCCGAGGCCGCCGTGGTTATCGACCCCGGTCAGGTGATCGGATGCAGATCGATCAGGCTATCATTATGTTAGCTCGTTAGCTGTGAAGGTCGCGAGTTCACTCATCACTGTTCCGAGAAAAAAATCAGCAAATTATAAAATGTTGCTGAGAGGCAGCTGCCCTTGTAAAGCTAATGTAGCTCAGTGCTAATGACTGAATTTATGGAATCTGGAAACGCATTTCTGATTCTTTTATCAGTTTTCGCTGTTTGTTTGCAGCTCTTGTTTATCGATTAATAACCTTCGTCTCGACTGTTGGGAGGAACGTTGCTGTCAAGGTAACGTCATTGTTCTCGTGCTGTCTGCTCGAGGGTAGCAACGCCGGCGCGGCGCGCCTTTAGCTGCACGCTAACGTCTCAGCCTCCAAACTTTCAGTCGGAGTTTAACGGAGTTTAACGGCTGGAACTACGGCGGTTATCCAATAAACACATTCGTGGCTGATTCCCAGGTCAGGAATGGCCACCGGGTGGCGATGTTTTCGGAATCGTCGATGCTAACAGAACTTCCAGTAAACCAGTTTGATCCTTTTGCTTCTTTCATCACTCAGACGCGATGAAAGACGAACACTTCCTGTCCTCTCTCGCTCTGATGTGCGCTAATGCGGTCGTGACGCTGGTCTCCGCGGCGTCCGGTGTGCCGGCCGTCCCCGTCCCCGTCCCCGTCCCCGTCCCCTCCACATCAGACACGTGAGCCTGTCCGACCATCCGTGGTGATGAGGTCGGCCCCCTCGCCACGCCGCCATTAAACCAGCGTGACGACACATCGGGCTCGCCATCGAGGCTGACCTGTGCCTCGTCCTCCCCACTGATCCAAGGGGCGTGGCCAAGCTTCTTGTCACGATATTAGCAACCTAGCGCGACGGCGACGCTAACCTATTTCCTCGAGAGTCAGAGAAGCAGTCGGATGGTCGGATGGACACCACGTTGCTTTAAACTGGGAGCAACTGGGAAGCCACGGGAGGAACCAGTGCTAAGGGAGGAGCTAAACGAGAATCCTGGAGTTTTTGTCTAAATACGCCGCCGCCCAGATGCGCCGCCGCCGATCCGTGCACAATAATCACACCTTTAGCGCAGCGGCGTGTGGCGGCGCATTAAGATAAAAGCGCTAAAACGGTGTTTGTGCTGGCTCCCAAATGGAGGCTGCTAAGTGAAGTAGCCGGATGATGGTAGCATGAGTGCTCCTCTGAGTGGGAACACTTCACACCACGGGGGTCTGCGCTGACGCCGCCACGGCACAAATTTCCCTCCATCTCGCCACTCGTAGGTCTGGCGCTCGCTCGTTTAGCTCGTATTTCCAGCCGTCAGCGCATCGACGATCCTGATATGACACCCGATGAGGACATTTTATTTTTCCCGCACGAAAAATGACTTTGAGGAGGCGAATCAAAGAGTTTCTGAGGAGGCACAAAGAATTACAATGAAGGAATTCGACGCACTTCAGTCAGAAAAAAACTGAGGCGGCCTTGAAAAAAGCAGAGTATAAAAGCCTGATGGCAGAACTTAAAGGGCGGCGAGAAACTACTGTTCCCATAATCCCGTCAGTCACACCCTCAGCCGGAGACACTTCACCGCCTGCTTCACCTTCCACCCACTCAGAAGCTTAAAATGGATTTAGCTCGTCGGCCCCAAGATGGACAACAGGAGAGGGGCGCGTTAGCATCCATCAGCTACGTAGCTGACGTGCTAATGACCCTTCAAGAGGCTGAACCTGGAGAGCCGACGTCCAGGTGGACATTCTGTCCCCATTCTGTCCCCCTCGGAGGTCACTCGGAGGTCATTGACCTGTAAAAACACGTGTTTGGACGCAGGTTTGATGCCCAAATGTGAATGATTTAGGCCGCGGCAGCGGGGGAAACACATTCCTCTTGATGTTTATGAGCAGGTTGATGGCGGCGGTGGGATCGGCGAGGAGGCCTTGGCACAGATCCGTACGCGCAGCGAGCTGGATAATGAGAATTCACCTCGCCAAATCTTTCCAGTCAAGGACCAGCTCAGATTGAGTGTAATGTCGAAGTAATCAGCCTGTTCTGACCCACCTTGTCCTCACACAGGATTTATGGCAGCCAATTACTGATCTCTATTACCCAGCATGCCGAGGGGATGGAAATCAGAGCAGCGGACGGACAGATGGCGGCCGTCGGAGCGCCTGTCCAGAGGCTAACCTTCGCTCCGCTGCTGTCGGAACGGAAGCTAAACTTTAGCATTTTCTCCACATGGAGGCACTTTAAAGGTCTGTCCGGCATTAGCGATAAGTAGCTTAAGCCAAGTTAGCATGATCATCTGGAGCCGACGCTGAGAAATATTAACGGTAAAAAGAGGAACGTTCAGAGTTTCGTCTAATTAAAAACTTTTACGCACGACGAGTCGCTGCACAGTGTCAAAACTAAAGTCACTTCTAGGCTAAAGGCTAACGACCGCCAACAGCTTCCTGGTTTAAAAGTTCTGCCAATCAATCAGCAGAACTTTAATTCTTCAGCCAGAAGTTCAGAAGGTCGAATCTTTAACGTTCACACACGAATCTGAAAACTGAAAGTCAGGAAGTCAAAATCCTCCGAGTCCCCAAAACTCCCGCTCATTCCGCGGCTCAGACGACCGCGTCACCTGACCTCTGCCTCCTCACATGTTTCAGCGCACCATGAAAGCTGCCGTTGCCTTGACAACCCGTGAAATATGAACCCACGGCAACAGGAGCGGCGGAGGTGGAAACCTTGGTTTGTTACAGAGATGAAGCCTCATAAACTTCACACACATCAGGCAGGTCCTCAGAGCCCCGCCCACTCACGCCCTCTGGACCAATGAGGGTCCAGCGTTGCCCAACAACATCAAAGGCCACGTCAGGTCCTTTCATGCTAGAATTTAACCTGCTTATCTATTGTAAAGGACCAGGCTGATGATGACGGGGGCGGAGACCTCCACCTGAGGGGGCGGAGACCTCCACATGAGGGGGCGGAGACCTCCACCTGGGGGGCGGAGACCTCCACCTGGGGAAAGTTCCCGGTTTCAGTTCCTGACCCCGGGAACTTTCGTTCATCTGGCATCAGATCCGATCATCAGATCCGACAGACGTGGGAACAGCGAGAGTCCGGCGTGCTAGCTGCTGCTGCTGCGGCTGTGGGCGGGGCAGACACGCCCCTGCCTGTGAGGAGCCACTCTGATTGGTCAGGAGTGGAGGAGAAATCATCATTAATGGAACCTCTTGGCGCTCCGATATCGGCTTCCCGTGATGAATCGTGGTTAATTCCCAGGAATCGTTACTGGGGGGGGGGGGGTCGTGATGCTGTGGTCACAGCCCAGAGACGCCGACCCCCCCCCCACGCACAGGGGGGTGCAGACGCTCGCCACGGACGGCCGATCCCGCCGTGCACGTTGGAAACGGATCACATCTTCCACTAATCTGGGAAAACAACACGGGAAAATGTTTCCCGGATGACAGATCCGACGCAGTCGCGTCTGACGGGAGACGGCAAATTAATTAAGATAATAAATTGCAGGTGTCGCATTTGTAATCTTTTCAATCTCACGTTAATGAGGCGGAACTCGTGCAGGAGCGCCGACGCCACCGCCGCAGCGCTCCAGCCGCCATCTTTAATCTGTCGTGTGGACATTCGTGCCGCGGCTTCGCCGGCCCAGCGGGACGCTAACGAGGTCGGGAGGCGGAGCTTGTTGGGCTACGCCAGAGTTTCCAAGCGTACAGAAGAGTCGCGCCTCGGCGCCGGCGGCCATGATGGCGTCTACTGCCGGCCAATCACGTCGCCTCCCCGCCAGGTCATCGCTGCAACAGAGAAGCAGCGGCGGCGGCGGGGGGGGAGGGGTCTAAATGCTAATGGTGTCTTTAAGAGGCTGCTGCCCTTTGAGCAGCGCACGTGACGGACGGCCTTGTCTTAACCCCCCACCTCCAGGAGCTGCACGCCATCATCCAGACACGAGCCGTTGGCGCTCAGGAACGTGACCTTTCCAGACCCCCAAACACTCATCCGAGGATCAGGGGGGCCGGGAAGGAACCAAATATCCCGGGAAAAGTTCAGACTCCGGACGGAGAGTTCAGGAACAGCAGGAGGAGCTTCAGGAACCTGACTGAAGCTCCAGGGGGTCACTTGGAGAAGGAAAGATCTTGGATTGGTTACCGAGACAACCAGCATGCTAATCCGCCTACGTTGTTCCTCGCGAGAACCCGAAGAACAGACTTCAGGATTCCCAGTGGTTCCCTGGGAACGGTGGTTGGGAACCTGGTCCTCACCGGGATCATCTCACCTGCTGGAAGATCACTGAAGGTTGGACACCTCCGCTCTGCCGGAATAATTAAGACTGGGGGATTCACCACGGTAACCATGGAGACCATGAGGCAAAGGTCAGACTCAGTAGAGGTGAACCTCAGCAAGGGCACGGCGTGGGGGGGGGGGGAGGTCCTTATGGACACTCATCATGTCCTCCAGAAGCTTCAAGGTTAGCGAGAGTCAATAAGCCTCCCGCAAAGGTTACGCAGACCCAGAAGGTGGATTTTATGCAAACCGGAATCTCGACAGATCCGGCAGAGGGATAGCGAGCACGCTAACGCTAACGCTAACCCCCTCTGAGGTTTCTTCAGCGCCACGACTGCCCGGCGTTATTTGCCGGGGGAGGACAAACGTCCTGTAAACGTCCCAGGATTAATTAGCCGATTTTACAGACCAGCACTCGTGTCCATCACCAGCAGCGGCGGTGGGCGGAGCCTCCGGGACGCCGGCGCAAACCCGGAGGAAGCGACTGACTTTGGTCCTGAGCGGAAGTTCAGGAAGAACCTGGCAGAATGTTTCCAAACGTGTTAGCCTGTGGCGCTAACAGTGGGAGAAGCTAAATGTACAGACAGCAGTATCAGCCTGCTTTGATCTTTTCATTTCTTTGATCTTTGATCTTTTTCTCGGTAGCTTCCTGAAATGTCGGCTGACCAGACGAAGCATCGGCCGCTCCGCCGGGATCCTCGCACGAGGACCGGCGTCGGCGGCTCCGCCCACTCCCGCTCGTACGCAACAGGGTCACGTGAGGCCGACCAATCAGGACGCAGGATCAGACGTTCAAGGAGAACCAAATGCCCTCATTGATCGGAGGCTCCAGGCCGGTTCCCGACCGCACGCTCTTCAGATCGATACCCCGCAGATAAGCCGCCGTCAGCCGCTGATATTGGTGATAAATCGCCGGCGGCCGGGCGCCGACTGATGACTTCTTGTGGAGCGACTCAGCCGTGGCGCCAAGGGCGGCGCCTAATCCACCCAGACGGCGGCGCCGCAGTCGTTAGGCACTGCCCTTTATTCTGTTAATTAGCGGCTACATAATAGCGGCCGCCGCCTTTGATTGGGTGACATCCGCCCAGGCGCGCCGGCTAATCAGGCGGGGTTAAAGCGCCGCCGCCGCCGTGATGAATTACCTGGATCCGCCGCCGTTATCGCTCGGTTTGTTTTTCAAAAGACAATGAAATAAATAAACGGAAAAAAAAGGTCGGGAGAAAATGAAATGATGGCGTGGCGGCGCTTTGTGAAATTGTGCTGTCAAACGTTCCTCCGTTCTAATTTCCTGGAGCGCCGATGATGGAGCGCGCCCGCCGACAGCATCTGATAACAGCAGAAGAAGAGCGCGGCGAGGGGGCGGGGCCACGGCGACGGAGCGCGGCCGTGTTTACAAACAACACAAAACAATTAACCGGATCTGACGGACGAGGAAATAGGAAGTTTTGATTCCACGTTTAAAATTTAAAGATTCCAAATCACAAACAACGTTCCTGAGACAGTGTGTTTGTGTGTGTGTGTGTGTGAGTGTGAGTGTGTGTGTGTGTGAGTGTGTGAGTGTGTGAGAGTGTGAGTGTGTGTGTGAGGGTGTGTGTGTGTGAGGGTGTGTGTGTGTGTGGTGTGTGTGTGGTGTGTGTGTGTGAGTGTGTGTGAGTGTGTGTGTGTGTGTGTGAGGGTGTGTGTGTGTGTGAGTGTGTGTGTGTGGTGTGTGTGTGAGAGTGTGCGTGAGTGTGTGTGTGTGTGTGTGTGTGTGGGTGTGTGTGTGTGTGTGTGTGAGTGTGCGTGTGTGCGTGAGTATGTGAGAGTGTGTGTGTGTGTGTGTGTGTGAGAGTGTGTGTGTGTGTTTGTGTAAGAGTGTGAGTGTGAGTGTGCGTGTGTGTGTGTGTGAGAGAGTGTTGTGTGTGTGTGTGTGTGAGTGTGTATGTGAGAGTGTGAGTGTGTGTGTGTGTGGTGTGTGTGTGTGTGAGAGTGTGTGATTGTGTGTGTGTATGTGAGTGAGTGTGTGAGTGAGTGTGTGTGTGTGTGTGTGTGTGTTGACAGGACCGTCCCAGCACAACTGTCACTTGCTGCTGGCGTCCTCATGGGGGGGGGCAGCTCTGACGGACGCCTCCTCCCAGGGAATTATGGGAAATGACAGCTGCAGCTACATGAAGCCGAAAAGGCTGAAGAAGAGCTCAGTGTCACACACACACACACACACACACACACACCCCAGAGGAGAGTGTGTGGCAGCGTGGGGGGGTATTTAAAATAACCCCTCTGTAGTGCTGATGTGGGGGGGCCCCAGGTGATCAGGTGCAGTTACAGCTCCGCCCCCTAATCTAACCTGTCAGGTGACCTCAGGTGACCTCGAGCTATGTGACAAATCTTGACGAAGCTCAGTCTAAAAAGATGGACTGAAGTGCCCCCCCCCGGCGGCGTGTACAGTTCCTCTGGAGCTCCGCCCCCTCCGGCGGCGTTTACAGTTCCTCTGGAGCTCCGCCCCCTCACACTCGCCAGATTTCATCCGGTGAGAATCACATTTTGTCCATGGCTGCGTCCTGATGAATGATTTCACATTTCACTTACTCACCTTTTTAAAAGCTAATCTACACGGATGGCGTGGAGGGAGCCGCCGCCGCTCCTCTTATTCGGGCCCGTGGAGGGTGGAGAGTCGGGAAAAGTCCATTTGAAAACTTCATCAGCGGCGAGCGCGGCGGCACGTCTGAGCGCACACGGCGCCGCCGCTTCCCTCGCATTTAAATATGGACCCTTCTTAATTGAGCAGAAACGGCCGCGCGGGACGGCGGCGAGCTAATACGGCGGCGGGAATGTCATCAGGCGGACGGACGCCGGACGCTCCCGCTTTTATTGGCAGCTCCTGAGCTGAATGTGAGGTTCCGTTCAGGGGAAAAGTAATCGACTTTGGAACAAAATGGCGTGGAAAATGGCGCGTAGGCCCGGAGCGGCGCCGCGGCGAGGCGGAAATCTATCAGCAGGCGCACGCCGACATCGGCATTTTCAAAAAATGTGATTTAGCCGCAGATAAAAGCGCCGGACCGGAGCGTCCGGAGGAGGAAAACCAGCGTCCGGAGCCACGTGATCCGTTAACACCACTGCAGGAAATGTGAGTGTGTGTCAGGTGTGTTCATGTTCAGATAAAAGAAACACACACACTCAGATACACACAAATACACACACACACATTCAGATAGACACACACACAGATACACACACACAATCAGATACACACCAACACACACAGATACACACAAATACACACACATACACACTCAGATACACACACAGATACACACACACACTCAGATACACACACACTCAGATACACACAAATACACACACACACACACAAATACACACAAATACACACACACACTCAGATACACATACACACACTCAGATACACACAGATACACACACACCAATACACACTTCGCAGCATATTTCGGTCTCTTTTTACTGTTTTGTTTGTTTCTTTGCTCCTTATTCATTAGCCGCGGGATGCTAACCGTCGCAGTATCACGGTGCTGAAAACTGACCCACTTAGAGGTTTTCGCTCATTTGGATCCAGAAGATTCACGACGACCAAGTTTCTCGGAACAACTGGAATCAAGCGCGTTCCCCCACGTTAACGACAGCAACGGGAGCTGCTAGCAGTTAGCACGCGTGCGCTAGCGCTCCCGCAGGAACCGTGAGGATCTGAGAGTCAACTTTCACTGAACAGCCACGAAAACGGTGAAATCTGGTTCTGCTGCTCTGGGAGCGTCGCATTCAGAGAGCGTCTCTCACACACACACACTCACACACACACACACACACACACGCACACACACACACACACACACACACTCAGGGAGCTGCAGAGCGGATCAAGTGCGCCTGGAGAGCTCTACGGAGAGGCTAGCTTTCCTCATTAGATGGCGGCGCTCTCTCTAATCGCTGTCACCAGACCGCGGCTGAAAAACGGATAATTAACGTTGGGCGCCGCCTCGGTCGCCGTCCATGCTAAACAGCTCCGCACACGTGTGTGTAGACGACGGAGACCCCCCACACACACGCCAGGCTCCCCGGGGGCGCCAGAGCCGTCTCACGTTAGCGTCCAAGCCTCTGAGCGGAGCCGCTAGCGCCCCCCGGCAGCCCCGGTCGGACCGGCCGGCTCCTTCGGTTCCCCTTCAGTCATTTATTAAGTGGAATGAGTCGTTAATCGAGCTGTACGGAGCAGATTTATTTATGCCCCCCCCCCCCAAAGGCAGTTATTAATATCATAAATATTTGATGATACTTTGCATGACCCTGCAGAGAACGACACAGCGAGGTAATGAAGGTTAGCGCCGGGGGGACGGCTGATTAAATAGCGACTCCGTTGCAACAGCCCACCCAGGGCCGCCATAAACCTTCTAATAAAATGGACTAAATAAACACGGCGCAGATTAACGAGCTAACCTGAGCTAGCGCCTTCCTGCCGGTGCTGCCGAGGTCTGACCTCTGCGGGGGAGGCGGGCTTCAGGTGTTAGCTGTTGCTAACAGCGTTGGCTAGCAGACAATAACATCACAAACTCGACCGGACACGGACCTTTCAGCCGATAGCTAAGCTAAATGTAGCATAGATCTGATGGAGAACAGGGTGAGGGTGCACGAGGGGCCACGGTTTGATGAGAAGCAGGTCCGCAGTAAAGGGGGCGTGGCCAGAACCCGATAAACGGCTAGTCTGCTAGCGTAGTTTGACTTCTGCTGTCCGTTAGCTTCGGTCTGGCCTGAAATAAACGTCGTTTCACGCAGCTTTTCAACATCACTTCTGCCGCTACCAGGGAGGAGGGAAGAATCGCTCCCATTTCCAGCTCCGTTCCTTCATCCCGGCATCCGCCGTTTTCCCGGCGCCACGGCGAGCGGAACGACGCAACAGTGATGGCGTCGCTCCCAAAACTGGCCGTGTTAACGCTAGCTCATCTGGCACATCCGTAGGTGTCAGCGAGACGCAGGATAATCCCAACACCCAAAGTTTACAGCCCATAATCCGAAACGGCGGCGAGCAGGCTGGCCCCTCCCCCGGGCCGCCATCGCCTAATGAGCAAAGAGCTTGAATATTTAAAGAGGCGCTACATGCAACATTTATCGACTCTCCAAACCTCTTTCCTTACACATTCCGTCGTGGTCGAGTAGCTCGGCAGAATGATTTTCAGGGCTGACGTGTATATTTTGACCTTGTCGGAGGCTGAACTCTCCCCGCCGCCGCCGCCGCCACCGCCGCCGCCTCCTTGCCTGGTGCGTGCTGGGTAATTGAGCCTTTGGGGAGAGCAGGCAGACTACCCGGCCTTCAAGTACGGATCTGTACTGATGATCAGGAGTCGGAGCGGCTAATCAATAAGTGCAGAACCAGCAGCGGGTGGTCGTGAGGCTCCGCCCCCCAGCAGCGGGTGGTCGTGAAGCTCCGCCCCCTGGCGGCGTAGCCGCAGAGATCACATGGACTTATATTAGCGGCACCTCTGGGCTCAACGATATGTGTAATTAAATATGTTTCCTGGCATAAAACGCTATTAACTGGCCTTGAATGTGTTCCTCAACAATGAGAGGCGCCGCGGCGAGGAGATAAGTTTAAATTGGCGGTGGGAAGCGGCGGCGCCGGCTGGATTTAAATTGCAGGACTTCCTCTGAACGCCGCGGGCGAGTCCAGAATGAAAGTTGCCTTAATGGACACAGTTTAAATTACTTTTTGTGATGTCGTTTTTTGTCATTTTTCCTTCGCCTGGAATATCGCAGCTTTGATGGCGCCGTATGTAGGCCACCGACTCTGGCCACGCCCACCAGACGCAGCTCCGAACATGGGCCAGCCGGATCCAGGAGGTCCTGATGTGGTTCTGGATCCGGTTTCTGGATTTAGAGACCAGTCAGGATTACTGGTTCTGGATCTATTTGGGAGGAATTTGGTTGGATGATCCTGACCCGGATTCAGAGAGCTGGTCCAACCTGTGGTCCTGGTCCAGGTTCTCTCTAGATCCTGAATACTGGTACCGGATCATCTGATCCCCTGTGAGACTCGGCAGTCACTCGTGCTGACACACGGAGCGGCGTTCCCGGGGGCCTCGGGGGCCATCGAGCGCCACTCCACATTCGGGATCGATCCCTCGTTCCGACTCAGGTAAACAAAAAGATTATCGGCGGCGGTAAATGAAGAGCGGAGCCGGAACGCTCGGAATTCAATTGCAGCTGTAACGGCTGCGGTTTAGGCGCCAAAGCTCGTGGCGAAAATGCTAATCCGCCGTTAGCGCCCGGCACAGAAGAACCGTGCGTGTTTTACGTGCGTCCTTTCATCTCCCCGTTTGCTCATCAGAACCAAAGTCGCACAATTTCCGGGGCCGCACAAACGTGATAAACGGGCCAATGGGAGCTCTCTAAACGAGCGCGTGGCGGTGAACACGCGGCGATGGACCAGAGCCGAGCCCCGCTTTAATACGCAGAGCTTCCTCTGGGGGGGTCCACTCCGGGTCCCCCCCCCCCCCCCCGGGCTCGGCCACAGAAGAACCGGCGACATCGTCACAATATCGTGTCGCGCAAATGGCTGCAGATGAGCGCTGGCACGTGGAGCGCCGCGCGCTTGGCGCCAAACAATAAGCGGCGGGGATTGCTCGGGAATCTTGAGGAGGAATTACCCCCCCCGCGATAAGAGCGCCGCCGGTCCTGGACCGCCGATGAAAACATGACAGAACCCTCGACACCAGCCGCTGCGTGGCACCGTGCTCAGGTGACCTTGTGGGTTGCCGAGGCAACGCACACGCGTCGCGAGGAGCTCTGGACCCGGGCCAGCGGCACCGGGAGGAACTTTAGTTTGAGTCCGTGGTGAAACCGGGACAACTCACCGCTAACGGCAACCGCAACGACGCAAGCTGCACCGCCTCCTGCCCGGCACGCGCGCGCACACACGCGCACAGTGAACAAGCGTGTGTTTGAAGCCCGGGAGCGTGCGTGCGCGCGCGCGCGTGTGTGTGTGAGACCGCGGTACTCACAGTTGCGCTCTTGTTCTCCGCAGGTCTGACGGCGCCTCAGAGTTTCATCCTCGCGGCGTTTCTCCCCGGGCTGAGCTTCCTCTTCCTCTTCCTCTTCCTCTTCCTCTTCCTCTTCCTCTCCGGACTGAAGGTGTGAGGAGCAGGCGGAGGAAGGATGGAATGCAAAGACTTAACGCACAGGAATGAAAGGCAGGGTGAGAGAGAGCGAAGAGGAGGAGGAGGAGGAGGAGGAGGAGGAGGAGGGTGCCAGTGAGAGAGTCCTGAGGGGGGGGGCGAGCGGCGGCCTGTGATTGGCCCGTCAGTCCACGAGAGGCAGCGTGCTCGCGTGGCGGGACGCCGGCACCCTCGGTGGTTCTGGATCTACTGAAAGGCTCCGCAGGCTGGATCAGGACTCCCTCGCTCCGGGGGGGGGGATGACAGCTCCGAGCTCCTCGTTGGCTCTTCATCACTGACAGGTGAGGAAGAGGAGCCCCCCCCCACCAACCTCAGGCTGAGCCGGGGGCGTTGGCGAACCTCTCTCATGCACCTGAGGGCGCCATGGTCACGTGACACAGTGACAGATGCTAACGGACGGTTGGTTGCTAGGCTGCAGCTCCATGGTGTCGTCGGCTAGCTTCCTGGAGACGCCGCATCCATGAGGCCGACGCCCCCGTCGGACGGCCGCGGCTCCTCCCCCCCAGCTCTGCGGGGGGGCCGTGAAGCCCATCTCTGCCTCCTCACTCCACCAAATTCAATTAAAAAGAGAAATTAGCAATTAGGCGACTGTTATGATCCTGTAACGATGATCTAATCGGTAATTCATTGGCCGCCGCCCCCCCGGGCCAGGCCCCCCCGGGCCAGGCGGGGGCGGCTCCTCGGAGCCTCCGCGGCCTTCACCCGGGGCACAAGGGCGACGGCGATGATGGCGAAGTCTCAGCGGCGGTCTCCTCGGTACCGCTACTGCTAGCGAGCTGCTTCCTCTGGCCTCTTGACTCACCCGCGTCAGCTCCTCCCCCCGAACGATGGCGCCCGGCGACCCGGTGCGTCTTCCTGCGGGATACAGTCAAATAAAGGCGCGGCGGCGCCCGGTCTCAGGTGGCCGCCATGGTTGCTTGTTAGCAGGCGACATTTAGCACATGAAAGGCTCCAGCACCTTTGATGGCGTCGCTCAGCTCGCGGTTATTTGGTCCGCCCACAAAGGCGGCGTCCTTGACCACGGACACGCACACGCTGGAGGAACCCTCACGCACGGGCGCGCGTTTACGTTTACGTGCTTAGCTCGTTTAGCACTTCTGAGACCCGGGTCCCACCGGGCGCCACGGGAGGATCCGGCGCTACAGCCCATCAAAGATGGCGCGCACGCACGTCTGCGCAGGGTAAATAAATAAACAACTTTTATCTGTCGTTCTGAAGGGCATCAAATTCCTGTTTGATGATAAATGTGGCGAGAAGAGTTTTACTCCCGCTCTGAGGCTCCGCCCCCAACACCAGCGTTTAAGAGCGAACTGACAGCCAGGTTAGCGTTATTAGCGTTATTAGCGTTATTAGCGTTATTAGCGTGACATGAACCACATGAAAAGGCCCTCAGGAGGACACCAGGGGGCAGTAGAGAGGCGGCGATCAGCCCCCGCGGGGCGACATGGGGGCAATTAGAGGGGAGAAGGTTCCAGAGCCGCGGGCAGGTGCCAGGATGCTGACGCCCGCCGACAGGTGTCACGACACACAGGCGCTAAAATAAGCTGCTACTGTCCTGAAGCTGGACCCAGCGTTCCACGTTACCTCCTCCCCCCTCCCCCCTTACTCCCGCTCCTACTACTCCCCCCCAACCCTCCCCCTCCTCCTACTTCTCCTCCTACTTCTCCTACTTCTCCTCCTACTTCTCCTCCTCCCCCCCTCCTCCTCCTCCTCCTCCTATTCCTCTTCCTCCCCCTCCTCCTCCTCCCCCCCTCCTCCTCCTCCTCCTCCTCCTCCCCCCTCCCCCTCCTCCTCCTCCTCTTCCTCCCCCCTCCTCCTCCCCCCCCCTCCCCCTCCCCCCCCACTCCTAAATCCTCCCCACTCTCCCGGTGCCTCACGCTGTTCCCACATCTCCTCCTCCCCTCTTCTCCCTACGATGGTGGTAAAGGAGGTCTTGTAGCCCTACTCCTCCGCCTCCCCTTTTCCTCCCCCCTCCCCCCTTACTGCTCCCCTCCTCCCCCTCCTCCCCCTCCTCCTCCCCCCTCCCCCCCCACTCCTAAATCCTCCCCACTCTCCCGGTGCCTCACGCTGTTCCCACATCTCCTCTCTTCCCGTCTCAGCCTTCTCCAGGACTCTGGCAGCTCAGTGAGACCCAAAGCAAATTAGCTCAGCAGGAGGCTCCACTTCGGTTCCCCAGGACTCTTCCTCCTCTCCTTCTTCACCTCCTCCTCCTCCTCTTCTCCGCATGTCACAAATCAAAGTGTGTTCCTCCACTCTGGAGGGAGCGTAGCTTGAATCCAATTCAATATCCTCAGCCAGCAGATTTGTGTCTGTCCTCCAGCGTGAGAAAAGAGGGAAACTATTCCCAAAGTTCGCCTTTTCACCAAAATCAGAGCAGCTTTCTCGGCCCCGGAGAGGCGGCGGTCATCGGGCGGCGTCTCGTCAGGATCACAAAGACCCGCAGACGAGCGCCTGGACAGCTTAAAAGCCACGTTAGCGGCCATCAGGTGTGATTTTCCACTTCAGACAATTTTTTTAGAGGAGGAAATGGCCGAAAATTGGCTCCTCCTGCCGCTGCGCTAAACCGCCGGGGGCCGCGCTACCCTGGTGCTAGCGTATCAGGAAGTTCCTAATCTGGAGGAAGCTCCCGGAAGCATCTGGGGAACTTTCGCGATGGCACAAATATTCCATCCCGATCCGTGCGAAATAAGCTCGGCGGAGGCTAATTAGCGCGGACAGCAAAGGTGTTAGCGGGCCTGGCGGCGTCGGCGCTGCTCTTCTGTTAGCGTTAGCGGGAGCAGAGTCGGCCGGCAGGACGTGTCCCCTTGTCCTCCACCTGAGGCCCCGCTGTGATCACACAGCAGGCGAACATATGACGCCGCCGCCCCTCGCCGTTCGCCGCCCCCCCGCCGCCCCGACCGAGAGGCCCTGATTAAATCGGCAGAACAAGGCTAATTAGCCGGGCTCTGATCACAGAGGGCTAAATTATTTAACGCTGCCCACACACGTCTCGTCCTCACAACCGCCGTCACTCTTTATCGCCGCGTTCTAACGACTTTTGCTGCGCCGAACGGCTCCGTCCACAAATCCGGGATCAGATAAGGTCGAGTGTGGATCAAAGGCCTTAAACGTTCCTTCGGATCGGGTCGGCGGTTCTCCTCCTTCATGAAAGGAGCCATTCAGGTGTTTGATTGTGTTTAAAGACCTCGTGTTTCTCAGGCGTGCGGCGATACCCCGTATTGCTCCGCTCGGCGGGGGGCGGCGTTCCCCATCGCTCCTCTCCGATGATGTGCTCTTTTCCTGACAGCGCCGCTCTCTCCGGGCCAATTTCAGACTGTCTGATCACCACTGCAGCGCGCTCGTCTTTCAGCTGCTACACGGGCGCCGACCTGAAGCCCCGCGGAAAAAAGCGCTGACCCGTGACGGCGAGCGCTGCAGCGGGAAAAAAACAGATCCCAGCCGACCTGTGAAGCTTTGACAACCTGCTGCCGGGAACCCGAACGCAGCCGACGGAGCTTCTGATGGTGAAATAACGGAACGCCGCGTGTTTACGGATGTTTGACGGAGCTACTGGACCTCAGGAGCGGCGCCGGGACCACATCCCAGCCTGGTTCTGGTGGACGTTTGGAATGGGCGGCGCTGTTACGCTCGCTGCCACAGGAGGGAGACAGAGCGCTCTGACCGACTTCTTCGGGAGGCTGGTTCCAGACCGGCGCTTTGGTTCTGGTTCTAGTTTCTGGGCCCATTCGTGGCCTCAGAGCTCCGCACGTCTGTGATTCGTCTGTGATTCGGCTCCGCTCCAGCGGCGCCAACGATATTGACCTGTGGACCTAAACGGCGCCCACAGATAAACGCACGGACGAGGACGCCGGCGCCGCCACCTGGTGACTCACGCTCAGGTAGCAGCTTCCTGATTTAGCTAACTTCCTGTTGGCGTCGGAGCGGCCGAAGCAGAAACACCTACCTGGGTTTACTCAGCAGGAGGAAGAGGAGGAGGAAGAGGAGGAGGAGGAGAGGAGGAGAGAGAGGAGGAGGAGGAGGAGGAGAGGAGGAGAGAGAGGAGAGGAGGAGGAGGAGAGAGGAAGAGGAGAGAGAGGAGAGGAGGAGGAAGAGGAGGAGGAGAGGAGGAGGAGAGGAGGAAGAGGAGGAGGAGAGGAGAGAGAGGAAGAGGAGGAGGAAGGAGAGGAGGAGAGAGAGGAGGAGGAGGAGGAGGAGGAAGAGGAGGATGAGGAGAGCGATAGAGAGGCAACCATCTCCTTCGTCCTCCAGGGATGTTGCATCACGTATCGACCTGAACCTTTAATGGACGGGGAGGCGATTTGGGGGGGGGGGGGGGGGGGGGTAACAAGGAGTCATGAAGGTGCAGGTGAAGTCCTCTGCTGCCCCCCCGGCCCCCCCTGCCCCCCCTATACCCCCCTATACCCCCCGGCCCCCCCTGCCCCCCCTGCCCCCCACCTCAGGGCTCCAACGTTCCGGCTGCTGTTGGTCTCCTTCACAGCGTCTAACAACGTTCAGACTGTTTCCTGTTTCATCCTGGAGTAAAGAGCTTCACTTCCTGTCTGGCCGTCCCACATTCCTTCATGCCTCCCCCCCCCGGACCTCAAAGAACCTTCAGGTAGCTCCACTCTGGTCCAGGATGCGAGGCTGTAATGACGTGACGCCTCCCAACTGGCGTCCGTTTCCAATGTTAGCATCAAAGCTAAAGGTCACCCTGAGGAGCTGAAGATCTTCAGATCTTCCCTGATCAACATCGGACCAGGCTGGGAAAGGTCAGGAGCAGCGTTCCCTGTCAGCAGCAGCTCCTGCTGGGAGTCCTGGACCAGGTTCTGGTTCCCTGCTCCCGTTCGGAGCTTCTGTGAGGCGGAGCGTCCGTCTCCAGATGGGGGAGTGGCTGCACGTCAGGACGGGAAGCTAGTTAGCTCGCTAACGTTAGCTTGGCTGAAACGGCCCCGCTAATCATTAAACTCTTAACGACGACGTCTAACGAATATTTAAGCAGCAGCCTCGGTTGCTAAATACCAACAATGTGGCCTTTCTCTGTACGCCCCCCCCCCCCCCCCCGGGACCCCCCCCACCAGGAAAAGTTACCTGATGAGTCCTGAGGAAAGAGGAGCAGGAAGCTCTCGTTATTCCTGTCTAATTGCCCAGGAGTGACCCCCCAGTTCACCCCTCCACCACCAGGTAGGAGCCTCATTACCGGCCCTCCTCCCAGGAGACGCCATGAAAAGGCCCCGTCTGGGGGGGGGGGGGGGGCGACCACGCCGGCCAATTAGCGGCCGACTGCTCCGACTGCTCGCCGCCGCCGCAGGTTAGCCTGGCAGTTTGTTCTGAGGGTCGGAGGGATAAAGGGCGCCGAACCAGACGCCATTTCCATGTTTCCTGGGGGGGGGGCAGATGATGACTGGAGACCAGAAGCTTCTTCAGAGACCTCGGCCTGGCTCTGGTTCTGGTTCTGGCCTAGCCCCCCTCTCAGCACTAACATCTGCTAATTAATTCTGGATTAGCCTGACGAGTCGGGAAGGGTCGGAATATCGATGTTCCCGTGCGTCCTGGCGAGGCGGCTCTGTGAAGGCTGAACGCCGTCGTCTCCGGAGGGTTCCTGAATAAACGACCCAGTCAAGGTCGCGGGCCGGAGCACCAGCGCCGCAGGGCCTCGTTTCCTTTCACCTGCAGAACTCCGTCCCGATCTTTGTTCCGGCCGGTCTGACGGCAGACGCGGTTCCGACAGCGGATCCGACATGAAAGACTTTCAAAGAGCGCTCGTTCCATTCAGCCGTGCACGTTCTCCTCAAGGACACATCAGCTTCCACCGGAGTGAGTCAAAGAGGAGAAACCAGGTAACCAGCGCCGAGCCCGATACAGCGGGGAGGAAAAACGCTTTCCGGGGCCGGAAGGCTGGCCTTGGGTCCCGGGGGGGGGGGGGGGGTCACGGGAGGGACGGGAGTAACGAGGTGTGAAGGGGAAGCTCCGTCCTCGGGGGCCCTCGGAGACGTCCGCCGCGAGGTGCTAATGCAGAGGCGGTTCCGTTTATTACAGCTTTCCCAGGAATCCAGCCCAGAGTTCCGGCTAATCGCCGCCTGGATCTGGCAGCAGAATTCTTGGCCCACGAACAGATGAACCAACATGCTGAAGAGACCGGCTGTGCTGGGTTTGAGTTAGTTTAGCGGGATGCTAATTTGTTGGTTTTGTCTTTTATCTCCATATTTGGCCGCGTCGTTCCCGTCGATCAGCGGCTGTCCGACCATCAGCACCTCCGTCCGACTCCGCCTCGGATTCAGACCCGGAACCTTCCGGTTAAACCCTTTCTGCTAATGTAGCATGCTGCGGTGTTGCTAGCTGACCGAAGGAGTCATTCCTCAACCCCAGCGGTCACATGACCTCCTGTGTTACCGTCTAATCGGCGCCATCTTTTGCTAAAGCACCGGACCCGGTTGAAACGGACCCGGTTGAAACGGACCCGGTTGAAACGGACTCGGGACCTGAGTCGGAGCCATGCAGCCGTTAGCCGAGCGTTTACCGCTAACATTCAGGCGTCCTCACGCCGAAGTTACAAACAAACGACCTTAACCCGACCTGGAGCGACCCCGGCGCCGCTGCCCTGCAGCCGCAGCAGAGCTCCGCCTCCCCACCTGGGCGGGGGCCACGGGGGGGTCCGACCCTCATTACGTACAAAACGTCATTAATTAACTTTGCTGAATGAGTCTCGGAGCGTTTTCCCACGGCGCCGGTCCCGACCTTGGACCCCCCGTATGGAGACCAGAATCCTTCACCCTCCCCCCTCCTCTCCTGGTTTGAGGTGACCCCCCCCCCCGCTTTAGTGCTGCTGGTAATTTATAACGTCGTGACAGTGAAATAAACAGCCCCGCCCCCGCCGCCGCCGCCGCCGCCACGCTGCAAAGTCCTGCGTTAAAGAGGGAATCTGAATGGGAATAATCTGGTGTGAGATCTGTTCCGGGACGGCTAATTTAAATTTGTTCAGGGTGACGGCTTACTGGGGGGGGGGGGCATAATGAAGTCCATTATCATCAGCGGCGCCAATTCCAAAGACGGAGAACTCTCATTATCAGGAAACACGCCGTCCATTAGCAAATGTGCTGAGAATGACAACACGGAGCAAACATGAGGCCGCTCGCGCCCCCCCCCCCCCCCCCCCCCGGTGGGGGGCGCCGGACGTGTCCTGCTGGACCCTGAGGCCGGATTGCTCCGATAGCCGCACTCCCGTCCGCCTTTGTTTACCGGCTGTTTTCCTAATCTGGCGTGCGGCGAGCCTCGTCAGACCTCCGGCGGCGTCTCCTCGGGAATTATCTGGTAAGAACAGCGCCTTGATAAAACGTTCCATTAGGAAGGCGGAACGGGAATAAGTCCGTCTGAAGAGGAGCGACCGATAAACAGGGAAATGAAGGAAGATGCGCGATAACCGCGGCCTCGCTAAACTGGCTACACGCTGATGCTAAAATATGTTCAAACGGGCGGGAAATATGTTTGCTGCCAAAAGAGACGTAAATCCAGGAGGTGTTAGCGCACACGTGCTAATGTGTTGGTAACAGCTTAGCACCGAACATCGGTTAGAACTGACAGGCTGGTCCCAGCTCCACGTGCTTCTATACTGGTACCAGTCACCGTCACGTGCTAGCGTAGCGTGCTAGTCACCACACGAGTGTTGGGCGCCAGGAGGTCGCGTAAAGGGGCGCCGCAAAGAGGAAGTCCCTGAAATATTTGTGTTTAAAACCAACGTTTCCGTCGCTTTGAAGAGCCGCCGCTAACGAGGCAGCGTTAATGAAGCTAGCTAGCCGCCGCCGCCGCCGCCGCCGCTGCGTGTGACCCCAGAGGATTCGGCGCCACAGCGGGTGCGAACGGGTTCGGCAGACTTTCTCCCAGTTTGACTTTAAAGTGTCTTCATTATGAAAATCAGATGCCAAATATGAAGCGCGGGACACAGGTGACTTTCAAAGACAGAGGACGCACATCAAAGACGCGTCCTCTAACGACGCTCGCCGCATTCAGCCCGTGTTCCAGCGCAGAGGGATCTTCATGTCCCACACGTTCCTCCTCGCCCGCTTCCTTCAGGTCAATATTAGCACAAGCTGCTCGCGCGACTCGATGTGCCGCAGTCGGAGTCGCCAAACAGGGTTTGACTGGTGCGAGGATGAAAGAGCGGCCAAGGGCAAACGGGAGCTGCGCCGCCAACGCTCAACTTTTAACACCTCGCCACAATTAGGCGCCCAAACGGATCCGGCAGAAAAGTGCCGCCGCTGGGATTCACACCGCTTTCAGAATGTCGTAATTAGCGTCGCGGCTGGCTAACATCCTGTTCAGTTGTCTCCGCTGTGTTAACGGCGCCGCCACCACCCGCAAGAGCAGGAAGTCTGGCAGCAAAGGTGGCGGCCAGGGGGAGGCGGTTGAGGCGGGAGCCCGGCGCGTTTCCCCGGGGAGTCCGAAGGTCCGCTACAGCAGAGAGGACGACAAAACGCGATGGAGGCCGAGCAGAGGAGGAGCCGGAGGAACCACCGACGAGCCCCAGGGAAGAGGGACGATCCCGATTGGGAGGGGGCGGAGTCACAGCTGCGATAAGAGCGCTAAACATCTGCAGCGAAATGCTACAGACAGGTCTGCAGACAGAGCTGTAGCTCTGTGAATGCTGGAGAAACTGCTCAGCTGGTTAGCGAGGCTAATTAGCCTGCGAGGCTAGTCTTGCAGGATGTCGCAAGAGAGACGGAAAAAAGAAAAACAGAAACTCAAACCAACCAGGAGGTTCTGTAAGTTGGTGGGCGGGTTGGTTCCGGAGGCGCCGCTGCGGCGGCTACGCAAAAGGCCCGACCACGTCTCCGAAGCGTAGCCCCGCTAACAAACGTACCCGCTGTCACTCGCGGCAACTCAAACGAAATGTCCCGCCAAGAAATAACGAGGTGGAGGTAGAGCAACGATATAAATATCCCCGTGGAGGCGGAAGACCGCGAATCCCTGGGAAACGGAAGCAATCCGGAGGAAAATAGGCCGTGGTTCCAAGCGCGACCACCGGGTGGAGCTCAAACTAGCGTCACGATGAACAGGGCGTGAGTCCTGTAGGCTGACGAGCTGCAGCGAGCTAATCGTGTCGAGCTAACTAGCGGTTGTTGTTTCTAAAGCTACAGCCACATTGATGTTGGTGGACATGCTGACAGCGATTAGCTCACATTAGCTCACAGACGATGAATATTCAGCAGCACCTGTCGCAGTTCAGCGCGTCCGACTCAAAGATGGACGCCTGCTGCACGCCGCTGGGCGCTTTTAACCGGAATAACTCCAGTAATGGAGCTCTAATTTACCACTTTAGTATTTCTGCTCAACTGTCTGTGAGGAAAGGATAAGCTAGCGTGCTAACGCCACGTCGCTCTGCATCACTCGATGGGATTAAATCGATCCAAACATGCGTGAAAAACTGACCTTAAAGCAGGCGGACGTGACCGGATCCCGGCACCAGGACACTTCTGCCCCCCCCCATCAGACACCAAAGACCCAAACGGGTCGAGAGATTCCTGCAAAATCAAAGAAAAGTGTCTGAGAAGCAGTTTCAGTTCTGCTGAAGCTCCCAGATCTTCAGTTTTAACCCCAAAACACCGACGATGTCCCTCATTCTGGCCTCCACACAAACGACACATCACTTGTGTGTTGGCTACGCTAATGCTAACGTGAGCTATCGTCATCTGGAACAGAACAACAATAAACAGACAGGAAGTTCTGCTGAAGCCCCCAAAAGGCTCGAATGGGAGTAAATGCTAACGGCGGCTAAATAGCTCATTAATGTATAAAGGCCGTCGGTGATCAGGGGACGAACTTTGACACTCAAACAATAATTATTTTGCTCCTAAGCTGGTGGACGATTAAAATCATCAAAAAATCAAAAAAACAGCATTTGGTGTGACGGCGGCTACAAAGAGGAGCTCGGAGCGCTACGGCGTAACTATGGCAACAATAATGAGGTCACTGTTTAAGCGGGGTTCACCCGCAGATCATTACCGACGTCGCCTGCACCTCAAGTTTGTGGAAGTGTAGCGAGAGCCGTCGCCGAAGGAACGTGTCACCCGCCGCCGCCGCGCCGTCAGCGCTAACCTTGAGTCACGCGGCGCTCATTAGCCGGAGGGTTCCGCCTTTGTGCCGCGCACGAACGCGCCTGATTCTTCACCTCAGCGATGACATTTTGTTTGGCCTTCGGTCGCTGCTGACGCTGGAATTCGAATTCTTTTCTAAATGGCTTTTTTTTTTTACAGAGGAGTGCGTTTGGCGCCGCGGCGCCGCTAAAACGTTCCCTTTTTAATTGATTCGCCTCTTCTGGGAATCACGAGACTAAATTGCCGGACATTCCTGCCGCGCCAGCGCTCCAAACGCACCTCGTTAATCCGGGGCAGATTCTCCCCAGTTTGACCTCCTGCTAGCTGGCAGTTAGCATCGCCACCGAGGTCACATGACGGCGTCCTCAAACAGGAAACGCTGCCCTCTGCTGGATCAAAGCACCATCTCTAAAAGAAGCTTTGATCCATTCTTTTATTTTCAGCCGGGATATCGGAGTGATAATGCGAGACAATGGAATGTTGGTGACAGAGTCAGGCTAACTGTTGCTAACGTGGCTGCTAACCCGTCTTGCCTTCCTAGCCGCAGACGTGGGAATCGCACCTCCTCGCAGCCTTAATTGAGCCTTCAGAGAAACCGAAACGTGCCGACGGAAAAACATTCGGCTTTTGTGTCAAACACAAGATGGATGAAGGTCGGATGTATCGATCCGCGTCCCTGAACCTCAGCGGGAGTCGGCGAGGAAGCTGCCGCTCGCTAACCACACGTACACGCGTAATCCCACACGGCCGAGCTGTTTGTCAGGGATTACAGAGAATGAAAGGAAAGTACAAGTGTTTCCTGGTTACTCCGGGGACGCCCCCTGCTGGTCCAGCGGGTCCAGACACCCGGGGGGGGGCGGGGCTACGCCTTTGGATATCGAATTAGCTACAGACCCTGAAAACAGCCCTCATTGGTCACAGATCTCTCACCTCCACAGAGGACGGGATTAGCAATTAGCTCGACCGCTCTTAGGTACATCCCACCGCTAACGTAGCCGAAGGCGCTAACACTCTGAGGCTAACCGAAGCGTACGATCCAAACATTTGGTGTTGTGAGCTACAGACGATGCACCCAGATGACAGCACGTAGCTAAACTGACAGATTAGCTTAAACCCATAAAAAGGGCACTTTTGTCAACAATAAATCCAGCAGATTTGCGAAATTGTTTGTAATTTAGGAAATTTGAGCTTCCAAATAGAAACAACGTGATACAAATTTTCATCCTAATGAAGCAATTTGATCTGACGAGGCGATTTTAGCCGCTAACGGCGGCGCAGATGATCAGAAAAAGCCAGCGGGGTTTTTTTTACTCGACTGAACCCCAGCAGATACGCATCAGCCCCCCCCCCCCCCCCCCCGCAGATAACGGCGAGCTGTTTACACATGTCGCCTCCCCCCTCGCGTCTCCGTCCTGAACCGTCTGTACTCCAGTAATGACTCCAACACGCTGCGCTCGCCGCTCCGACAGGAAGAGATGCCTGGCGGGCGGCGGCGGTGGGCGAGGTTGGAAGCTGATGGTGGCGTTAAGCCGCCGCCGCTGCTGCAGTTTCCATAACAACCACCTGGGAAGAGCCCGCTCCCTCCACCATCGTTAGAAGAACAGTTTTACTCGTCAAGTGAGCATTAGCAGAATCTGCATGAGCAACGAGGAGGGAGGAACGTGGGGAACGGCGGCGGCTCAGGACGGCCTAATTACGGAGCAGCTATCGCAGCGCCGCGAACACGCCACGAACACGCCGCGGCGAGGACCCCGAAGGTCTTTGTTGTGCCCGACTTCAGCAAACAACGCATTTATCCACGTTATCGCCTCATTTCTGTCACTTACAAACGACTAATTCCGCTTTTTATCCGATTTTTGGTTAATCAAAACATTCAAATGATTGTTTCACTAAAATACAGGTTAGCATGAAGGTTGTTGGAGGTTAGCATGCGTCTCAATCACGCGTTGATTTCGCCCAATCAGCCGACGTTACGTGACAATCAAAGGAGCGAGCTGCGTGATTAACGGGCGAATTCAGCCAAGCTGAATTAAAATGCTAAAATGCTAAAATGCTCCGGATGCGTCCTCGTATTGAGAGCGGCGGCGGTTGATGGGACATGCTAATGAGGCCGCCGACGTGCTACAGAGGAGAGGAACCGTTTGGATAAATAAATAACGCTAATGGGCCGTTATGGAGCGATAACGAGGCCAGTTCACCTGCGTTTAGCTCCTCATGTTTGGGGTTTTTACCCGTCGGAATAAAAAGACTCTTCAGGAACCGGATGATTCCGCATCGCTCTGGTTCCAGCGGCTCGCCTGGTTCCCAGTGTGTCTTCTGATGGCGGCGTCACTCACGGCGCCATTTCTGACCTTTTGTGTGTGTGTGTGTGTGGTGTGTGTGTGGGGGACGATCCTCCGCAGGAACAGGAAGTTGGACGGGAACGTTCCCTGTTCCATGGGTTTGTTCAGTCGGCGCCTCATTTCTGTTCTGACCTGTTCACGCCGGTCTGAGGCGGCCAAACCTCCACCTTTGCCCCCCCCCACCTTTGCCCCCCCCCAGCAGGAACCAGCTCACGTCCGACCGCGTCGCGACATCCGGCTGAGAGGCGATAATCAAGTTTAAAGCCGGAGCGGCGGCGGGTCCAGGGTATCATTTAAAATCAGCGCTGACGGCTTCATCACTGCCAGGCGGTGACCTTGAGCGGGGGGGAGGGGGGGGGGGCTGGTGACCGGGGGGGAGGCTGGTGACCGGGGGGGGGGCTGGTGACCGGGGGGGGGGCTGGTGACCAGGGGGGAGGCTGGTGACCGGGGGGGGGGCTGGTGACCGGGGGGGCTTCCGTTTGAATTCACATTCCGCTCAGCAGGCACCCGGGGGCTATAACCCTGAGAATCCGTATTAGGGGAGCCAAAGTCACCATTAATATAGAGCACCGGGCCGTACCACGACCTTCCGCTCCACGTCTCCGGGGCGTCCTGGACGCAGGAAAAATGGACCTTCGGAACAATCGCTGGGGACGACTTTCGCCGGTGACCTCTTCCCAAAGTCAATCTGTTTGCTTCCCTCCTCTCATTCGCTCTCATCCATGTTCGTGCGACCGCTCCGGCGCTCCGGCCTCGGCGGACTCGCCTCCCGCCGCTGGACGCGGGTTCGGATTAGGGCGAAAACAGGAGGATGGACGGTGGAGCCGGTGTGACCTGGAGGGGTCACGACGCGTCGCTCTGCCGATGACTCATCAGTCGGGAAGGGTGGGAATACCTCGATAAACAAGCGCTGACACGTCCGCAGATTCCGACCTTTTCAAAAGGTCGTTTGATTCGTTCCGGCGTTCCGGTCCAGCCGTCGGGACAAAGTTCGGACTCAAAGTTTCCCACCGAGCAAAAACGTCATTCGTGTCAACTGGAAGTTCACCCTCCCGCGTTGACCACAGGGTTCCAATAAAAAGGGGAGGGGCTAATAGCTTAGCATCACCAGGCAGGCGAGGGAAGTTCCCACCTGTTCCCACCTTTGCTGAGGTGAGATGCATTCTGGGATAAACCGTCCCAAGTGACCTCGTACTTGGCAGATGGCGTACGTTAGCTTAGCTTAGCATAGGTTCCTGTTTCCAATAGTTGCTAATAATTCACCAAAACCACACGTGCGTTTAAATTTAGCACCACGGAAGCAAATTAGCTGTTGGGAGCCGATCAGACGTGAGGAAGCAGTTCGGGAGCTGAAAGAGGGTTTGGATCAAGAGAAGCTTTTGGAGTTCCCGATTGGAGCAGATGGTGGCCGGGATGCGTCCCCTGGGAGGGCCGAGCGCTCCCACGTGTGACAGGAAACGGCGGGTTTATGGGATGGGGGCGGGGCAGAAGATGGAGGCGATTTCCAGCTGATCGGGAGGGAAGACGTTAGCGCTAAAGGCTCCGAGAGAACTGTTCCCTCAGCACACGGAAAACAATCACAGCCGAGGGAACGAAGTCTTTTCCTCCGCTGAACGAGGAGTTTGAACCGGATGATGGTCGGCAGGTGTGAATACATGAATAAATACATCAACAATCCTCCCTCGGCGCCGCCGGATATTCAAAATTCTGTTGTGCAGAGAAACAAAGACGGAGGCTTCTGCTCCCGGATTCACCAGGAACCAGGAACAAAGGGAACAAAGGGAGCCCACGTCAGCGTTCCGTGAGCCACAGGTGGAGCAGCTCAGTCACCTTTAGCTGATCCCAGTCCACTGATCCCAGTCCACTGATCCCAGTCCACTGATCCCAGTCCTGCTGATCCCAGTCCTGCTGATCCCAGTCCGCTGATCCCAGTCCACTGATCCCAGTCCACTGATCCCAGTCCACTGATCCCAGTCTGCTGATCCCAGCCCTGCTGATCCCAGTCCACTGATCCCAGTCCACTGATCCCAGTCCGCTGATCCCAGTCCACTGATCCCAGTCCTGCTGATCCCAGTCCTGCTGATCCCAGTCCTGTGATCCCAGTCCACTGATCCCAGTCCACTGATCCCAGTCCTGCTGATCCCAGTCCTGCTGATCCAGTCCACTGATCCCAGTCCTGCTGATCCCAGTCCTGCTGATCCCAGTCCACTGATCCCAGTCCACTGATCCCAGTCCACTGATCCCAGTCCTGCTGATCCCAGTCCACTGATCCCAGTCCACTGATCCCAGTCCTGCTGATCCCAGTCCACTGATCCCAGTCCGCTGATCCCAGTCCACTGATCCCAGTCCACTGATCCCAGTCCTGCTGATCCCAGTCCACTGATCCCAGTCCACTGATCCCAGTCCACTGATCCAGTCCTGCTGATCCCAGCCAGTCCACCGATCCCAGTCCACCGATCCCAGTCCTGCTGATCCCAGTCCACTGATCCCAGTCCTGCATGATCCCAGTCCACTGATCCCAGTCCACCGATCCCAGTCCACTGATCCCAGTCCGCTGATCCCAGTCCACTGATCCCAGTCCCCGCTGATCCCAGTCCACTGATCCCAGTCCTGCTGATCCCAGTCCTGCTGATCCCAGTCCACCGATCCCAGTCCACTGATCCCAGTCCACTTCTGACCTCCGACCTCCGGCTAACCTTATCCAGGATCCAGGTGACCCCCCGGGGCCGGACGGTGGCCTGTGGGGGGTCAAGGGTCCAGAAAGGAAACCCTTCTAAAACTAAGCTGCCCCCCCCCCCATCCGTGGGGGTTTAATCTCCCGTTAGAAAGCAGTGTGTAATTACACATTTATTAACACAACGTATGTTCAGAGGGATGGAATTCTGGGAAAACTGGGGGTTTGGGGGGGGGGGGGGGTGATTGTGATTGGCACCTTTGGAAAAGGGCTGAGAGAGCAGAGACCATATCAGAGGATCAGCCGTGACCCCCCCGTTATGAGGTCCGAAATGAAATGGTGGCGGCGCAGAAAGAAATCATTTAGCTGGTCGCACGCACGTGCACGTGCACGTGCACGTGCACGTGCACGCTCAGGCCGCCATGGGGACCTGGAGGAAACCCCAAGGTTGAATGAGCTGCTGCGGGGGGGGACGCTTCAGTGGGGCAACAGGAAGGAAATTTGATCAGGTGACCGACCACGTCATGGCGGTCAGGAGAAACAACGATGTGAGAAAACGCAACTTTTAGTTCAGGAGGAAGTCGGAATTCTGAGGAAAACCCCGAGGAAACGTCGGCGGGAGGCTGAACGACGCGCGTCGTGATGACGTCATCGCCAGGACGATGACGTCATCGCCAGGATGACGTCACGGGGGCGATGACGTCATCATCTACTGACTCCCCGTCGGCCTGCAAGTCGGGATTTTCCGTGGTTGCTGCGGCGTCTGGGCGGCGACGAGCCGATCATCCCTCCTGACCTCAGCGAGTATCGTTGACCCAAAGACGGAATCTGGGTCGGAACCTCCAACTACTTCAGCAGATAGCGCCCGCTAGCTCATCAAGCTAGCATGAAAATGTGCCGGGTGGGAAGCAGCAGTTGTTGGTGTTTCCGTAGAAACGACCGACATCATCAGGAGTTTCTGCACGTGGAAGAAAAATCGAGGTTTGACTTTTACGTCTATTTACGACAATAACGAGTTGTGGTTTGGTATTTCCGGAACGGCTCCCGCTGAATGCTAATTTCACTCATATTTATCGGGATCGGGAACGAACCGTAAACAGCGGCCCAGGATTCCTCGTAAAGGTCACCCCATTTCCTGTTTATTTGTGGCAAAAAGGCGAATTAGCTTTGGGATTATAATTAGCAGTTAAATAGAAACGCTCGCCGTGGGGGGGCGGGCCTTCACGGCCGCCGGCAGTGGGGGGGCGGGCCTTCACGGGCGCCGGCGGGGGGGAGAATGCGTGAAGACGCAGAAGTCAGGTTTAATCACATGATCCCAGAGAAAACTGTAAAAAACAAATAAACAGGGAGCGGCGGCGGCGGCGTTCCGGCGGCGTTCCGGCAGCGTTCCGGCGTCCGTCGCCCCATTTGGCCTCTTCGATCGGATCTCACCTGTGATCCTCTCATCTCCCTCACGAGAGCCGACAACAACAAGGTCACCGCAATAAAGGCCCGATCAGACGCACTTCCTGCTCCTCCCGACACGGAAGGCGTCCTGCGGAAGGTCGCGGGAGGGAGGGAGGCCTGAAACATCCCGGGGGGGTCACCTCCGCCTGCTCCTGGGGGCCCTGAACCCTGGATTAGACTCTGATGGAGATACCGCCACCTCTAATGAGGGCGGAATTGGCGAGCGCCACCGAGACAAAGGCGCCGTTAAGAGGACAAAACAAGTGTCGTGGTTATCGGGGGGGGGGGGGGGGGGGCGCAAACACAAGCAGCAGGAAACGACTTCCTGAAGGACAACACGGAATGTTGCTGTGGTCGCTGCTCGCCTCCTGGATTTGTCACTGTGATGTCAGGGTGGGGGGGACCAGGATGGGGGTCCAGGGTGGGGGGGGGGTCCAGAGGGGGGGGTCCAGAGGGGGGGCGGTCCAGGGTGGGGGACCAGGATGGGGGTCCGGGGGGGGGGGGGGCGCAAACACAAGCAGCAGGAAACGACTTCCTGAAGGACAACACGGAATGTTGCTGTGGTCGCTGCTCGCCTCCTGGATTTGTCACTGTGATGTCAGGGTGGGGGGGACCAGGATGGGGGTCCAGGGTGGGGGGGGGGTCCAGAGGGGGGGGTCCAGAGGGGGGGCGGTCCAGGGTGGGGGACCAGGATGGGGGTCCGGGGGGGGGGGGACCAGGATGGGGGTCCGGGGGGGGGCGGCCCTCCATTCCGACCTGGGGTGATGCTATCCGCTCTGCTAGCGCGCCGTAACCAGCCGCCGCCTCTCTGTGATTCCAGCTATTGGAAATCGATGATCCGTGAGAGGAGCCATCGCAGCTCATTATGATCGGAGCTGCTTTTCCTTACATCCCATCACAGTGAATCAGGCGTCCGCCTGTTTTTCCATCACCTTGTTCACGGTAGCGACCGCTGGTCAAGAACAGGATGTACGTCTCCAGCGTGCGGCTCACTTCCTGTTTCCAGGTGATATAATAACTCGTCGTAATGGAAGCTGGGAGACGTGGGCGCGGCTCCGTATTTCCAGACTTTAGCCTGGTGGAGGGTTTCGGAGCGCTCACAGGAAGCTCCCCTGCGTGTTTGCTCGTGCGCAGGAAGCAGCCGTGCGTGGAGGCGCCTGACTGTAACTGTCAGGAAGTGACCCCGTCAAAATAAAAATGCACATTTCAGAGGTGAATTATTTAAATCCGACTCCTCTCCTCCACTCTGGAATGTCACTGACGGTCCGACTCCACTGTGCAGATGAAGAGGAGCCATGATGAGGTGGGAGGGGTCCCGGCGCATCCGTCTCCCTCACCCCGGGGGGGTCTCTTCCCCATTAGCCCCTCCCACTGGCTGCCAGCTTCACCCTGACGAGCCTCTGACGTCTTTATCGGGACCGCTCTGCACGGGGGCCGGCCCGGGCCACCGGCATTAGCATAAACACGGCGTGCTGCTGGGCCCCGCCTGTCAGGGGCGTCACCGCGGAGCGGCGCCCACGCATTAACCTCCAGGCTTATCGCACCCCGAGTGTCCCACTCCCACCTCGAAGAGCGGGGATTAGCGCTCAGGCAGGAGCCGCTTCGGGTTCTTGTCAGCGTGGAATGATGAGTGAACTTGGGGGGGGGGGGGGGGGGTCAGCCGCGGCCTCATTTCTTTGAATCTGGCGCCACCTGTGGTGAGCCTGGGTCACTGCAGCTGAATCCATCCAAACGTTTACATGAGCCATCAAAATTAGCCCCTGATAGCAGAGATGCTAACTGCTCTTCAGCAGTCGGGCCCCACTGGTTTGGTCCATCGTGGTTTTACTGGTCCCGTGATTGATGGTTGTCGTGGTGATGTTTGCACATCTGCTTTGTGTTTCTGTCTCATGCGGGCAAACGGGATCAGTGCGGCCGAACCGTGCGTGAAATCCCAACCCCCGCATCCCAAATGCTGTGAGGACGAGGACACGCGGTATCACGACGAGCTGAACCAGAACCGATACCAGTCAGAGCCGCCGTGACCCGTCTGCACCAACACAGCAGCACAAAACCTGCCTGCTGCAGCTAACTGGGCTCACAGCTGCTAGCAGCATTAGCCGCCCAGAGCTAAATGCTAAAATGGCAGCTGTGATACGTTCAGGAACCCGGACTCAAACTGCTCTAAGAACCTTAAAACGTTAGTTGAACCGGTTCTAAACGCTGAACCGAGCCGCCGCGAAGACGTTCGGGCCAAATCAGAACCGTCCGACGGGTCAGAGGAGCAACAACACGCCGCAGGAAACCGTTAGCATCTTTTAGCTGAACGGTGGAACAAAGCTGAAAGAATAAATGTGTAAATGAAAGATAATCGGAGCAGCAGGTGAAACTTGTGAGGAGAATCCGGGATGGAGGCTCCCGACTCGCTTTTTGACTTTCATTATTTATGTTTTTAACAGATTTGTCATGAAATATTGATGTGAATAAAGGCTTTGGAAGCGTCTCATCCCGGGGGGTCGTGGATCTCCTCCCGCTCCAAGCGTCGGCGTTCTCCATGTTTGAACTTCCAAAGGCTCCAGTTTCGTGTTTCGAGGCTCCAAGTCGACACGTTTTCAAGTCGACTCGTCCGGCGTGCGTGAGGCCCGGCGGGGCGCCGGCGAGGACGATGGTTCCCTCTCCCGAGGGCTCGATCCATACCCGCGGCCCCGGACCTCATCAGCGCCGCGGAGCGGAGCCGAGGAGTCAATAGCTGCTTAATTACTAACGAGAGGAATGACGATAACCATCACGTTTCTCCCCACCTGACATAATTAACGGAGGCACGGACGGCGCCGAGGCAGCGCTGCCTCCGAGCAAGGCAGCAGCGACGAGCGTCCGGGTCGGGGGTGCTTCGTTACGTCCGGCCCGCGGGCCGCAGGTGCGCCGCCACGTTTACCGTCCCTCGAGGTGGGAAACGCCCCCCCCCCCCCCCGTGATGGCGTGAACGTCCCTCGTTCAGGCGCCGTTATCGCTTCATTTCCTGCGCGCCGACAGAGGCAGAGGCCGTTTCCATGGAGAGGGAACCCGTGAGGTTCTGGTGCTGCTCTGTTCATTTCACAGCAATTATCCGGAGTCATTCCCAGCGTTCTGCCGGGAAGGACCTCTCGCCTAATTGCTTTCAAACGGAAATAAACACATAATGGCTCGGCTACTTTGTCGGAGCGACTCCGGCTCCGCTGCGTTCGGAGGGATCCGTTAACGGCTCTTCAGCCCGGACCAGAACCTTCCTTTACACAGCCCGACGAAGGGGGGGGGGGCGGTTGTAGAGCCGAGGTCACCGGAACACTTGGGCGTGTTTTTATCGCCACGGCCTGAAATTCCCGCCCGCTTCCATTTATCACGTTAACACAAATTAATATTTCAGGACGTGTCGGGATGTAATCGATGCTGCCGTCACGTCCATAAAACACACCTGTGGCGGCGGCCGCTCGCGTCCAGGAAACACACACTAAATAAAGATTAGATTGTGTCAGGAACAGTCATTAAAATGCAGCCGGCGAGGAGCCGCGACCGCATCCATCACGGCCCAGCTGCCGATACCGGCTCCATACGCTTGTAGAACATAAAACATAATTACGGAACGCAGCTGCTGGGAGAGGCCTGCTGCGCTTCCAGCACCGGAACCGTTTTGTTCCGCGGAGAACCTCTCCGTCCACCGGAACGTGTTCGGAACGCCGGCAGCAGAAGCTCCCACCATTAGCCGACGTAAACCTTGGGAAATATCCCGACTGGGAGGCTGTTTTCAAAAGAGCAGGAACCCGGAAGTGAATGCAGCTAGAACCCCGACGGAACCCCGTCCGTTATGTCAGCGCTAAAGGCCACCGGCCCAAAAAATGGTTCTGCCCTTTGAGTCGAGACGGAAGGTAAATGGCTGACATTAGCTTTGCTGCTATGGCGGCTAAAACTGCAGAGAGAAACAGGCTTGGCGCCCCCACCGCCCCCCCGCTGCTTCAGCTGCCCCATCCGTCTCGCTCCGGTCCAACCGGGCTGGATGGTTCTGGAATGTTGACGTATGGTGGGCGGCAGGAAGAGCGGCCCGTTCCTCTCCTGAAGAGCCAGCAGCCACCAGCGACGGTCCCAGCCAGAATTCCCGTCGGATCAGCGCCGTCACCTTGTTTCAGGAATCTGCTTTTACTGTGATTCCAAGCGAACGTTCGGCCGCTTTTATCCGAGTTTAACGCACCTCAATAAGAGAACGAACGCAGAGCGAAATGTCAGCGAGGAGCCACTTCGGAAGCTTTGTGAGAAACATAAAGGAAAGGAAAACGTTAACGAGGCGTCTGAGATCAGATCAGCACCTGAAGACCCTCGTTTAATTAAGGCCGGAGAAATGGCCGCCTGCTCGCTGACAACACGTCCTCTCACAGCACATTAAGGAAATCAAGTACTGCCGAGTCAGCGCCGGAACCGAACGCTGTATCACCTCAACCTGATGGTGCCGACGGCCCAGACGGCTCAGCCCGAAACTCACGCACGGTTCTGGGTCACCTGCCGGCTAATTAATGATCCGATCAGCCGGAACAAAACACTGATGGTTCTGTCACGAGGTGGAACTGAGCAGGAAAGAGTCCGATCCTGATCCTGACCCTGATCCCACTGGGTCAGAACCAATTTCTTTTATTTCTGGGCTGTTCAGACACAGCAACCCTGAGGCTAAATGCTAAACTTGCTAATGGATCTTCTGGAGTGGGCGGGGCCACTGTCCAATACTTAAGCTGAGATCAAAGGAACTCTGAGGTCAGATCAAAGCTGAGAGTCCAAAAGGTGGATTTTTAACATCAAAGGTTCGAGTCCACAATCAGAACGCTGTACGCCGCGAGCTAGAACATTTGCATGTTATTGTCGCGCCACGCGTGTCTCTGAGGTCAGAGGTCAGCAGGTCAACCTGTCTGGGTCACCGATCATGTGACCTCGTCCAGCCACGATCCGCCGTGTCGCCGGGACCTGAGCAGCTTTGGTGAGTCCGTGTCGCCGAATTGACGCTCTGACCTTGAGCTCCCGTCTGCATTGTCGGGGAGACCCGACATGTGCTCGCCGCCGCTGATTTGATAACAACGAGATTAACATTTAGAGTGGGTGGCAGTCAGTTCCGCCCCAACGCCGCCGCGTCCGTAACAAACTGTATTAAAAATTGAACAGCGGGAATGTGACAGCAGATATTCTCATAAAGCCGGAGCGGCTCCGCTAGCGTATCATCGCATTCCGCCGGGTGTTGCGGCGTCCTCCATCTGACTACAGTTCAACAACTCCACATCCGCTCGCAGCAGCAGCCGGAAACAGGCGGCAACAGCCAGTGATTAGAAAACATAAAAGAAATTAAACCGAGCCCTTTGTGCTCTTCGGCGCCACCTTTTGGCTGTGATAAAATGACGCCTTTGAAGGGCCGACGATGTTGCGATGGAGGATTTCAATGATTTGAAATCCTTTTTTAAAAAACTGCTGACGGTAGCTAACAGGCAGCTAGCCCTAGCTACTGCTACATGAAGCTAGCTACTGCTACATGAAGCTAGCTACTGCTACATGAAGCTAGCAAGCCTGGAGACTGGTCGGGTTAAAAAGGATCTAAACCAGAATGAGGAGTCCATAAACGTTAGCTTCACTAATATCGTTAGCTGGTAGCTCTCGGCTTGGTTAACGACGTGAGGAACCAGGTGGGGAACCTGCAGGTTTACCAGTTTGTAACCTGATAAAAGCCAGTCAGCCGTTAAGTTTGCTGACTGCTGTTGGCGCCGAGCTCAGCACGCTGGCGTGAAGCTCACGGTCGACTTCCTGTCACAGCAGGAGGAGAAGAAGAAGCGGATGCACGAGTGTGTTCATGCGTCTCACATTTAGACGCAGCAGCTCCGTTTAGGAGGAAATTCTGTTTTCAAAAGGTTCCGTTTGAGGTCCTGAGCCGAGTTTTCTTGCTTTTAAAAATGTTTAACTGATTATTACTTAATTATAATAAACCCTTCACACACGGCCTGTAAGACACCTACACGGGCCCCCTCCAGGGGGCGCTAACACGTTAGTTAGCCGTCCTTACATTCGTCATATTGCAGGATAAGAACTAAACATTAAATTCTGGTTCTACAGTTCAGATCTGGACAGGAAGTCCTGGAAACATCTCCGTTTGCCTCAGTAGCTGCTCCCGCCAGAGGGGGGCGCTGCCTCCCAGAACTCCTCCTCCTCCAGAACCCCCGCAGAGGGTCTGAGCAGGTCAGACAAAGTTTGCCGTTTGATGAAGTTCTCATGGTAAAGATCTGAGACTTGATCCGGTCTCAGCAGTCCGGAACCGTCCTCCCAAACCTGCTGACGGTGGATGGAGCGACCACGGAGGCGCCTCCTGAATATGGATGAGCCGGGAAGAAGCGGAGCGGCGTTATCCCTTATCTGCATGGAGATTGGACAGTTGAACTTGTGCCAAGGACACGCACAATAAAGAGCGGACGTACGGAGATAGCTAATCTGGCCGATAAGGTTACGTCACAGCGCGGCGATCCACCTGCGGGACGGCCGGCCCAGTTGGTCCGGCAGCAAGCCGGACCTTTGACAACATCCTGGAGCGCGTTCCCACGTTAGACGTCAGTCCAGTTGGATCTTCCCGCCAGCGCCTGCGCCGGCGCCGCCGACAGATCCGCGCTCTCATTTTCCTCTTCATTTTCCCCGTGTCAGATCAATCATGCGCCATCTCGGCTCAAGGTGAAACCCATCAAAATGTCATTCCGCCGTCGCCGTGTGATTCACGCGGCGCTGCGGGCGCGTGGACGCGCCGCCAGACAAACAGAACCGGGGCGTCGACACGCGGGTTTGCCGGGAACAAGCGGCGGCCGGGATTAATCTGCTTTACTGCCGGTTCAAGTGCAGGAACGCGAGGCGTGAACACGGGTCGTAACGGGGGGCAGATAAAGTCTGGACAATCTGCCAGATAAGATAAGTGGCAGAACCTTTGGCCGGCGAGGGGCGGGGCCCTTAAAGCCGCCGGAGCGGGGTCGGCCTCCATTGCTGCGCCGCCTCGCCATGCTGTGGAGCCTCTGCCTCCTCTGGGCCGCCGGCGCCCTCGCCGCGCCGCTGAACAGGGCCCGGCCCAAGCTGCTGCTCATCTCCTTCGACGGATTCAGGTGGGATTACGACCGCGACGTGGACACGCCGAACCTGGACCAGATGGCCCGGGACGGGGTCAAGGCCGAGTACGTCACGCCGCCGTACATCACCATCACCAGCCCGGCGCACTTCACGCTCCTGACAGGTGAGTGTCCTGCATCAGACCCAGTTTGTGGGGAGAGACGAGGGCGGGAGAAGTCCAGTCGGGTCGGACGGCGCCGCCGCCGCCCGCCCTCTGCCTCGGCTGACCCTCAAGAAATTTACCTTCCCTGAAATTAAACTCCTCTAATCTCCAAAGTCGGCAGTAAGACCCGGTCCAGGAGCCACGGGGCCGCCTCGCCGCTTCAGCTCACGCTAATGGCGTTTTCCTCCCGCAGGCCGCTACGTGGAGAACCACGGCGTCGTCCACAACATGTGGTTCAACACCACCTCGGGCCAGAAGAAGCCGTACTACCAGACGCTCCACGAGGAGGAGTGGTGGGACAACGGGACCCTGCCCATCTGGATAACGGCGCAGAGGCAGGTCGGTGCACCACCACAAAAGCCCACTGAATAATCTCAGATGGGTCACCATGGTTACGGTTCTCTGGGTGTCAATCAAGAGGTTGAAAAGGAACCACCGGTGGTTCCGTTGTGTCACGACTGTGTGAACCAGGAACTGCTAACCAAGTTAGCCAGTTAGCTAAGAGCCCACGAAGGTTCGGGGTCAGTCGGGGCTCCTCCCTCGGCCCTCGTGGGCGACTCTACGGTAGATTTTGATGTCGAGACCTTCAACATTTAGCTAACGCTCACCCTTGTAACCTGTCCCGGTTCTTTCCAGGGACTCAAAGCCGGTTCGCTGCATTTTCCCGGCACAGCGGCCCGGTACCAGGGAGAAGTTCCACTCAAGCAGGAACAGGAGCCGCCGCTGCACAACTACAAGAACGAGACCATCTGGCGGGAGAAAACGGACAAGGTGATGGGCTGGTTCCGCGACGAGGACCTGGACTTTGTGTCCCTGTACTTCGGTGAGCCGGACAGCACCGGTCACCTCTACGGCCCCGACTCGCCGCAGTGCCGGGAAATGGTGGAGCAGGTGGACCGAGCGGTGGGCTACATCCGTCAGTCAGTGGACCGGCACGGGCTGACCCACCTCCTGAACATCATCATCACGGCGGACCACGGCATGTCCACCGTCCACCGCAAGGGGACGGTGGAGGAGATCACCCTGTCCAAGATCCCGGGGTTCTCCTTCAAAGACGTCTCCTTCCACCTGGTCGACTACGGCCCCTCCGGAATGCTGCTGCCCAAGCCGGGAAAGCTGGAGACGGTTTACAACGCTCTGAAGGGGGCTCATCCACACCTCCACGTCTACAAGAAGGAGGAGATGCCGGAGCGCCTGCGCTTCTCTAAAAACCCCCGGATCCTCCCCATCGTCCTCTACGCCGACCCCGGGTACCTGATCAACGGGGTGAGTGGACGCGCAGCTCCAGGATCCGAACACAAACACACGTTGGTCCCTTTGACCGTACAACCGAACTCCTGCAAACCACAAATTCAACCACAATAACCACCGATTTACACCAACCAAAACAGCTCCCTGGTCACCACGGCAACACCAAGCTGCCTACAGCTGATGGTGGGGGACTGTGGTAAAACAAAGGCCCCCCTGGTACCGGCACCAAAGCTGCCGGTTGCCACAGCAACGGACCAGCAGGTTGACCTCAACGGGCCAAAGTTGCTGAACGTTGTCTGAGAAATGAAGAACCTTCAGGTGATGGTTCCTGGAGCAGAAAAGGTTCCGTTAGTCTGTCCAAGGCCGCCACACCGACCAGTTATCTCTCCATTAAGCTGTTTTCACACTCGCATCATAATCTTCTGATCATCTGCTGACAGTTTAGGATTTTATCTCTTTATGGCCCCTCTGAAGTCACATGACGCCATCCAAACAGCTTCATCGATAAGCAGGAACGATTATTTTTGGTGCGTTTGATATATTTTATGAGGGATGAATTTGTGGACTTGGCCTCTTTGATTGGGCTTTAAAAGGCTGCGGATTCCTGCTTGACTTGGCCGATGGCGCCCCCTGCTGGCCGAGTGGCGCTAACCAGTGTTTCCTGCCTGCTCAACAGTATTTCCCAGTTCAGATCAACAAGGGGGAACACGGCTTCGACAACCAGGAGATGGACATGAAGCCTTTCTTCAGGGCCGTGGGTCCGGTCTTTCACAAGAACCTGGAGGTGGGGCCCTTCGAGACGGTCAACATCTACCCGCTGATGTGCCACATCCTGGGCATCCGGCCGGAGGTCAACGACGGGCACCTGAACGCCACCAAACACATGCTGGTCAGCAGCACCGGTGAGTTCCTTCGGACCGCAGCAGCTGACCATTGGACACGGCGGACGTGTAGCCTGGTCAAAGTTGCTCCTGTGAGTTACGGAATGAAACTTCTCAGGAGTTAAAATGTGGATGCTGCAGCTTTAACCTCAGGAGACACATTAGCCAGGTGTTGCTAATGTGGCTAGCAGCAGCAGAACCTCAGATTAACTGGTATTTGCATGTGCCAGACAGCTTTCCTGATGTGAGCTAACACTCTCACACTGGCAGGGCTGGAGCAGATGTTAGCTAGCTGTGGCAGAGGTTGGCTATTAATTTCAGACATTAGCTAGCTCTGCCAAAACATTAGCATACAGTGGCAGATGTTATTTATGCCAAATTATGCTAGCATTGGCACGTGTTGGAGACATTAGGGTGCTGGAGCAGATGCTAGCTCGCTGGAGATAATCAACCGAAACCACAAACGCTGCATTTATGCTCACGCAGAGTTCAGGTGTGTTTTGCTGTGTTTTGTCTCAGGTAAAACAACAAATTACCGACATAATGCCGTTGTGGGACTGAGCGCCGTCGCTGGGTTCCTGCTAGTAGTTTTTGTTGTCCTCATCGCTCAGCGCATCTTCAGGAAAAAAGACGACAGTAAAATGTAAAATCGGACTGACGTCAACTACGATAAACTGAAATCATGATCTCCATTTGATCCAAATCTGATCAACTGTGACCCGTTTTTGATGATTTTTTCCTCTGTTTCAGGTTGAAAAGCTCAAAAGATTTTTCAGAACCTGAGAAACAGTCACGATTGTAACACGACCTTCAAAACCACCTCAGCATCGTCGGATCGGCCTTTAAAACGAGCGAATCCTCAAAAAAAACCAAAGAAATGTTTCATCTGTTGATATAAAAGCGATTTCATTTGTAAATAAAGAGCGACGCTATTTAATTATGTGGTCAAAGTTCAATTGTTGAAGGACTGTGAATAAATTTAAGCACATTTTAGCTTCTCGTCTTTATTTATTGACGCTTTAGGTCAGAAATGAATCAATATTACTTTTCAGCTTTTCAGTCGCGAGACAATTGAAAGCAGCCACGCGCTCCTGATTACCCGCCACGGCAGGGTCAAGCTACGGAAGAACACAGCACACTTCCGGGTGCATTTGTGCACGCGCAGTTTTGAGCCCTTTGTAAAATATGACCGCCTTTGACTCATAAAGTAACTAAAGTAACGATGTTAGACACGTCAGGTGAAGAAATAATATGCAGTTTTATTTTAGTCATTTTACTTTATAGAGTTAGACCGTCTAAACTTACTTAGTTTGGTAAAGAATAATGATTTAATAATCATGATTTAGCAACAGAAAGCTTACAATAACGGATGGAGAAAACGTTTTGAAAGCAAGTTGTTGCGTTATTTTTAGCAAACAAACAAACAAACAAACAAACGCGCGGCTTAAAGTCGTTTGTTGGGTGTTTGTTTTGTTTAACTCGACCCACGTGGGATCCGTTATTTATTTTCTTCACGAACGCCACGGCGACCTTTATTTTGGAGACCGGAAGTGGCGCTCCGCCTCTGCGCGAGGCGCGCGCTGATTGGCTGCGCGCGCCCGCGGTCTTCCTGCGTGCGGGCTGTTGTCGTGCGGGCAGACATGGAGGAGCTGAGCGCGGTGGGGGAGCAGGTCTTCGACGCCGAGTGCATCCTCAACAAACGGCTCCGCAAGGTGGGCGCGCCGGCGGCCCGGTTCGGTTCGGGGGCGGTTCGGCGGCCCCGCCAGCAACTTTGTGACTCTTTGGTGTTGTGTTGCAGGGAAAGTTGGAGTTCCTGGTGAAGTGGAGGGGATGGTCCGCCAAGTAAGTGGAGACAATGAAGCCGCGGCCGCGGCGGGTTCGCGGCTCCAACTCCGCCAAAACTACCGAACATCGGCTTTAATCTCGGGAACGACGCCGCCGGTTCCGGCCGCCGGCCGCCGGGTCTCGAACCTTCTGGGGAAACCCCCCGAGGATCCGCTTTCTTTTGTTCGCTTTTGCGAGCCGAGACCAGCAGGAACACTTTTAAACTGTCTCCTTTGGTCTTTTCTTCGCGTTTGTGATGATTTTATTCAACCGACCTCCGATTTCGATGATCTTGGCTCGCGATTCCCGGACCAGGATCCAGAAAACCCAAATTCTTCTCCGCAGTTCGAAACTATTCGGGGGGATTGAGCGGTCAGATCGATCATCTCAAGGGTTTAATTCAGGTTTCTTCTCGTTTTTCACCATCAACGCTCACGATGCTCCTTTGTGCGTGCGTGCGTGCGTGTGCGCGCGTGTCAGCCGCTCAACAAGTGATGGTGATAAAGAGCTTCATGTGTTCTGACCCTGGTTCTGGAGCAGGTTTCTCCCTCATCCTTCTCCTGACCCTTGTGTAGTAACAGTGTAATAAGGGTGTAATAAGGGTGTAATAAGCGTTTGGTGGCTCTGCTGTGGATCACTCAGACTTGTCATCTTCCATCCGACCTGATCCAGCGCGCTTGTCTAACGGTCGTAGCGCTGAGCTAACGTCAGGGAAGCTGCCAGGGCTAGCGCGCCGTTAGCCTGGCGGCTTTGTTGTGACTCCCCGCGCGTCTCAGCATTCCCGTTGTTCCGTTTCAGACACAACAGCTGGGAGCCGCAGGAAAACATCCTGGACCCGAGACTGTTGGCAGCCTTCAACAAGAAGTGAGTGCCCCCCCCCCCCCCCCATCCCCGGCTACGCTAATCAGCGCTAAAATATAGCGGGGAGGTATCGATGTAGCATCGTTAGCGTCCACCGACCAGGAAGTGGTGAAAGTAACTTCTCCGTGTTGTTGGAATTCCAGGGAACATGAAAAGGAGCTTCTGATGCGTAAGAAAGGAAAGCGGCCGCGGGGACGACCCCGGAAAATTCTGGTGAGTACCGGCGGAACCGCGACGGACACGAGCGGCGGCCGCCGTCTCACGTGTGCTTTCAAATCCAGGAAAATCTGCCGGAACCAGAGAAGTCCAGCAGCTCTTCGTCGGGATCGTCCTCGTCCTCCTCCGACTCTTCGTCCTCCTGCTCCTCGTCCTCCTCGTCAGAGGACGAGGACGAGGACGAGGACGGCGGCCAGATGAACCCCAGCATCCGGACCCGCGACCCCCCGGTCCCCCAGAAGAAGGCCCAGATCGTGATGGCCAAACAGGAACCGCCCCTCAAGCGCAGCAGGAAGCCGCTGCCCCCCGACGTGAAGGACTTCCCTCAGAATAAGGGTCCTCGCAGGGTCCTGAAGACCTACCAAGAGTCCAGTCTCCCCGGAACCATCAAGAAGCCCGTCCACCCGGCCAGTTTCACCTTCATGGGCTTCCATCGTGGCTCCAGGGATCCGGCGGGGGTCCAGACCAGGAGCCCGCTGACGCCCGCGAGCTCTGCGGGGGCCCAGAGCGTCGGCAGGTCGGGTCCGAGCAGGAGCACGGACGAGGGGAAGACATCCGGGTCCGGTCCGGGCAGCGGCGCCGCTCTTGCTCTCAAAGCCGACGCTGCTAAAGGGAAGGAAGCTCAGAATTCCAACTCGGCAAGAATCTCCAGTCCCGGAACCGTCCAGCAGACTCCCGGTTCTCCCAGTGGACCGAAGAGACCTCCGGGACCGGCACTGCTGCAGCGGGTTCCCACCAGCAGAGCAGCACCCTCGCTACCCTCCAGAACCTCCTCTGGTTCTGGTCTTCAGCCGCTCAACCTCCAGAGTAAACTGGTCCCAGCTCGAGATGCTACTGGAAACGGCACCGGCCCAGTTCGGAACGCTGCAGCAAAGAAGTCCCTGGTGGCGCCGACCCGGGAGTACAGTCCTCCTGGGAGGCTGCAGTCCAGGAAGAACCTTCAGGACAAGGTCCCGGAGAACACCGAGATCCAGAACCCCAAAGTCCAGACCCGGCTGGACAAGAGCAGCATCCAGAAACCTGCGGAGGTCCAGCAGGACCGGTCCGCTCCCAAAGACGGCAAGAAGAAGAACGAGTTGAGCGCCGGCGAAGACGAGAGCAGCTCCGAGTCGGACCAGGACCAGAACGCCTCGGTCGCGGTCCAGAACCAGGACTGGAAGCCCATGAGGAGTCTGATCGAGCACGTCTTCGTCACAGACGTCACCGCCAACCTCGTCACCGTCACCGTCAAGGAGTCGCCGACCAGCGTCGGCTTCTTCAGCCTCCGCAACTACTGAGGAGCCGGGGGGGCGGGGCTTGTGGCCGCCGCCGCCGCCGGAGGGGGCGGGGCTTGTGGCCGCCGCCGCCCTGGACGACCACGCTGGTGGTCCTGTCCTCAGAAGAGACGATTTACTTTGTTGTGATTATTTATTCGCTCGTGTCCAGACCGGGACAGGAGTCGGTCTGTGACCCCCCAGGTCTCAGAACCGGGCAGCACTTCTGGGCGCTTCCGTTGGAGCCCGGCTCGCTCCCGCCGCAGGACTCCGCCCACCACGCCGGACACCGTCCGGGTCAGAGGTCACGTGGACACGAGCCGCGTGTTTGTTTAGCAGCAGACTTTTAGCTCGTGGTGTCTCGTTCGTTAGCGAATGCGAAGCGTTTTTTACTCGTAGCATAGTAGCGTTTATTTTTCTACACTCGGATAAGTTAGCTACCTCCTCGTCCTCCGGCGCCTCCGCGCGTCCATCACGTCCTCCGTCAGTCGCAGGTTCGTCCTGGATCACGGCGGCTTCTTCGGGAAAGACACTGGATTTTATTCCGGCTCCGCCCCCTTTTTAGCCTCGCGGTTGAGAAAAACCCTTTTTTTTTACCTTTTTTACGTAACCGGGTCTTCCCCAGAGTCCAGCAGAACTCAGAACCACGAAGCCCCCTCCCCCGAGGAAACCACTCGAATCTGGCTGGACCTCTAAAGAAGGTTCTGGGTTCTGGGTTCTGTTTAGTTCTGAGCCGTTTTCACAGGTTTAACCAGCAAACCGGACCGGTTTGGCCCGTTCTCCTCCGCTAGCGTTACTAACGTCTCTGTACCGTCTATTTATTTGAAATCAGGGTAGAAACGTGTCGCCGATCTTTGTGTCACATGCAAATAAACGAATGTCTGAACTTCTTCCTGTTTCCAACTTTGATTTTATATTTGAGCTACATCAGGCTAATAAATGTGTTATAAATAAAGCTAAGCTAAAGCATACGACTGGGTTTGTGTTGATTTTAGTGACAGGAATCTCAGATTGAGCTAACAGAAGCAACAGCCAAGCTAACAAAACTGGTTCCAGACTTCGGGTCCAAGTCAAACAGTAAAATTCCCGCGGGCGCCGCTAGATGGCGCCGCTGCTCCAGCTGGAGGCGCGAGCCAGGACGATCCCAGTCAAATTCCTGATTCACTCACAGTAAAGCTGGAATCTCGCGCCTCCACGGCAACAAACACACTTTTCCCTTCAGCCGTTGACCCAGACCTGGTCCTGGACCTGGACCTGGACCTGGACCTGGATCTGATCCTGGATCTGACCCTGGACCTGCTCAGAGGTAGGACCAGTGTGCAGAACCCCCCCCCACCACCACATCGTCACCAGCATCCTACGGGATGAACCAGTGAACGCTCCCACTGAGGCTGGTGGGATGGTGGAATCCAGCCACGCGTGCGCGGGCACGTGCACGTGGACGTGGTTTATTCTTTGGAGGTTTTAACGTGGAAGACGCCATAAATCAAACATCCGTTGGCTTTGGTTAATAAACATTAGCAACGAGCGCGCTAACGTGTCCCGACAGGGTCCAGATCAGCTTTCCCCCAGTTAGCGCTTTATTTACGTAGCATTTCGCGCTAGCGTGTTTCTCAGACCAACAAAGCAGTTTCCTTATTTGCGATTTTTCGATCCTTCAGTCCAAACTTTCACGTTTGTGTTTAACGTGATTCTGAGATGGGAGCTGCGGGTTCGACGCCCTCGTTGGCTGCTGCTCAGTTTCAAAGGGAATGTTTGGAAACCCGATCCGGGCCTCCGGCGAGCAGAACCTCTACACCCTCGTCCCTCATGCTAAATCACTCCGCCGGGGCAGAGTAAACAAACTCCGATACTGAGGCCGAGACGAGCGGCGATCCGCCGCTATGACAACACGGCCTCAGACAGACGATGTCATCCGTCTTACCTCACTCTCCATCCATCACGGCGCCGGAGTCGACATGTCTGACAGTCCCGCTCTCGCTTTCCTGGCTGGCACCGGCCTCCACATCCGTCACACTTTCCTCCCAGTTCCACTCGCTGACAGCGGCTCCGCCTCCCGCGAGTCGCCGCGGACACCTGAAGGCCGACCGGAGAGAAGCTATCGATCAGTCGCGCTATCTGATGTCATTCCGGCTCCATAAACACGCCGCCGAGACGCCCGCGACACGCCGCCGGGCCAACGCTGCTAATTAGCTGCTAATGAACAAAAATGGCCGTTCTCCTTTATAGCCGGTTCATATTTAAGGTTCAATACGGATATTTTAAAAGTTATGGCCTGTTACCGCTAGCTAGCATCTACATGTAGGAGGTTCGTAGGTGCTAACAGTAGCAACATTTCGTTAAAACGAACGGACACCTTTAAAGTCTGCGGTTCTGTGTCCGGTTCTGTGTTCCCTGGTCCTGCCTGAGGGTTCTCCCTGGTAAAGGCAGCCCTCGGCGGTGGGACCGGTTCTGCTCCTAATCTCAGGGTCACTATTTAGAGCCCAGAACTCAAACACAACCGACACTTTAACGTTGTTCTGCAAACAAAAGGACTGAAAACTTAAAAACTTCCCCTAATTAAGCTTTAATCGCTGCGGTCCAAACCCGTTTATATTAGTCAGCCGGTGCTGGTGGACCCGGGTCCACTGGCGAGTCCACAGGTCGTTACTTCGGCTCCAGCGTCTCCACAGACCCCCCCCCCCCCCCCAGAGACGACAGCATTAGCAGCTTCATGCTAGCTAAACAAGCGTGTCTGTCTCATAGATTAAGGTCCAGACAGGCCTCGGTCCTCGGGGAGGTGTCACTCGACCCGCCGTGGCCATCAAAGAACAACCAAACGTGGAAGAGGGGAGCGCTCGGGGGCCCCGGGGGGCCCCGGGGGGCCCTGGGGGGGCAGAGGTTTCACGTGAACAACAAACGTGTTTAAAACTAAAATCACTTTATTTTTACTTTATTATTATTGATGAAAAGGCTGCTGAGACCCTCAGCCGCGCCAACAACCACCAGACTCCGCCCCTTCCATTTCTAACCACGCCCCCTGGCGCACCGACTGGATGACTATTACTCAAGAGGCTCAGCGTCTGTTAGCATGTTAGCTTGTGCGTGTCATGACTCCGTTTAAAGTGACACTTTGTGGGACGGTGGAAGCTAAAACATTAGCCAGCACACTCAACAAGCTATATGCAGCGATAGCCCGGGCTCAATGCTAACATTAGCAATGCTAACATTGTCAGGCAGCAACGGTTGTCCCAGAAGATTCTGTGATGGATCCAGTTACCTGAACCTCCCTCTTTACTCTGCGGCCCACAATGCATCAGTTCAGGGGGTGTCGCGCGAGCGCTCGTGTGTGGTAAACACACAAACACTCGGCCCTTCACGCCAGCGACGGTAAACAACGCGGACCCCCGCCGCCGCCTCTCAGTTTGTTTAAAGCGGCCCATTGAGACGGGACCAGGGTCGGGGGAGAAAACCTGGTTTCCCACCGCTCGGCGCTGGTGGCGGCGCTGGCGGCGGCGCTGGTGGCGGCGCGGCGGCGGCGCTGGTGGCGGCGCTGCCTTCCAGCACACAGCTCCCACAGAGGCGCCAGCTGGTAATTAACACTCTGCAGATTACGTTTACAGGACCGACCTGGTCTGCCTGGTTTTATTGCCGCCTGCTCGTGCCGCTGCCCTCCAGGGATACAAAACAGGCTCTGTTTGACTTTTGGCCGCCGCCGCGAGCGCTCAGCGGGGTCCGATGGTGGCGAGACTCTTCTGGCGGCGCGCTCGCTTCCCTCCACGTCGTTTCATTCCGCAGGAGACGAAATTCCAGGGTTTGTTTCTGCCGACAAAACTTTTATTTGTTTATCTTAGCAGTTAGCGGAGAGGAGCGCTAAAGCTAGTCCGCTTCGCCGCAGGCGGGAGGTCAGGGGTCGCCGGGAAACGGGGGCTCTGGTTGCGTAACGACGACGGGCCTTAGCTCGTCCCACGCTAACAGTTAGCACATGAAGAAGCCCAGAAGAGAAAACCGGGTCAGTTTGATCCGTTTACAGAACCTGGTGCTCGCCGTTGGTGTTCTCCTCGGGGCCACTAGAGGGCAGATCTCCTCTGGAACTGGACCCAAGCAGCCGTTACTCTGGTTTCAGAACATTCCGGAGGGCCACGGGTCCGAGTGTGTCGGACAGGTGGGATACGCTGGTGTCAGAGCCCAGAAGATTCACCTGCGGTTCCGTTTGAGCCTCAGCGACACATGTTCAGCTTCTACTGGTCCCTGAATCAGAACCAACTGGTTTGAATTGGTCATAAATTTGTGGTTTCGGGTCCAAAAGCAGCTCTGATGGTTCAGAAACGACCTCCTGCTGTGAGGCGGCTCCATCAGACCCTGAAGTTCTGGACCGTCGGTGTTTTCTCCTCTGGACCCGGATTCTGGCAGAACTGATCCAATCTGAGCAGAAGTTGGGGGCTCCTGGACGTGGTTGTGCAGAACCTCCAGAATCCGGTCCACACCAGTGGTTCGGACTCCCAGTGGCACCATCAGGGTCCTGGTTCAGGCACAGTAGTTGGAGTCCAGGCCCGTCTGAAGTTCTGCAGAACATCTGGAGAACCTCATCAGTTCAGCAGCTCCTGGAGTTCGATGGTGCCTGGAACATCGCGGCAAGATGGACCAAAGGTCCGGGACCACCTTCACCTGGATCTGGTGCTGCTCTTTATGTCAGAGAACCTTTTCTGGCAGGTCCAAACGAAGGTTCCGATGTCTTAAACAAAGGTTAGCGGCAGGTTAGCGACAGGTTAGCGATGCTAATGTGCTGTTTACGTTTCCTGCGGTACCGCGGCGCTTCGGGCCGCTACGATAGACACGGGAGTTCCACACATTCCGGGTCTTCTCGCTCCGACCTTGAGCACCAGATGAGGTTTGGAGTAACGAGCTCTGCACATCAAAGGCAGCGTCTCCACCCACGGGTCGACCCGACAGCTCCCAGGATTTACAGCAGAAGCGGAACCAGCGTCCGAGTCCAAGCAGCCTGACCGGGAACGGGACGCAGCCGGAATGTTTCACAAACCTCCAATTATCCGATGAGTGGGAGCGCACCAGGAGGAGGCCGAGCACGACCTTCAGCGCCAGCAAAGACCTCTGAATGGACCTGATCCGACCGGTTCTGCTCTCCAGGAGAACCTCCACTGAGGCCTCGACGGCCAGAACGAAGCCTCCACCAAGAGCTTCCGCTAAGCTAACTGGAGGTTAGCAGCTACGCTACAGATCCGGTTCCGTCGGGAGCTGAACCTCTTCCTGTGTGGAGCAGTTGGGTTCATCATAATGATGTCATTTCCTGTTTTTTATTGTCTTGTTTTCTTTGAAAACTGATTTGTGGCTTTGATGAATTCGTCCCGAACATGGATCAGAAGATTAGCTGATTAGCTCCGGTAGCGAGCCGGACTGGTCCTGGTTCTGGGCTCACCGTGGAACAGCAGAACCAGCAGGCAGCTGCACGTCTGGACGCCCTGACAGACGGACACAGACCTGCGGTTCCGGTCCAAGACGGGTCTGTCCTCACCAGGGACGTCCTCCGGACAGGAATTCTGTCCTCCCAGGTGGAAACGCTGGTTGGACCTGGGTTCGACCTTTTTAACCCTGGGAGTGTTTCTGTGACCCAGATGTTGGTTCTGATTCGGCCCGTAAAGGAGCCGGTTATTAAAAGTGTTTGAGCGACTTCAGTGGGAAGAACAAAGAGGAGTTTGCTTTGATCTGGAGAATCTCCAAAGCCTGATTAGCGAGGAGCGGGGGAGCGGCGCCGAGGCCACCGGCGGCCTGAACGTCAGCAGGAACGCTGAGTCAGCAGAAGCTCCAGGACCCCAAAACACCCCCAAATCCCACTTTTCTCCCATTCCCGGGATTTTAGATCCTCCTCATCAGGTTCTCAGCTCTCCTGCGGAGATGAAGAGGAGGAAGAGGAGGAAGAGGAGGAGTCCGTCAGCAGCTGCGGCCTCTTTTATCACCCCGTGATGAGTCTGACACCTCCGTCACGTGATCCGACATCTGATCCAACAAAGAAGAAGCCGCTCGCATGAGTTCAGTGTGGTTTTATTGGGACAGTATAAAGAATAAATAGCGCATTTTCCATAATTTACTGGATAAAACAAGAATCCACTCTGACGTCACGACGTGGCTCAATGCGCCTCCATAAATACAGAAGAGAGAAGCAACAATCTCCAGGAATAAAGAATAATACTGACTGACAGTGAGACATGTGGAGCCGCACGGCACCGATATACACATACATTCGCTCGTGCACGTGACACAAAGGAATCACCAATCAGGAGCTTCTCATTTATTCACTGTCAACCCGAGCAGGAGCATTTGCAGTCTGTGATGACCGGATACTGCATCGGTATCCACGCGCACTTGAGTCCCACCTTCCTCTGCACGCACCTCCACCTCAGGATGGTCAGGTGGGTCGAGGTCGCGGGCTTGCACGTCATCCCCTCCGGCACCGAGCACGACCTCTTGCTGAGGCAGCTGCCGGCGCGCACGAAGCGCGGCCAGAAGCGGCTGCCCAGGTCGGTCCAGGCGTGCGCGAGCGGGCAGAAGGAGTAGGCCCACAGCCACTGCTGCAGCCGCCGCTTCAGCTTCTTGCTCGGCTTGTGCTTCTTGCCGAGCTGCGGCGCGTCGAAGTCCACCGCGCGGATCTCCTTGGGCAGCGCGCCGCCCCACCTCTGCGCGTCGAAGTCGTCCAGCTCGTCGTTGCCCGCGTGTCCGTCCTCCGCGGGCGGCAAAACGGACAAAAAGCGGCTATCAAAGTCCCCCAGGACGCTTTTCAGCTCGGTCTCGTTCAGGTCCCGCTCCTTGGGGTCGAACACCGGGTCCGGGTCCTCCTTTAATTCCACAATGGGCAGGCTGTCACTCGGGATGGGGCGCAGCAGGTAGTAGGGCTGGCACGCGCCCCCGTGCAGCAGCAGTCCGGCGGACAGCAGCAGCAGATACGTGGCGACGCGCAGCCGCGGCGGATCCATGACGCGCTGATGAGGCTCTGTCTGCTGCGTAATTACGCACCAACCGTCTCCAAACGTGCGTCTCGCTCAAAGCTCAGTTTCCCATGTTGGGACCAAATCCGCGACGGTCTGCAGCATCGGCGTCAGTTCGTGACCAGGTGCACCGCAGAGCTCAGGTACGTCCTCGGGCTCCACGCGCGCGCCCTCGTCATGATGGTCCACCAGCCTCCTCCGGAGAAAAGCGCCCGGCGCGAGCCGCCGCCTCCTGTTATATGCGTAGCTCTGGGCGTGACGTCATGCGTGTTGCCCCCTCCGTGAATGTGGGTTTGTTGTCTAGGAGATCCCCAACAGGGAGGGGGGGGGGGACGCCCCTGTCGGCTCTCCAGACCGGAGCTGCGTCACAGTGAGGACGATTGTTGGAGGTGGTGAAGAAGGAATGAAGCTGCTGTTAACATTCATTCAACTCATGTTTTGAAATCTAAGAATTTGTAGTTTTTGCTGATTGAAGATCCTCGTGAGCGCTGAGGGAGGGAGGAAGGCTCCCAACAGAGGACGGGGCAGACTGACCGGGTCCAGAACCAACGACTGAAGCTGCAGTCAGAGCCAAACCTGAAGATCTGGACCTGCGGGACCTTTTCCTCCGCTGCTCTTAAATCCAGATTTTCTGTCGTCATTTGTGTCAGCAGATAAACAAAAACCAATAAAAGACATTTACAGCCTGGTTCCGACTGGTTTTTGGATTTCAGACGGACAATTTAGCCCCCAAACAAACATCCTGCTGAGCGGCGGCGGCGGTGGAAACGATCCCGTCTGAAACTCAATCACTGGAAAATTATCTGATGGAAGAACGTTGCCAGCAGCTGCATCAGCCGGAAACCATCCCGCTAAAGATAAAAGCATCTCTGTTTCCACGCTTGAATGAGCTAATTCACGCACGCGACGCGTTTAGTTTACGCTCATGTGGAAAATGTGGCTCTGGATTCTTCATCAGACCAGAAGCAGAACCAGACAGATGTGGCCATGCTGGAGGTCAGCGGTGATGTCACCACCAGCAGACGTTAGCGCCACCAGCAGACGTTAGCGCCACCAGCAGACGTTAGCGCCACCGCTACGCTACCACGGAGCTGCTGCCATCGGTCCCCTCGTTCCTGCAGACGATCCTGAAGATCCGTGGGAAAAGGTGAGCGAGTCCAGTTGGATGATGGTTCTGGTAGCGACGGTCGTCTTTTAAACGCGCTCCTTTATCTTTTTCCCTTCCCACAGTTTCTCCACAACAGCATCGGAGTGAATTCCGCTTCATTCACGGCGATTAAGCAGCCAATAAAGCCTCTGCGTTTATGGGCGAAAGCTGCGGCCCACGGGCCCCACGTGGCCCGTCAGGAGGTGACCTGCGGTCCACCAGAACTGATGCAGGTCGCACAACATTTCAACGCAAAAACCAAAAACAAAACGCAGTTTCTGTTGAAGATTGATCCGATTTCTCACCGCCACGATTCTCAACTTCAGGGCTACGAAGAATCGTGTGAAAGCAAACAGCTCAACGATCGCTCGGAAAAGGAAGAGAAACCTCGACAATTCTGAAATTCTTTTACAAACGTGACGTTTGGGAGCAGTTTTCTTTCGTGAAAGTCTCAGGATGTCGCAGCAAAGATGAAGCTGTTTCACGCTAACGTTTATCAAGCCCTCACGATAAAAAGGATGTTTAAGAACACGCTAGCATGTATGAGCATAAGTGTACGTAGGGAACGTGAAGCTAAGAATGATGAGCGCTCTCCCTTGGGCGGTTTGATCTGCGTGCGTGAGGACGCCGCTTCACACCTCGTGCTAATTGAGGCCACGTTGGAAAGCTGAATACACACTCAGACGGAGGCGGTGCCGCTCTGTTGACTCTGGCACTCCAGAGGGGAGCAATTTGCTAGTTTGTTTAGCACTTTTCTTTTTTTCCTCATTCCTCTGCGATCCGAGAGCACACAATCGCAATAATCACTCCTGCTGGGCGCTTAATTAAAATTAATCACCGTTTCACTCTGCTGACCACAGACGGAGGCTCGTTCTGGCCGTTTGTTTGCTGGAGGATTTAAACTTCTAACAGTTTTAGCCTTTCGTCTCCGACTCGCAGGGAAAAATCGCAGCTCTTCCCAATTTCTGCTGTTTTAGCAGCGCTTTGTTTCTTTGCAACAAAGTGATAAAACAAGTATCACTTTAAATTAAAATGTTTACGTTATTCCAAATTCTTCATCATTTCTCGGTGTCGGACCGACGATTCTTCACGCAGAACTCGTAAAGTCACAATAAACGTTAAAGTGTTTAAAACATGTGAAAAATGATCTAAACGAAGGAAACGATACATAAAAAAACCCCAAATTTGCTGCTCAATAACCTGTAATAAGCTAAAGCTCGCTGAGGTTCGTCGCCACCTACTGGAGAGTCAAATGACTTCTGCCAAAGATTTAGCATTGACTGTTAGCATGGCTGAAAAGAGCTTCAGGTTTCTCCTCCCACACAGAGACAACTTGTTGGATCGGAGTCGTGATGTAGCAGCGCTCATGTTAGCATCCCGGAACGGCTGGAGGATCCGTGTCAGGAAGTTCCTGATCCTGGTGGGATCATCCGTTTGTCACAAACAACATGTTGACGCCGAGGAAAAATCCTAGAAGCTCGTTTGGGAATATCTGGTGTAAGACGCTAACAATGTGTGGACGGTCACGTGACTTTTCAATGTCCACTAAATTAGCAGGTTTCATCCCCACGACAACAGAAGCCGACGGGATCCACAGGCGGCGATCCGGTCAGAGCGCCAGCGGTGGAGGCTGTGGGGGGGGGCAGCAGGGGATGATGGGAGGTCGCGGCGTCTCCAGCCGACAGCACAGACGTGTGTTTGTGCCACGCAGCCCTCCTGACCCCGCCCGGCTCTGAAGCGCTCAGCTCCGCGTTCACACTTCATAAATCAGGACGACCCGTCCCGGTGCGGCTTCGTGTCTCTCCGAGCCCGATAATACTGGCGCTATTGTTCCGGCGTCGGGATCCATTTCAGGGCTGCAACGTGGGTCCCGCGGCCGCCGCGCCGCGCCGCCCCGATAGCCCTGGCAGCGCCGGCGCTGGCCGCCGGGCCGCGTCTGCTGGGTCATTATCCTCAATCCTCTGGCAGCGGCAGCAGTTCCAAAAATAAGACGGCTAATTGGCCCGTGTTTATTTCTGTTTGGGAGAAATACGCTAAGTGTTTTTAGCAGGTTGTTTGTGGCCCGACGGTCGGGCTCTCTGGGAGGTAGCGCTCCGTCGCCGCATGGAAAAAGTGCCGACTCGCCCCTTCTTTTAATAAAGAAGACCTTTTATCCAGAGCGCGGCGGCGTGTGACATCATGCGTGTTGACTCACGAGCAGATGAGTGATGCACGCGCAGCCTTTAGCCTCACAAACACGCGTAAACCGCTACGTCTGCCCGTCTCTACGGTGGGGGGGCACTAATGAAGCAAGTGTTCCCAGTTGGGGGGGGGGGGGGGGGGGCTGTCAGGTATGGACACAGCAGACCTCTGTCACCTGTTGCCACCACCGGGGGCCCCCGGGCGCCAGGCCAAGCGTGCTGGCCCAGTAGCGGGGGGCCCCGGCTCCACCTACAGACAGCTTGGCGGGGGTGATTTACGCTCAGGTGCCTGGGGGGGGGGGGGGCGCCATCGGACCAATGGGCTGAGGTGTCACAGGTTCCGTGGAGGCGTGGCCTAATGCTCCTGTTAGCATTTATCCGTTTAAATTAACTTCATTCAGGATGATTCGTACAAGGAGTCGATCCGACACGTGACAGGACGTCGTAACCACGGAGATCCACGGGCTACAACCGCAGGCCACGCCCACTCTGGAGCTGCCATCCATGGCTTTACAGAAGGAGGGGTAAGGATTGAGCGGGAGCCACGAAGAGGAAAGAAGGGTTACAACACTCGCTTTACAGCGCCCCCTACAGGCTGTGGCCACAACGCGTAGCTTTAGCTTAGCATCAAAGACACATAAACCAACAAGGTTGGGCGATAAAAACGAGGCTGCTCCTCTGGAATGTTCCGTATCGGAACAACAGGGACACAACGTTCTCGTGGTAACGTAGCTAAACTTGGAATAACCTGGAGTTCCGTGTGGAGGTTCGCACGATGATCCGTGCGTTTCGGGTTGGAGGGGATTCCGTGTGTGAGCAGACTTGTTTTTCCAGAAAACCGCACCAGGATGTATCGCCATGGCGATTTACCATCTCTGCATCTGTTGACGGGGTCGGAATATCACACCAGAAGTTATCGGAATTTTCAGGGAACATCGACTTCTGGTAACTTCCTGCAGGACTGAGCGAGACCCAGAATCCATCGAGGTCTTTCAGCTTTGATGTCTTTGATCATCTGCACCTTCTTTTTGAAAAAAACTGGACAGGAAGGATGGAAAATATGAGATGGCAGCAAGAGCAAAAAAAGTGGGAATCTGAAGCGGCGGCGGCGGCGGCGCTGGAAGAGTTAACGGCAGACAAAAGTGGATCCAGATGTGCCGTTTTTATTAATATCTGTGGCTGATGAATGGGAAGGTAAAATTACAGGCGCCAGCCGGGAGGCCCCGCCCACAACCACCCAGACGCTTCACCTCAGGGACGGTGAGAGGGCGAGACTCCGGGGGGGGGGACAGTGGCGCTCCGTCCCATCAGGATCAGCTCCAGAATCCGACGGTGAGACGTTGGGAGGATTTGGGTTGCCGGGACCAGATTTACGTCTGATTTACGTTTGCTCGATCCGTCGAGTCACCCGAGAGGATTTATGGCGCCAAATGTTTTTATTTCCCCCGACAGCCGTAAAGACGGAGCAGACGGAATATTTAGTGTTTTTCCTTGGGATGATTTGAAGAACGTGAACGTTTGGGACGGACAAACGTCGTCAACGCGTCACTTTCGGCCAGCGGCAGCAATATTTCGCACCGTTGACGAAGCGAGGAAACACGCGACAGAAACGTGTTGCTAACCAAGGCAACGCTAGCGGGACTTTACCGTCAGACCTGATCCAGGCCACCTCCAGGTCCGGCTGATCCGGTCCGGCTCTTCTAGGTCGCTAAAGTTTCCTCTCCGATCATAAAAGAATCCGACGCGTGACAAAAGAGGGTGGAACAACAAGGTTAGCTAAAGCAGCAGCCAGAACAGGTGACTCAGGGTAGCGTCGTGAAAAGCTAGCCCGGGGACACCACTTCCTGTTTAGCTCGCGGCGTCGTGATGCTCCGATCACAGAAAATGTGAAAACGGTCCATTAAAGGTCCCACGAACAAACACTCGTACAACTGCGATTTATTCTCAAAACCTTTGAACCATTAGCATGACTTGAGTTTACCAGAAAGCGTTTCCTGTTTCCAGGACAATAAATTCTGGGATGTTAGCGCTCCGACGAGCTCGCGGCCGTTAAATGACGCACGGCGGAAAAATGTTAATTGATTTCTAATCGTTGAAATCGGGCTGTTGGGTAAACAGGAGAGTAATTCCAGCACAGAGGAGACTTTAAAACTCTGGAGTCGGTCTGATTGCTCCCCGAGGAGACGCCCCCCCCCAGAGACCCACAAATGACATGTTTGTGTGTAACGTAATCCACTTTCTTTAAGAGGTGGCGCTCCAGTGGCAGACGCCGGCCCCCCCCAGGCTAACTCCTGTTGACGCTTCCACTCTGCTTCTGCTTTTGTCAACGTAAACGTGAGACGTCTTATCTGTTTGATTTATACGTGCACGCAGGGCCGTGCGCAGGCTTCCTAGGCCCCGGTCAGGGGGGGGGCGCCCCCCCACCCGAGGCTGAAACAAAGGAAAGCTCGACAACAACTTTGAAAAGATGCTAACAAAGATCGAGGTTTTAACAAAGCGGAATTTTTATGATGGGAAAAGTTGATCTGGAACTTTTTGGGAACCGATTAACGAAACGTTTACACCTGAAGCATGATGGGAAAAGAACACGCGGCTTTTGTCCTGTTTCCTCCGGTGGTCGTTCGCGGTATTACGTGATGGACCCGTTGGGGACGAGAGTGGGACCAAGAGCGGAACCCTGAGGAACACCAGGCCGACGGGAGACGAGCGAAGGTTCCAGATCCGTTTCTCCCCGTTTCAGCAGGAGAGTTGATCCCAAGGAGCTCTCAGAACCTCTGAACGGCGTTCCTGGCGTTCCAGGATGGTCCCTGTTGTGTGAGAGGGACCTCCAGAGTGATGGATGGTCTCCAGCGTGGAGACGCGCTGGTCTCTGGAACGGCCGCCGCCACCGAGCGGCAGATCAAAGGGAGCGTCGGAGGTCAGCAGGACACTTGACCCCGGCCCTCCTTCATCCCTCCATCACGGCCCCCCGCTGGATGAACTCTGACTCCGTCCTGGAACCAGAGCTGCTCCAGCTTCGTCCTCTTCACGAACAGAGGGGAGGAGGGCTGGGGGGGGGGGGGGCAGGGTGATGTATGCCGGGGTCCACTGGGTCCAGAGCAGGGATCCTAATGGTCTGCAGCAGCAGGAGGGCTGATCCCAGCAGAGGAACCATCATCAATAAACCCATCTGTGAGGGGGGGGGGGGGGGGGGTCACCAGATCCAGCCTGTCCAATCAGAACTGTCTTTAAGGCCCTTTGATGGAGGTGCCGGTCCAGAAGACATCACCTCGGCTCTTCGGTGAGTCCTCCTCGGAGGTTCTTTGTCCTCCAGGAGGTCACTTCAGTTCAGTGTGTTTTATAGTCGTCTTCATCACACGGACTCCTGGAAGGGCACAGCCGCACCACAGCAGGGTCCAAATGGACTTTTCAGATGTTCTCCTTCTTCTGCATCACCGGAACATCTGTCCCACCAGTCTGCTGAGAAGGTTCAGATTAAATCTTGGATGTTCTGTGGAGGACGGATGGAAAAGGTCCAACCGGCGCGTCTCCATAACGGGTCCGTCTGTTTTTTGCGTTCCGCCTGAAGGAGCGTTTACGGCTCCAGCTCGACTTCCCAGACGGTGAAGTATGAAAACGCTCGGATATCCGAGACGGCGAGAGCGACGCGCCGTCTCTCCGGTCTCCGTAAAACGTTGCTGCGATAATTAGTCGCTGCGACGAGCCGAAAGGTCGACAGACGTGAACTGAGAAGATCCGAGGAGCAACGTCGGCCGGGACGTTCTGGAGGTCCAGATCTGCGTTAATCTGAGGGATTTAACGAGATTTTCCTCTGACGGGGATGTTTGGCTCCGGCCGGCGTCTCTGTGGGCTTAGAGAGCCGAAGAAAGACTAAACAAACCCCCTCCAGGGGGCCCCGGGGGCCCCGGGGGCCACAGCTCCGGCTCTGCAGGGCTGCAGGTAAACCAGCGGAGGACTTCAAACGTATCGGCCTCATCTGGAATCAAAATGGCCGCTCATTAAACTAATTCAGGCCCCAAACGGCCAATAATTAGAATAACAAAAGAAAATGATTTCCTGTCTGTAAACTTGGAAATGTTTCGATGATCGGAAGACAAATGAGCTCGTTTAGCTTCTGAATTATCACGTCGTTTGCTAACAAAACAAAGCGAGACTTTTCTGATTCCTTTTTTTCATGGGAAACGACGACAATCTACTGCCGCTACTCTACATTAGCAGCTAACATGCTAACCGTCAGGTCTCCTCAGACTCTCCAGAGACCTGCAGGAATCTGGGCCGGCGGCCAGAAACCACAGAAGAAGAGAAGAAAAGGAGAGGAGCCTCCAGTCTGTACCAGGAGGAGGTGGGAGGAGGTGCCAGCCAGGGGTGCCCCTCCCAGCCACAATTAGCTTTAATCACCCCAAACACCCACAACCCACGTTACCCAGCCGCTCGCCAGCGTTACACAACGGCCTCGCGCCTGCAGCGACAGGCAGCCGGCGGCGGCGTGCACGTACAGCTGTGTACTGTCAACAGGCGGCAGCTCCGGTCCAACCCCTGACGGCGGCGCCCGACTCATCACGCAGAAGGTCTGAGAACCAGGACAGCAAAACAGACAGAACCACAGACGCAGCGGCTTGAAGGTCGCCGCCGCTGGAGGTCACCGGGCCGACTGATGTGGGTCCAGCGGTTCTCCTCCCACCTTTGATCCTTTAATTGCTTTGACTTTTCTGAGCCAAACTCAGCAATTAAAGTTGAAAAAGGAGCAAATGATGATAAGAGGCTGGCTGGTGTTAGCGTTCTTTACGCCGAGGAATCCGAGCGCTGAATCAAAGGATTCAGATGAAAGCACATCACGTGACAGAGCCTTCGTATCCATGGTTACATCGTAGACAAGCTAACTCGGAGCACTGCAAGCTAGCATCAACAAAGCAATTAGGGTGACTTTTATAAAACAGCCTCTTAAACAAATTAAAGATGCTTCCTCCAAATTAAATGGAAAAACCGTTAGCTTTATCGGCTAAGCTAAGTCTTTCCCTTTCAGGAAACAGCAGCGCTATTTGTGTGAGGAGAATAAAATTCTGGGACTGCTGCCTCCAGTTTTCCGTCTCCATAAACGCCACTGGAATCTAGAGGCCTCCATCAACATGTACCTGATTAGCACAGAGGAGCTAATGAACACATTTCAGGAGTTTCCAGGGTCAACCAATCCCCCGAGATCGCTAATCTATCTCTAATAGTGATCTATTAAAAATCACAGAAAAACACGCTGAAAAATCGGTTTCCTGGCAGAGCCGTTATTTTGTTACCTCTGGCAGACAGAGAGGCACCTGGGAAATCTGAGCCCACATTAGCGGGTAGAAACTATATCGCTTTCTTAAGCTAATTAGCTCCCTGTTTGACGAATCAGAGGAGCCTCGCTGCCAAGCCAAGAAACATATTTGTCTTCGAGCGGCCATCGTTGACCCAGAACATTCCAGGGATTACACGCTAGCACCAAAGGCTGTTCTGAGCAACTGACTTCTGTCAATGCTAACAATTAAAAACATCACAATTCCCCAGTTTATGTCAACCAAATTGAAAAATGACATGAACGACGCTGCTAAAGACAAGTTTTTACAGTCAGTGTTTACGGTTTAGTTGCTGCTAGGTGCAGTGTTAGCTAAAGCAAGATACAGCTAACATGCATTTACTAGCTAATGCCTGTCATAAATATCTAAAACAATGGTAAATGTTAGCTGTGCTAAATGTTAAGTAATGAGATGGACTGGGATGATTTCCACTCCACTAGATGGCGCAGGAGCTCTACCAAAGTTTCCATTAATCTCCGTCATTTTCCTATTAAAACTAGTATTTTCATCATGAAAAGATTATGCAGAAATGTCTCAAAATTCAGAAAAAGTTAAATATTTATAGGTGCTTGTGTGATTTTTGTAGCTTCTTTGAAACGAGGTTTATTAAAGAAAGAGGAGAATCCCGAGGCAGGCGGAAGTACCTGGCCTTCGCCAGCAGAGGGCGGCAAACACCAAAGATCCGAGAGCTGAGAGAAGAAGAAAAAGAAAAAGAAAAGGCGAAACCGGACGCGGGTTCAAACCAAACTTCTGTCCCAGAATGAGATCAGATCTTCTCTGATTGGTGAAAAGATTCCGTAAAGGTAAAGAGAGACCGACCTGCACGTGAGCTCACAGGAAACCAGCAGCATCTTCTTCCTCCAGGAAACAGCTGGCTCAACACGTGACGTCACCGGCAGCGCGAAGTGGCGGGAGCGCTGGGGGGCGGGGTCACCGAGGTCAAAGGTCGCTGTCCTGGACTGACCCAATCTGTGATCTGATCAGATTAAAGGATCAGTAATCAGACCAAAGATCCCTCGTTAGCAAATATGATCACAGGGTTTATAAAGATAAAATAAAGGCCGAACCTTTCTGGGTTTAGAAGGTGGGCGGAGCCACACCTGAAACTTTGATTAAAGTTCTGATGCGTTTCGTAAAGTTCAGCACATTTTTTCTAGTAAAAACAAAAAGTGTTGCGATTAAAGTCCACGTTCCAGCAGATCCTTCTGGATCCCGGCATCAGCGTCAGAATTCCTAAAACAGGTCTGAAATCCAAGATGGCCGCCAGAAGAAAGGTCCCATTTCTGTCACTCACCTGATAAACCAACGAGCTCCTCAGGACGTGGCTCCTGTTAGCCAGCATGCTAAATGCTAAAGGACATCAGGTTTATCAGTCTGCCAGCAGCTTCAGGACCTCTGAGGGGTCCTCGGGGGCTGAGGGGCTGCCCTACACCTGCCTGACCTGAAGGACCTGCTGGTGGTTCCTTGATTTCACAACATGAAACTTTAAGGTTTTTTTAAATGCTGAAGGAAAAAAAACTCAAACTTTATTATATTTGAACAAAAATGAATGAATGAATGAGTCTTTGAAAGTTTATTGATTTTCCTTCCACAGTAATAATCTCACCCCGACCTGATTAAACAGATTATCTGATTTATTAATCATAAAACGGTGGTTGACGTTTCTTCTGTAAACAAATCCAATCAGCACATCGATCAATAACATCAATAACATCAGCACATCGATCAATAACATCAATAACATCAGCACATCGATCAATAACATCGATCAATAATTCGGATTGATTTGTGCATTTTGTGATTTTTCTGATCACAATAATTCCACATTAAGGTCAGACTTTCTCCTCCAGGCTGGTTCTGACCCACTGGGCCCGGCAGCCCTTTAGGAACCTTCTGATTGGTCCAATCAGGCCAAACAGGCGTCCGTCATCTCTCCTGGGGGCCGGCGTTGCCACAGTTGCTAGTTGCTGTAGTTGCTGCAGGCCTTCTGCATGTCTTTCAGGAAACCAGGAACTCCGCTCTGAGCAACACACAAAACAGGATTATCCCACGGCGGCCAGGGGCCAGCGAACGCCACGTCCACACGTGCAGGGAGGCTCGGTGATGATGTCATCAGCTGATGACATCAGTCCGATGACATCATCACCAAAGCTACAGGAACAGAAAACTTTTTACTCAAACAACAAATTTATATAATCCACATTAATATGTTGAAGCTTCTGACAGATGGAAACAGCCCCCCCCTCTACCCCCCCCCAGGGTCTCAGGCAGTTCTGACCTCCACCCCCACATGTGTCTTTCGTTAACGCTCCTCTCCTCCTCTCCTCTCCTCTCCTACCCTCCTCCTCTCCTCTCCTCTCCTACCCTCATCTCCTCTCCTACCCTCCTCACCTCCTCTCCCTCCTCCTCTCCCCCCTGACCTCCCCACCTTCCCTCCTCATCTCCTCTCCTACCCTCATCTCCTCTCCTACCCTCCTCCTCTCCCCCCTCCTCATCTCCTCTCCTACCCTCCTCATCTCCCCCTCCTCATCTCCTCTCCTACCCTCATCTCCTCTCCTCCCCCTCCTCCTCTCCCCCCTCATCTCCTCTCCTACCCTCCTCATCTCCTCTCCTACCCTCCTCATCTCCTCTCCTACCCTCCTCCTCTCCCCCCTACCCTCCTCATCTCCTCTCCTCCCCCTCCTCCTCCCCTCCTCATCTCCCTCCTCCCCTCCCCCCCTCCTCCCCTCCCCCCCTCCCCTCCTCCCCTCCCCCCCTCCCCACCTCCCCTCCTCTCCCCCCTACCCTCCTCATCTCCTCTCCTCCCCTCCCCCCCTCCCCTCCTCTCCTAATGGAGCTAACGTTCTCTGTTAGCCTGGGACCAGCGGCTAACGCGGCAGCTAGCTGGCCATGGTGTGATGTCAGGACTCACTTTAGCCGCCCAGTTCACCAGCCAGGTGGGAATCATCCCGCCAGGATTATCGAAGTAGTTCAGGAAGACTGAAAGAGAACCGGTGGGTCATCAGGTCCACCTCGCAGAACCAGAACCAACGTAAGCTCTCGTTAGGACACAATTCTACACGGTTAAAAACGCCGCACCTCTAACGAGCCATTTCTGTCTTTGATGTTGAGGCAAGAGAACAAAGCCCGCTCTTACGTCACCTTTGGTCCCGTGGGCTCCGTCGCTCTCCAGCGCCACACTCTGGTGGTAGTCGGTGACCCGCAGGACTCCGCTCTTCTCCGGACACGGTGTCTCCGGGGAGCTACGGGCCAGGATGACCCAGATCTTCCTCCCGCCCACGTCCAGGTCTCTGCGCTCCCTCACGTACACGTACTGAGCGGATGGGTTAAAGGTCCGGAACTCACCTGTCCTGAACATGGACTCTCTGGCGGAAGGATACGTCTCTGTTGGACAGGGGAAAGGGGTACTTGACCTCCCAGTAGACCGCCGTGTGTCCGCCGAAGTCCTGCTCATAGAGCGCTGAAACACAAACAGCCGATAAAAACTGTGAGGTCACACAAACACCCTCGAGAAGACGATTTAGGAGGGTTTGGTTTGGGTTTTAATGAGCAAAAGTGTTGCTATTCTTTCACCTGATACGACAACAATCAACAAATTCAAACATTCAAACTCGTCAGCGCGTTTCCTGTTGCTGCTTCTGGCTCCGCCCCCAGACGGGCTACACGCCAAACGTCACAATCACGACACATTTCATAGGGAAGCTACGTGAACTAGCAACAGAGACGGCTAGCGTAGCAACAGAGACGGCTAGCCTAGGTCTGCAGGTGACATCAAGGTGTTACCTGGTAAAAACTACACATTAATCAACGTTATTCCCAGATGAGAAGATCTGAGGAGAAAAATGGAAAGTGGTTATTTCGGAGTCGGCAGGAAGTCCAGCCGGACAGGTGACAGGAAGTCGACCTCGCCCACGTGGTTTCTACCTTGAACATATTTATCCCAAGACTTCCGATAGGTCAGGTCCATATAGACGTCGGCGCACAGCTCCGGGCCGCAGCTGTTGAGAACTCCGTAAACTTTGTACTCATAAAGTCCAGTTTCCTGTAAACAGAACCAGCGGTTAGGCCACGCCCACTGCTAACACGGCGACATTAGCCAAGAAATCTCTACAACTGCAAACACGAATCACACTAAAGTGTACCGAGACACAACGTTTGAAGACTTTCTTATCGTTACAGACTGAAAACAGTTAAATATAAATATGAAAATTCAGCACCAATCTGTGAAAGTTGTTTTAATTGATCTGAAATGTTTTTGAGAGCTGCTTTGATGTTTCTGTTTCCGACATAAAGACCGAATCATTCTGATTAAAATGGTCCATTTGAATGTCGGTCCGGACGCCAACACTGGTTCCAGTGGTTCGGTCCAGTGTTCGGTTCGCTCCAGCGCTTCATGTCCTCTAGTTTCCGGGTTCCTGGCGGTGCCGACCGCTGGGTCAGCGGGGTTCCGACCAAACGAACCCGGCTAAAATCATCTAAACTCATGAACATTTAGAAGAAAGCTGGACTTTTAGTGCCGTTGCTTGGGAAACCAAAGCGGTTTGGCCGCGGTGTGGAGCGGGCAGTCCGGTTCCGGGCGGGTACCTGCCGGTACCGGCGGTAGATGGCCACCCCCAGGGTCTCGGTGAACAGCTCCCATCCTCCCTCCAGCTGCGGCTCATCCAGCTCCTTCCAGGCCGCCTGGAACTCTTCCTCCCTGAAGCGGAGCGACATGACGGCGTTAGCGGCGACCGGATGTGTACACACTGCACTTCCGGTCGACCCTTTCACGATAAAAGCACCTTCGTTCTGCGTGAACGGCGGCAGCAGAGAAACGTCGCATAAATCCCACAAAACCCCAAATATTCCGATTAATAACTGATGTCTTGTTACACTTTCTTCTCTTTTTGATGTGTAGGGAGAAGATAATGAAGGCATTAATTTACCTTAAATGGACTTTTATTTTTAACCTTTTAACAGTAACTATATTTTCGGGATGTTATTTCCAGCAACAAATAATGTTAATTCTAGAAAGGTTCTTAAATATCAAAGTTCTGGGGTGAAAATAACTTGATTGCCTTTTTTTCATGACGTCTTTTATTGTTGGGTTTTGTTCAAGAACAAATATCGTAAATTTCTGATTTTTTTCCCATCATCTGACTTCTGTCTGAGAAATTAGAATTTATATAAAACTTGAATTTCACACCGGAAATGTGGTTTTCACTTCAGAATAAATGTCACCCCGGGGCTACGCTTGCTTTATTTTGAAAGGCCTGCGACATCCCCGTGTTTCCTGTGTTCTGTCCAACTTCACGAGCCTCACCGGGAGTTGAAATAGTTGCGTGAATGAACCCGCATCTGCGGACTCTCCGTGAATGAGACCGCGGCAAACACGTGCAGCAAAACGAGATTTCATCTTTTAATCGGATCAGTTCGGAAATTAACCCTGAAAATTGGGACGCGTCGGTTTTTGCGTCATGGAACAAAGATCTGAGGTAAAGAAAAAACCTTCTTTGTTGCGCAAATGTTGCGTTTTCTGCTCAGAAACACGAGCTGAGAGTTCATTCCAGTTTAATGGAATTAGCTGAATCGGATTATCTTTTCTATGGATGTAATTTTGTGGCGAAAAGATTTAAATGTGAGATTTCTGCTTTAAAATAAATAAAATGTCGATTCTGCCTTCAAAGTTTTTTCTCAGAATCATGAGATTTATTTCATAAATGAAGTAAGAAATTTAATGAATTGTGTCGAAATAAAACAGATGTTTTAATTAAGAATGAAAGATTAAAAAGATTAAAAAGATCACAAATCACACTAAACTAATTTGCTTTGTTTCATAAATCTTTAAACAGTTTTAAAATTTTACCCCCAAAATCTTCACATTTCAATATCAGTTCTTTATTCTTTTGATTTTATAAAAGTCTCCTTTCATAAATCAAAAGTTTCGTTTTATCTGATGTTTTTGATTTTAGCTTTAAAATCAGAACAAGAATCAACCTCACAATTTAGTTACCGACAGATGTGACCTTTAACCTTTGATCTGGTGTATTTTGCTGGTTTTTCTGGTGTATTTTGCTGTTTTTTCTGGTGTATTTTTCTGGTTTTTCTGGTGTATTTTGCTGGTGTATTTTGCTGTTTTTTCTGGTGTATTTTACTGTTTTTTCTTGTGTATTTTGCTGTTTTTTCTGGTGTATTTTACTGTTTTTTGGGTGTATTTTGCTGGTCTTTCTGGTGTATTTTTTGTTTTTTCTGGTGTATTTTGCTGGTTTTTCTGGTGTATTTTGCTGGTCTTTCTGGTGTATTTTTCTGTTTTTTCTGGTGTATTTTGCTGGTTTTTCTGGTCTATTTTTCTGGTTTTTCTGGTGTATTTTGCTGTTTTTTCTGGTGTATTTTGCTGTTTTTTCTGGTGTATTTTGCTGTTTTTTCTGGTGTATTTTGCTGTTTTTTCTGGTGTATTTTGCTGTTTTTTCTGGTGTATTTTGCTGTTTTTTCTGGTGTATTTTGCTGTTTCTGGTGTATTTTGCTGTTTTTTCTGGTGTTTTTTCTGTTTTTTCTGGTGTATTTTGCTGGTTTTCTGGGTATATTTTGCTGTTTTTTCTGGTGTATTTTGCTGTTTTTTCTGGTGTATTTTGCTGGTCTTTCTGGTGTATTTTGCTGGTTTTTCTGGTGTATTTTGCTGGTTTTACTGGTGTATTTTGTTGGTTTTACTGGTGTATTTTGCTGGGTTTATTGGTGTATTTTGCTGGTTTTACTGGTGTATTTTGCTGTTTTTTCTGGTGTATTTTTCTGGTGTATTTTGCTGGTTTTTCTGGTGTATTTTGCTGGTTTTACTGGTGTATTTTGCTGGTTTTACTGGTGTATTTTGCTGTTTTTTCTGGTGTATTTTTCTGGTGTATTTTGCTGGTTTTTCTGGTGTATTTTGCTGGTTTTACTGGTGTATTTTGCTGGTTTTTCTGGTGTATTTTGCTGGTTTTTCTGGTGTATTTTTCTGTTTTTTCTGGTATATTTTGCTGGTTTTACTGGTGTATTTTGCTGGTTTTTCTGGTGTATTTTGCTGGTTTTACTGGTTGTTGCCGACCGCCGCCGTTTGCGGGACAAACTACGGCTGATTTGGGAGCTCGCCTTTCAGCCGGGCTGTAATGTCATATCCTGCTCTCCAGGGAATGTCTCAGCTCGTGCTGGGGGGGGCTCCTGCGTCACTCTGACACCCTCCGCCGGGGGTGGGGGGGTGGGGGGGGGGGGAGCTGGCTGGTTGTTGGAACTCTGAGAAACTGATCAAAAGTCTGAGTCTAATCGAGGTTCCCCACAGAATTCTGATTAAAAACAGGAAACGGCGATGGTTTCCATGGAAACGCTCCCAGGAGCTCTTGAGCAGAAGCATCTGTTCTGTGTTCGTCTCATGTCTGACGCAGCTTTTCTTCCTGTTGGCAGGCCGGGCGCCGTTAGCGAGGAGGACAGCGAGGAACCTCCTGGGTTGGCCAACAGTGAGCGGCTCCCTCATCTCTGCCATGCCACAGGAGGTCAACCAGGACGCCATGAGGTCGCCCGCCCCCCCCTGAAACCCGGCATCAGCGAGCAGCACGCCGAGGCGGCCGCGAAGGTCAGCGTCCCCCTGGTCAACGAGGTCCAGCTGATGGCGGCGACCGGCGGCACTGAGCTGTCCTGCTACCGCTGCACCATTCCCTTCGGCGTGGTGGTCCTGATCGCCGGGGTCGTGGTCACCGCCGTGGCCTACACCTTCAACTCGCACGGCTCCACCATCTCCAACTTCGGGCTGGTGCTGCTGTCGGCCGGCCTGCTGCTGCTGGCCTCCAGCGTGGTCTGCTGGAAGATGAGGCTGGAGAGGAAGAAGGAGCGGCGGCGGGAGAGCCAGACCGCCCTGGTGATCAACCACTGGAACCTTTTCACCTGACCCGGCCGGCGGTCCAGACAGAACCAGCACCCCCAACTTCAAACACCTTCTGAGGACTCATTTGTCAAAGGAGCATCTGGCGAGCAGGAAGCTGAAGATGAGGCAACGGCGGCTAGCTGGTGGGAGCTAGCGCTAACTAGCATGGAGCAGTTGAAGAGGGCGTCAGCTGGATTCGTTTACGAGCTAAACTGTTGTTAATTTGTCAAGTATTCCGAATGGTTTTACCAAAGAGAGAAACTTTATTTCCCACTCTGAACTGGGACCTGGTGATCCTGGTTCCCCTTTCACACGTCTCTGCCGAACGTCTTCAGGATGGCGGCTAAGAATCTTCGGATACGAATCGTCGGTACTTTGAGTTCTGCTCAGATTAGATTAGCTCATTTCCTCGTTAAGAACTTTGCTCCTCAATAATCCACATGTATAAGCATCTATTAGCATCTGGAACAGGTGGCGTTAGCCTCCTCTCCTTCGATACCAAATGTAGCAACTGTGTTTATTCATCTTGTATTTTGCATTTCTGAACTGTTACCGTGACGTGACGAAGTGTAATAAACTCGTTAATACAAATGTAGCAAAGATGGCGACTATTGTTTAGCTACCTTTAGGCTAACGATGTTAGTAGCTTATTAGTTTAAGGTCATCTTAGCTTTTGATGTTAGCAACAATGTAGTAAAACACCTGCAACTAAAATATTTTTGTGAATATTTCGATGTCTACGTTTAAAAACAGATGATTGAAAGCTAATGTTGCTCTTCCTTTGTTGCTCTGTGATGTTGAAAATAGACTAAAAACACTGACGAAGAATCAAATTTAAGGTTTCTTAAATGTCTCAACAATCAAATAAAGTTTTTAATGCGAAAATTAAACGTTTGTGTTTAGTTCTGTTAGCGCTTCAGTTAGCTGTTTAGCCTGAAAACCAAAAATCCCTTCAGCCTTTAAGCAGTTGTACTTTTTAACACCTGATTAAAGGGTGAAGTGATTGAAGTGATGATCTTCTTTGATCTGACCATCAAATTAGATTAAATTAGATTAAGATCTTTAACGGTGATTTATCCTAAAATCTGAATCAGTTCACGTCTGAAAAAGAAAACGGTGAATTTCTGGGCCCAGTTCCAGAACAGTTCCTTCAACTGGTTCTGACTCGCGTCCCCGGTTCTAGACCCTCATGGTCTCAGGTCTTCTGGCCTCCACAGGTGGGTTAGGATCAGGATCTGGAGCGGTGGTGTTCACAGGAAGTTGACCTCTCCTGTTTGACCCCTGCGGCGTTTAAAATAACCTCGACGTGGACGCGTATTTATAGGCTGCATCTGCGTTGCTGCGACACCAGACACGACAATCAAACGGGTTCCCTGCGTCAGAGGAGAACCTCAGACACACTGGGGGAGATCCACACACACACACACACACACACACACACTCACGCACGCACGCACGCACGTACACACACACACACACACACACACACACACCACACACACACACACACACACACGCACGCACGCACGTACACACACACACACACCACACACACACACACACTCACACACACACACACACACACACACACTCACACACACACACACACTCACACACACACACACACACAACACACACACACACACGCACGCACACTCACACACACACGCACTCACACACACACACACACACACACACACTCACACACACACACACACACACACACACACACACACACACACACACACACTCACACGCACGCACACACACTCACACACACTCAGCAGCTATATGTTGTTGGTGGCCTTTACTGGGATTGATGGGACGTTAGATGGAATCACTGGAGGCTGGAAAAACTGCTGAGGCCACATGGAGTCCGGCAGCTGTTCCCGTCTCCGTCTGCGGCCACTTTACAGGCTGTTGACGTCTCCGGTGGCGGCTGCCTGCGTCATTTTCTACCCCTCACATGGTCGTCGGACTTTGTTTACCAAGAAACAGGAGGAAGACAAGCGTTCCCGAAGATTACGAGGCCGGCAGTGGTTCCCTGTGGCTGGTCCTGGAATCTCCGGCTCCATCCGGATGTTTTCCAGACCGGCCCATGCTGTGGGATCATTTTACCTCCGACACCCAACACGCACACTCAGGAATTCCAGACTTCAGCACAAATCAGCTGTTAGAGGATCAGACGGAAGTCTGAACCTGGTGTTGACCAGGTCTTTGATCTGATCAGGTCAGCTGATCAGTAATCTCCAGGAACCACATGGCTGCCCCCTGGTGGATGGCAGCAATATAATCCTTAAACCCCTCCCACATGGTGACATCAGAGGAGCGCTGAGCCATAACAGAACTTCGAACTTTCTTTGATGTCTGTGTTCAAATTCCTGAGCTTTATGTCAGATTTAAGGTGAGAGGGAGGAGCCAAACTGATACAACTGTGAGAGGGAGGAGCCAAGCTGAGACAACTGTGAGAGGGAGGAGCCAAACTGATACAACTGTGAGAGGGAGGAGCCAAACTGAGACAACCGTGAGAGGGAGGAGCCAAACTGAGACACCGTGAGAGGGAGGAGCCAAACTAAGATAACCGTGAGAGGGAGGAGCCAAGCTGAGACAACTGTGAGAGGGAGGAGCCAAACGCTAGAGACAACCGTGAGAGGGAGGAGCCAAAATAAGACAACTGTGAGAGGGAGGAGCCAAACTCTAGAGACAACCGTGAGAGGGAGGAGCCAAAATAAGACAACTGTGAGAGGGAGGAGCCAAACTAAGACAACTGTGAGAGGGAGGAGCCAAACTGAGACAACCGTGAGAGGGAGGAGCCAAACGCTCGAGACAACCGTGAGAGGGAGGAGCCAAAATAAGACAACTGTGAGAGGGAGGAGCCAAACTGAGACAACCGTGAGAGGGAGGAGCCAAACACTAGAGACAACTGTGAGAGGGAGGAGCCAAACACTAGAGACACAGGTGAGGGAGGGAACAAGACGCAGGTGACAGCCATCAGTGTTTGAATCTTCTACGTGAATTGTTACTTTAATTCCATTTTAATTCCGACCTTCTCCACCACTTTTCCAGCCTTTCTTTACAGGGGAACGTTCCGATGGCGGTGACGTCATCGTCCAGCCGTAACGGGATTCTGTGGGAACAGGAAGTGTTCCGGATGAGGCTTCAGACACTCGCGGAGCCGCTGGCAGCACATGAAACGCTGCGTCTCGCTGTAACTCTCCCGTTAGCTTTACTTGAGCCGCTCCTTCATTAAAGCCTCGTAAAAACGAGGAGTCAGCAGAAGTGGTGGAGGCCATCTGAAGCTGCAAACCAGCAAAACATCCCAGCTAGCGCCTCCTATTCATGTCAGCGTTTGTCCAGCTGTGACCAGATGTGCCGACGAGCTAAACACGATCTCTGATTCTCGTCCTTCGAGCAACAACGTCAGAACCTGATGACATCGGTCGCCAACGTTCCCTCCAAAAACCCCACAGATTTACAAAGACTGTAGCATGAAGCTGCTAACTTTGTTAGCCATTTAGCACTTTAGCGAGCATTGTTCAGCAGAAGCTGGTCATGCTAGCCTTGTGTTTAGCGCCCTAGCGCCTCTGCTTCATGCTCGGAGCTGCAGAAACAGCGCCAACGCCCTCCCTGATTGGCTCCACATGTGCGAGATCACATGTTGACTTTTCTTCCTCCCCGGCGGAGGTCTGCGAACGGTATCGCGGCGCGATGACGCACGTGTGTTGCAAAAGAGCGCCTGGAGTTTGTCCCCCCCGGTGGTGATTGGAGCCAGCAGGAGGAACCGCGGGCGGATGCCAGAACTGTGGAGCGGCTGTTTCTAATCTGCTGATGCTGCTCTGGCTGCACAAACAGAAACGTCGAGGAACCTCCTCAGGAGGCTCAACGTCGCCGTTTCCTTTGAAAAGTGGGCCTAACGCTGAAGCACTGTTGCCGTGGTAACAGCACAAAAGTCCCAACAGCGAAATCATGCATCCTAAATATGTGAACGTCTCAGAGGTTGATGGATCGTGTTGATGTTAAACCTCCGCGGGCGGTCAGGAAACATCAAAGAGCTGAGCGGCTAAGGGCGGAAAGGGGCGGGGCTGAGGTGTGGGGGCGGGGCTTCTTCAAAGCTTCAGTTTCATGTGAACAGCTGAGCTTCTCTCTCCCAAACAGGCAACCATAAAAAAGTCGGATTCCTGTCTGTTTTGGAGGTTAGCGTCCATTTTCCTCCCGGAAGAGACACAACAATCCGATTTTCCTGTGAAATAAAAGCCAGCGTTTGTATTTGTAGCTACTCCTGCTGCTGATAACGGACGGCGAGCAGCTGGTTCCACATCCGGCCTCTTCCTGCACGCTGCCTCAACAACCAATCAGAGCAGCGGTGGGTCGCTAATGCTAACCATAAGTACATATATCCTGAGTGTCCGCTCTGTTGTGGGCGGGCTCTGATCGTGGTCATCAGGCTATTCACCCACCCGCTGCTACGCCGCGCGTCACTGCTAACCTCAGGGGTGAGGAAGCGCCTCCTAATGAGATTTAGGGTTTTTCAGGCGTGGACATTCCTGCGATGACGTACGCGAGACAAAGGCGAGGCGCCAGTTTTATGGCTCCCTGCTGGGCGTCAACGTGGAGCATGACAACACGCTGAGGTCGTTCATCAGGGGAACATCCTAATGGGACAGAAACCGTTAGCCTGTTAGCCTGTTAGCAGAGGAGTCAGCACAGAACCTTTAAGTTGGCTGGGGTCTATCGAGCTGATCGTTACCTTAATCAGGAACATCAGCAGGAACATCTTCCTCCAGCTGCTGCCGGTTGCGTCAGCAGCTGCAGAGGAAACCGTGAACTCTGGGAGGAGAACGTTCCCACACCCAGAAGAAGAGACACAAACAGTCGAGGATCAGGAAGGAAGAGCTCCTCGTCGGGCCTTTATCGGCTCCTCACGACGACCTTCACCGTTTCCGTGGTAACCTGGAGCCTCTCAGGTGTGTGAAGAGTCGGGTGGTGTTGGAGCAGAGTTGTGTAAGTTGCTGAGAGGTCGACACCAGCGGAGCCCAGCGGGAGGTTGCTTCAGCTGTCCAACGCTTGCGTAACAAAATGAGCTCATGGAAACATCTGTGAAGACACAACCGGGAGGAAGGATCACTTTCTCCACATCACCTGCCCCCCCGACACCTTTGACCTCCAGGCCAACTCCAGCTGGAGCTAAAACTCCACTTTAGACCATGCTAATACCTGTTAGCATCAGAATAACTCCAATATCGTAATACATTTTACAACCAGAGGGGTAAAAATACGTGTATCGTCCTCTACAGCCTAGCCTAGCTAAGCTCCGCCTACATTCATAAAACAGGCGAGACGACTTCCAGTCCTCCACAACCACTTTCACACCCGCCTGTTTCCGGCCTCTTGTTTGTTTTGGGAATCGTTGCTGGGTGGGGTCAAAGGTCAGATATCTGCTGGGTCCAGGAGCCTCAGTGTCTCACTGGATCAACAGCCCGTCGGAGCATCTGCCGGGGCCGCCGGACTCCCTGGCACGGAGCCGCCGGTTCCCTGAGTGGGCCACAACAGGAACTTCCCCCGGGACACAAAACTCTTCCTCCGCCATTTTTAGCGCTCCAAAACTTTGAGTGACGGCGAGATGATGGGAAATGTCTTCACACCGAGCTAACAAACACGGGAATGTGCCGGAAGAATCTGAACACAACCAAAAACACATAAAAACTATTTAAAACTCGCAGAGCGAGAAGCTAACGGGAGCTAACGGGAGCTAACGGGAGCTAACGGGAGCTGACGGCTGTGTCTGATGAAGCTACATTTGATGCCAAATATGCTCAAAAAAATGAACTGAGTCAGTTTCTTCCTCTGATCCGCGTCCGGAGCTTCCTCGGCTCCCTGCTGCCCCCTCCTGGCTAACAGGAGTTTCCAAAAGACGCATCAAAGCGGTGCGACTTCAAACCTTTAATCCCACGTGTTCATCAGACTTTCATCAGTGTCTCCAAATCACGTCATTTAAATTCTGGAGTCAGAATAATGTTCTTGATGTTATCGTGAGATTATAAAGCAGAGCAGCGGTTTGTTTCAGCGCTAATCCCTGATTCCCTGGCAGCCTCACACACACACACACACACACGCACACACACACACACAGGCAGGAGTTTCTCTAATCTAGATTATTGGCGTTAACATGTTGATGAAAACGGAGATTTTTCATTTGGTCGCTATGTTTTGCACAGCTAACCTTGCTAGCAGGTTTAGCATTTACTTAGTGACCAGATGGCTTCCTCTGTCAATCCCCACTCACAATCAAGATTAAGATTACACCACACACACACCCACACGCACACACACATCGTAAACACAAGTAATTAATGTTCACTTGCAGATGATATAACGGAATCCGCGGCGCTGCGGCAGCTTAGGCCGCCATCGATCAGAGACGGGAGGAGCGACCTGGATTAAAGTATTTTTACCACATGAGCTCGGCACTCGTCTGAAAGCGAGAGGCGAGAGTTGGCCGAGCGAGGGGGGGGGCAGATTGAAGAGGATAGAGCGGCTTGTCCGGGACCCGGCTCAGTCTCTGCCCGGCCTCGGAGGAGCCCGGCATGAGGAGGGATCATGGGCTTTCTGGAGAACTACCAGGAGATCGATCCCGTCACCCTGAACCTTTGCATCCTCATCGCCAGCTACGTTATCTTGCTCCTGGTCTTCCTGATATCCTGTATCATGTACGACTGCCGGGGCAAAGATCCCACTAAGGAGTACGCCCCGGACCCGCAGCCGACCCAGTCTCCCATCAGGCTGGTGGTGATGCAGAGCTCTCCGGCGCCGGTGGGACGGTGGGACGCGGCCAACATGATCACCACCTACCATGAGCCCAAACTGTCGGACTTCAGTGAGAAGAAGAGCACGATGGTGTGAAGCTGGACTCTGGACTCTCCTCTCTACGAACTGGACTTGATTTACTTTCGCTTTTTCGTGCTTGTGGTCTTGTTTCTTTCTGCCGGGACCATGCCGGGCTTGGACCTGCACCGGGGCAGATTCGCACGGTAAGTTCTGCGTAAGTGAAATCCCTCTTGATCTGGAGGATCTGGGACCAAAGCCTGAAGGTCTCCCTGGGTGGGGAGGGTCTCGGCTCTGTGGGTCGTGTCTCTCAAGGGAACTCAGGAACAGAACCGGCGGCCCAAAGGTGGACTTTGTCCTCCAACTCAGATATCTGCTTTAACTGCCATCGGAATCAGAGCTGCCTGTGTCTGACTGGCTGTTCGGCTCGAGGGGAGCGAGGTCTGCTGGACGGCCGGGTTCACCGCGGTTCTGTGGGTCCATGAGGGTGCCCTAACCCTAACCCTAACCTCAGAAACAAAGGTTCCTGATTCCTGGTGACCTCTACAGAGGTTATGCCTCAACAAAGTTGCCTCATTTCAGTTTTATTGTGGTTCTTCCAGACCTTCACCAGAGGTGAAGCTCTAGAACTATCTAGAACTCAGGCAGGCGTTCCTCCAGGAACCCTTTGATGTTTCAGGTCATTCCCAAATCAAATCTCATCAGAATCACTGCTGAGGTTCTGGTTCTGTTTGAGGAACAGCTGCTGGTTTTATAGCAGGAAGACGAGCAGCTCTTGATCCTTCAGCAGCTCTCCAAAGATCTCCTCTGGGAACCAGACCGGATCCATCAGTCCATCAATCAATCAGCTGATGGATGATGATCCAGAAGAAGGTCAACTCTGCTCCGCTGGTGGTTGGTGGTGGTTCCCTTTAGCGGAGCAGGTTCTAGACCCTGTGAGACCAGCGAGGTTCTGGTTATATTTGGTGTCTGTAATCTGGTGTCACCTGGCACCTCGTCCAAACGGTTAAGACCTGAGTTCTGGGTAAAGATCTGGCCCGTTCCGGACCTGAACCGGTGGCCCGGTGAGTTCGGTTCGGTTCGGCTCAGGTCTGAGAGCCTGACCGGCTGTTCTGGGCTCTTGCGAGAGCTTTCTGGGCTCTTGCGTGCAGAACTTCTGTAATCTGTGACCAGTCAGCCTGATTAGCTGAACGGTCACACGGTCTGAAGCCCAGATCCGATCTGGATGACTGTGTCAGGCACATATTTCAGGTGACACGTATATGCTCTATCATGACCTCTGACCTCTGCTGCATGAGGTTAGCCCCATTAGCATGTTAGCATCAGACAGCCTCAACGAGATGAGCTGGATTGTGAAGGTTCCTCTAAATGAGCAATTGTTTGGTTCTTCAGTGACTCTGACGAGGAATCGGGCTGTTTGTTCGTATGTCTGAGGCCCTCGGGACCGGGTTTGGATCCTGGTCCCCCAGGGCCACGATCCAGCCAGCTTTCTTAGCTACCAGGCAGGAAACGCTTTTACCCGCCGCTGCGTCGGCCAGGAAACCTGGCTGGGTTGCGGCCCTCGAGGACCGGGTTTAGCCATCCCTGTTATAGATGTTCAGCCTCTGGGATCAGGCTGTTTCCCAGGAAACGACAGTATAAATAACAGCTCAGACCTGGAAGAAGCTGCAGAACTGAACCGACGGTGGTTCCAGCTCTGCCAGCAGAAATAGAACCAGCAGACCTGGAGGCCGGTCTGTCTAATCCTTCTGAGAAAGGCTGCACCATAACGTGGACTCTGAGAACTCCTCAGCCTCCAACAGGTCAACTGGACTTCCCTCTGGTTCCCTGAAGATCCTGGCATACGAGAGGTTCTGAAGAAATGGAGGAAGTTCCTCTAAAGGAGCAGAACAGGAACCTGTGGGGCGTTCTCCTGGATACCTGAGAACCTTCACCAACGTAACCGTGGTAACATCACTCAGTGGGAGTATTCCGACCTTTGCTCCCAACCGTTCAGGTCCAGGTTCAGGTTCAGGTCTGTTCAAGCAGCGGGTTTGAACTCTGACCCCGGCGCTGCTCCACGTGGGCGTAAACACGTAAACACCGACCGCCGCTAACGACACGCAGGAGACGGAAAAGTGCTGCGGAGACGAGATGGAGGCTTTAAAGTTCCACCTGTCCGACAGCATTAGTGGATTTAGGCTAAAACCAGAACTTTTGGTGGTTGTACCTCAACCTTCGGTCCACAGTTACGAGCTTGAGATAATCTGATTGCTTTAATCTGACTGGACTTTTATCGTTCTTCCAGTTTTCTGGTGTAACTGGAGGCGTTTCTCCTCCCTCGGATGGATGAAACAGCTTTTTGGGTTTTGTTAATGAGCGTCGGAGCATCGAGGGAAGCAGTAAACCAATTACAGAGCTGTTTAACGCGGGTCACATGTTAAGATTACTCTAAAGCCTCTTTCTTTCAGAGGGAGCTTCCGCCCGTGGCGTCCTGGAGCGCTTCTGGTTAAACAATCGCCACCTTTGCTCCGGGCGGGCAGGGCCAGCCGGCCTCGTGGCATCTTCTTTTTCTTCTGAGGAGTGAAGGTTTACAGAGGGGTTGGGATCAGGATCCGGTCAGGATCCGTCTGATCCTCACGGGACGGAGCTGACCTCTGACCCCCGAGCTCACGTACTGATGACATCACTTCAGCAGCGACGGCGTTCGTTAGCAGAAATATTTACTTCCTGTTTTAAAACCACCAGGCTAATCTGCAGATTATACCCAGATAGATTAGTAATCTGATTATTCATCAGTCTAACGTAAACCTGCCCCCCCCCCCCCACATAAGCAGATCTATCTATCTATCTATCTATCTATCTATCTATCTATCTATCTATCTATCTATCTATCTATCTATCTATCTATCTATCTGAGGTACCGCCTCTCAAATGTGATTGGTCACATTTCCGGCTTCCTCGTTTCTGATTGGTTCGCCTGCTTGTCACTCAGAAATCAGCGCTCTTCAGCGGGTGCTCGGCACGACTTTGCCGGGCGGAGTTCCGAGCTTGTTGGGGGGTCTTCGGGTTTGTCTCCGGGGGGTCACCGGTACTCATGGATGCTTCCGGCGGACAGACGAGGCACCGAGCCGGCCTTGTGACCCAGAATGGTTCGAAGGAAACGGCTGAAATGGTGCCTGTAATGTAGGAGCCGCCGGTGCCTCGTAGCTGTAGAAGTTAGCCTGTTAGCCGCTAATGCTAGGCCTCCTCTCTCCTGCTGGACCCTTTTTGGTTGGATTCTTTTCTCCTAAAGCTGCTTTTTCGGATCTTTTCTCCCGTCTTGGTCGGCAGAGATGGCGAGCGTGGGTCTCCAGAGGTGGGTGAAGGTCAGGGTGGCGTGAAACCTGTTGAGATGGGGCCTTCTCCGGGGATTCCTCCTGGTTCGGTGCCGAAAACTGCTCAAATCTGTCTTTGTGCCCTCAATTAAATGTTTAATTTCGTTATTGTGAACATAAGAGTGACGGAACACTTTAAAACTGCTTCCTGTCCGCGTGTTTTAGCATCGCAAATGTGTAATTACACGTTAATATGGGTGTTATTAACCTTATTATCGCTCACCTGCTCTGCTTTTGTCAATCATTAACGCGACTTTTGCTGCTAATCTGGGACACAAATATTGTTTTTCACCTGCAGATAAAATGACCTTTTTAGGTTATTCATACAAAGCTTACGGCTCCTAAAGCTCGGAAATTTGACACATTTTTAGGGAAAATGAAGTGAAAAAGCAACAATGTTGATTTTGCCTCCGTGTTTGTGCGGTTTGACTGTTGCATTGTGGGATTGTTGCACGTTTGTGTTTGTTCTGAAGGAATCGCTGATCTATACAATCTGTACGTTTCAGGTTCATGAACAGACGGGCGTTGGCTAACTGTCGCTACCAGCCCACCTGCTACGAGCACGCCGCCAACTGCTACACTCACGCGGTGAGCCTCCTCTTGGCCGGCGCGGAGGTCGGCTCAAGGTCGTTCTAAACTTTCCTCTCGGTGGTCTCCCTCAGCTCCTCATCGCTCCGGCCTTCATCGGCATGGCGCTGCTGTACCGGCTGTCGGACACCAGCTGGGAGCGGCTGACGGCCTGGGTGTACGGGATGGGCCTGTGCGCCCTCTTCCTGGTCTCCACCGTCTTCCACACCATCACCTGGAAGAAGAGTCACATGAGGTCTGGAAAATCACATGCTTTTATTTTGGCGCGCTACTTCCTGTTTAGCTGTTGGAGTCGACGGAAAGTTCTGTTTAATGCTCTGATTCTGAACTTCTGACCATCATCTTCCCGTGTGCGTGTGTGTGTGTGTGTGTGTGTGTGTGTGTGTGTGTGTGTGTGTGTGTGTGCTCAGGTCTATGGAACATTGTTTCCACGTGTGTGACAGAGTCGTCATCTACTTCTTCATTGCTGCCTCTTACACGCCTTGGTAAGGGCTGGTTCTGAGCCGTGTCCTGGTTCTGACCCGTGTCCTGGTTCTGAGCCGTGTCCTGGTTCTGACCCGTGTCCTGGCTCTGTGTTCAGGTTGAACCTGCGTGAACTGGGCCCTCTGGCTGCTCACATGCGCTGGTTTGTCTGGTTCATGGCTGCTGCTGGAACCTTTTACGTCTTCAACTATCACGAGAGGTGAGTTTGGCTGAAGCGGCCCGGTTCTGATCCGCCTGTCGCTCGTGTGTGGCGCTGACTGTGGCTCTTGTGCGGCAGGTATAAAGTGGTGGAGCTGGCCTTCTACCTGACCATGGGCTTCTTTCCTGCTTCAGTGGTGGCATCCATGGTACCAGTATTGATCTCCTCGTTACATTGATGAGTGATCGGTTCTGTCGGACCTATCGGACCCTCTGGGGGCTGCGCCGGGAACCGCAGCCGTAGTGTTGAGCCCTTTTGATGGTTCTTCCGCCCTCTTGCAGAACAACACCGAGGGTCTCCAGGAGCTGGCGTGCGGCGGTCTCATTTACTGCCTCGGCGTCCTCTTCTTCAAGAGCGATGGCATCATCCCCTTCGCCCACGCCATCTGGCACGTCTTCGTGGCGCTGGCTGCCGCCGTGCATTATTACGCCATCTGGAAGTACCTGTACACACCGGCCAAGGGCGACGCCCCCCGCCGGTCGTGACCACGCCCCCCCCCCGCCGACGATCCACCGCTTTGGTTTGGGCGTGCAGGAGCGGAAGGCGGAGCTAAAGATCAGAGCATGAGATCAAAACATATTTTTGTTAAGTTTGTTTTCCGCAAAAACGAACCAAAGATGAACGAACCGGGCTCTGTGACGTCATCGGGCCTGGGACCGGTCACGTGACCGCACCAAGCCTCACATTTCTCCAGCAGGTTTCTCCTCCTGTGGTGCTCTGGCGCCCCCTGCTGCTGCTCCCGGAGCATTTCCGTGCGCGTGCGCGCGCACAGTGTGATGAGTTAATTTATTTGCAGTGATCTGTAGAGTACGGGAGCCCATTAGGGCCAAAAGAGGCGACGATTCAGTAGTTAAAGTCCCAGCTTTGACCTTTCTGTTCCCATTTGGGTTGTTTTGAAGAGACAATTGAATCGTGTTTTAGTTTCTTTTGAATCTAGAAGAATGTTGAAGATTTCCAGCTGTTTCCAGATGTGACGATCATCAGCGTCGTCACCGTGCTTTTTTAATTTTCTACTTGGCTCTCGCGTGTCTGTGGCTCCTGAACTTGAACCACTGCTTTTGTAACCTGTGTCTGTCGCTGGTCATGTGACCCTGGCCTTCGTGACCCTGCTTCCTGTCTGTGCTGTGGTGCCGCTGGTCATGTGACCCTGCTTCCTGTCTGTCGGCTGTTTCTGGTGCTGAATCAACCTGAGCGACTTGTGATTCGACGCCGTCACGTTTTTACCACTGACCAATAAAGTGTTTGGACGTTTCCCGCCGACAGTTTCGGGCTTTTTCAGACCAAATGAGACGCGAGAGAGCAGAATTGGAGTTGTTTTATTCGTCACTACATCTTACAGACGAGGGCGGGACAAGACAGGAAATGTTGAAACGCATCGTGACAAACAACCATCAGATCAGCTCCTGTCGCGCCTGTCAAACGTCCGCTGGTGTTGCCATGGATACCACCGGTCCGGAACGACGTCCGTTTGCTCGGAGAGATTGGGAACAGTCGCGTTACTCAAGGCACTGGAATTAATCTGGATTATTATGGTTACGATTCCGGTGAGGTAGTGAAGTCACTGGAGAGCGAGGTCATCTGGGGCTGAATCGCATTATTGGCTTTTTCCCGTTTACGCCGCCATCTTTATCAGGTACACCTGACGTCACCGTGGTAACGGGGGCTGCCCCAGCTTCCTGTTACTGGCTAACCAGAGTGACCCTGCAGAAGCCTCTGCAACGTGATTGGCTGGTTGGCGTTCTTCAGGTGACGCTAAGAAAGTGGCTGGTGAGAACGTACAAAGATGCCAAAGAGGCTACAAACCCTGTTGCCACTGGCAACAACACACAACTACTGTGAAACACCTGTGGATGGTCGACCACGCCTCTGTGGGGCTCCGCCTACGTTTGCAGGTTTTTGGGGCACAAGTTTACGATTTTAAACAAAACTACGGAGGCCGAGCGCCGCCACGCTAGGTTTCGTTAAAACGCTGCGCCTGTGTAAGCCCCGCCCTCAGCAACCTTTGAGACTAAAACCACGCCTCCGGGGGGCGCTACAACCGGCAGAAACGAGAGCCACAACAGCTACCGATCATCACAAACCCGTCAGAATCGGATCGCCACTCTGGAGCCGCCGGACGAACCCCCCAAAGTTCCAACTACGAAGGGGCGGGGCATCTCCAATGGATTCTTTACATTCTCGCTGCGGCGGCGACATTAGCGGGAGCGTAGCAACGATGGCTAAAACCGCTGAGATCTCCCAGAGGTGCAGACAGGAAACGATACCAAAATATGCATTTGTTTTTGTTATATATCTCTATTCTTTAATATTCTGGATCTGCTGTGCCTTTAAAATACATAATTCAGTAATTTTAGGAAAAATACTGTACAAAAAAAGAACAACGTAAAGGTTCATATAAACATCTCTCCTCACCAAATATCACCCGTGTTGATGACTTTGGTCTGTGGTAAACAAGCGGATATTTTGGGTGGAACCACAGTATCGGACAACACCAACTCGTTTTTGTTGTCATACATTCATACAGCCATCGCTAACGAGGGCAAACGGCTACGGCGACAGGACGCCCAGTTCCTCGGAAAGAAAAGCACAAACATTGGTCATGCTAGCTCAACAGAAGCCAGAAGGATTATTAACAACTCTGCAAACAAAGAGAGAAAAGCGCTTTTGTCCTGTGAAAGAAACTCATGCTAAGATGGGAAGAGCAGCTAAACCATGACAGTGTCAAAAGTAGTGTTAATACTAACAATTATGTCAACAGAATACGGATATTTATATTCATATATATATATAAAAAACAACAATCTTCCATCTGAGAAATAAAAGGTAGATAAATACCAGCGGAGCAACTTTAGAACGAGTGGAACCAAACGTCAGGATTGTGACGGACGCTTTAGTGCAACCTTGGTTACCAGAGGGGGTGGGGCCTGCGGGGGGCGGGGCACGAGAGGGCGGGGCGTGGGTGGAGCTCTAGACTGGGATTATTGCTCGTGTTTGTTTTTTAGTCAGAGTGAAAATTAAAATGCGCTGAAACTTTTGTGTGGATGAAGGTTAGCATGGCGCTAACTGTCCTCGGGAACGCTGGACACAAACACTTTCAGGGGTTCACGAGGGGCGGGGCGGAGGCGGGGCAACAGGAAACAGTTCTCAGTCCTGATCTGGCGTCTATAAAATCTGTATGAAAGTGGGTGTGGCTTGTTGAGGGGGGAGGGGTCTCAACACAGTACAGTAAAGTGGGGACGAGTGGACAGGAAGTAACAACAAAGAAAATACCTGGGGGAGGCGGCTGTGGGAGGAGTCAGGAAAAGAGGGGGAGGTACCAGCAAGGAGGAACATTGTCCTTCAGACGAAGGTGTGGCTTAAAGGGTGGCGGGGAGTGAACCGGGTCGGGGTCAGGGGTCGGGGGGCTCACAGGGGCCCGTGTCGCGCCTCGTATTTGGCCAGAATGTTTTTGCAGCGGCCCAGCTCCTTCCTCATGTCCGCCACCTCCACGCGCAGGGCGGCGTTCTCCTTCTCCAGGAAGCTGGCCCGGATGGCGATCTGGTTCTCCTTCAGCCTGCGGGCGTCCCGCGACCTCTTGGCCGCCACGTTGTTCTTCCGGCGCCGGGCCCAGTACCGCTCATCCTGTGACCAGAGCAGGGACAGGTCAGAACCAGGCTACGGAAGGGGACGATCGGGTCCGGCACCGGTACCGGCACCTCACCTTCATGTCCTCGGGGATGAAGATTTTGCGAGCTTTCTTGATCATGGGCTGCGGCTTCAGCTCCTCGGCAGAGAACTTGCGTTTCCTGGGGTCAAACATTTCCTGTCCGGGCACGCTGGACAGCGCCAGGTCCGCCGGGTCCGGCTCGTAGCTCAGGGGGACCTGGATGGACTCCGGGTCGATGGGACTGGGGGTGTCCCGAGTCGAAGGCAGCCCTGCAAAACAGGACAGAAACACTGTGAGGAGGGGAACAAAAACGGGTTCCACCCGCAGGAGGTCCAGTTAAAGCCCAGTAGGACCGGCTGGGGCCGCCGCCGCGGCTAACGGCACCAGCTAACGGCGGCCGGACCTCCTGTTTTCATTGGTGAAGGTGACTGTTTGTTTCCTCGCCAGCAGGGGGCGCCACAACACCAGTGATCAGCTGATCCGGGAGCAGCGCCGGAAAACACGATTTTAAACGTTTTCTTGCAAAATTGTGAAATAAAACTTCCTCATCCAACATTTTACGGAATTCTGGAGATTTTACCTTATTTTCAAAACTCAACAAACAAATGAAAGTTTTTAAATCCTCAACCGTGATTCCCTGTGTTAGCATCTGGAGCACTAGCATCCGCGTGCGTAAGCATCCGCGTGCGTTAGCAACCGCGTGCGTTAGCAACCGCGTGCGTTAGCAACGCTGCAACTGTTTTAATTGGAGACAAAAGTGGACCAATCAGGAGAGAGACAGGAAGTGAGCGATGCCCCTGAAGAACGCCGTTTAACAATTATCACCTCATAAAATGTGACGAACGGCGGCGTCACACGACAACCTTTGTTCTCGCCAGGTGAGATGAGACTTGAACAGAATCGTTGGCAGAGTTGCTCCACCTGTCACGCAAACACCAATGCTAATCCAGAGCTAATCCGAGGCAGCGTCACCTCAGAAGCTGCTTTGCTGGCTAAAACGGAGCCGCCGTCCAGCACAATCTGTCAGGACGCCGCTCAGGACGCAAATAACCCGCCGGCCGGCGACTAATCACCATCGCGGCTCCTCGTTAGCATCAGCGGCTAAAAGAAGCGAAGATTTAAGTTGGTCAGAAACTCTCAAAACGTCCTCTGAATCTAAAATTAGCCAGTGAGGACACACACACACACACACACACACCCCTGCACCTTCATCCTCAGGTGCGGTTGCGTATCCATCCGCTGAAACTAGTCCCCAGTTTGGTTCATCAAAGGAGATGAAAGAGAACGAGATGTTCCCCGGACCCCCCCATCCCAGTTGGACCCTGCCGACAGCACAGCGGTCCGTCTCCTGACGTTCCAGGAGACGCTCCTTCCTTTGTTGGCCGTGACGACGTTACTGTGCTGTCTGTCAGCAGGACAGAGGGATTCTGGGTAATTGTTGGTGGTTGCCAGCGGCGACCCAAAAACTAATTTCCGGATGTGCGTTTTATCCTAATCACCCTTTTAAACCCGGTTCAAGCGAGACCATCAGAAGTACTGGTGTTCAGTACTGGAGCACTAGGCTGGTTAGTGCACTGTGGCGTGCACGTGAGCCGAGCACGCCACAGTGCACGCCACAGTCCATGTGATGTGTTGAGAGTACAGCCTGTGCTTTGGCTCCAGAGTCCAGGGAGAGTTAGCACCGAGTCCGGCCAGGGGAGGGGAGGGGGGGCGGGAAGGAAGAGGGTGTGTGTGTGTGTGTGTGTGGTGTGTGTGTGTGTGGTGTGTGTGTGTGTGTTGTGTGTGTGTGTGTGTGTGTGTGCGTGCGTGCGTGTGAGAAGGGAGGGGGTGTTTTCATGCCGTGACAAGCTCCTGTTTGCAGCTCTGCGCTGCACACGGTGCCAACATGTGTCGGTCACATGGTTCAGCACGCTGAGACAAACCAGCAGCGTTCACGTGAGGTAAATGTGAGCGCACGTACGCACGCACGTACGCACACACACACACACACCACACACACACACACACAGGCTGGAATGAAGGGGTCTGTTCAGGAGCTTCTGTCTCAGAAACAACCGTGTGTGTGTCTGCAACGACTGTTGGACGTCGTTAGCGTAGCATAGTTAGCTCAGATTAGCTCTGCTGAGCTTTTTGCTTCCAGCAATGGAAAAACCGACCCGTCACACATTCTGGGATTCTGGATCTCAGAACTTTTCCCTCTCTCCCTGCTGACCCGGAATCAGCGGCTAAAAGTCCTCGTTTGCTTTGGAACGCGACGTTTTGGCTGCTTTCATCTTCCTCCCTTTCATGTGTCCAGTGTTGTTGAGTTCCGCTTTAACTTGGATCTTTTCACTGACACCTTTCTCTCGATTTCGGCACCCAACGCGAGCGCCTGGCCGTCGCCATGACGACAGACAACAGTGACCTCAGGAGCCACGCAGACCTCCGTCGTTGGCTGCGTTAGCCATTTTCTAGCTTTAGCTGTTGTAGCAACACACAGGAAGTTTCAGACTCTAAAGTTTGGACGAGCAACTTCCGCGACACGTTTCCCCCTCAGGAGGCGCCGTCACGCCGAAACGTGTCGTTAGCATTTGTGTAACGAGAGAAACGCCCCCGTTTGGGTGACGTTGGCGTGCTCGCCGAACTCTTTGGTGTTTGCTGGTTATCATGGGATGGTGGGCCGGGCCGGCCCGGACCCCAATCCAATAACGGATGATTGGCAAAATTGGGAAATCCAGAAACTGAGTTAAATGGATTCGGCAGGACGTCCCTGCGTCACCATAGCGATGGACGCCGCGATAACGAGCGGCGGTCACGGGGCTCGCCGCTTCCTGCGCCAACATCTTTAAAGCTAACGACACGACGCAGCAGGAAGGACGTCGCAGAGGTGCAACAGCAGGAACAAAACAGAGCGTTGCCCTGGCAACACCAGTAAATGGAGGCGCCTGTGAGGTCGGGGGTGGAGGACACACACACACACACACACACACACACACACACACACACACACGGAGCAGCTCCCAACATCCAAACTGGAGGAAACTTCCAGGAACTGGAACCAGCGTCAACACCACAGCATCCAAGATAAACTTTACAGACTTCTAGCTGCGGCGCTAACGCTAACGCTAAGTCAGCGCCGGCAGCCAATCAGAAGTCAGACGGGTCCCGTTTGTGTCCTCATCTGGACTCCAAAGTCCAGATGAGGCAGTAAAACTGGCGACAACTGAGACCATAAAGCCAAAATCTGCACAAAACACACAAACTTGACCTGTCAACGTGTGTGTGTGTGTGTGTGTGTGTGTGTGTGTGTAGGTGAGAGGTGGGAACAAGTGTGCGAGCCCACATGTGTCTCACAGGTGCCTCCCTACCTGCTGAGGGGGGGCTGTGCAGGCAGTTCTGCGGCGCCATGCCCGTGTGCACGGAGGTGGTGGCGCGGCTGCTCAGGTCCACCACGGACGGGGTCGGCGGTGTGGGCGGGGTGGGTGTTGGGGCCTGTGGCGGCGGCGGCAGCGGCTGCACCGCCTGGGGGTTCTGGTTGCTCTGCGCTGTGTTGGCGGGGATTCCGTTCTCCGACAGGAACTCCTCCAGGTCCATGTACTCCAGCTGGAAGTTGTCGGCATCGTACGGCAGGGTCTTGTCCCAGAGGGTCGGGCCCAGGAAGGCCGACTGCGGGTGGCTGACGGTGCTGCTCTCATCCTCCAGCTTCTTCCCTTTGTCCTTTTCTTTACCGAATCCTGAAACATGTTTAAAAGCAGCGTCAACAGGGCTCCTCAAGGTCAGCAGGTCAGTGCAAAGGTCACCAAAGCTCATCGCCCTCCGCTGTACTCACAGATCCTTCTAGCCTGTTTCACTAAAAGGATCTTGAACAGATCTCTAACAGATCTCTAGCAGATCTCTAGCAGATCCCTGGGCTGGCCAGCCTGCGGACCAGCGCCCTCTATCGGCAGCGCTGGGTCTCACTAATACAAAGGCGAGGGTTTAAAGGTTACAGACGTCACGCAGCGCTAAAAACAGCTCCGCTGCGATAAAAAGCAGACGTAAATTTCTGTAAATATCCATTAATGTAAATTTCAAATCAGCCAAATTTCAAATCAGCCATAGGTTGAGTTCTCATCAAAAGTCGGGGTCGAGACAACCGTCGCACCGCGTTAATCATCTCTGCACACACGCCAACAATAAATGCGCGTTTGATTCACTAACTAAGATCGCAAAATGAGACGAGGAGCCACTCTCCGCATCTGTCAGAGGCTGATGTCCGACGCGGAGCGACAGGAGCCGGAGAGCTGCCCGGAGAGCTGCCCGGAGAGGGCCGCCGGGTCACGGGGAGACAGCCTACCTTCCTCATGGTGGAACGGCAGCTTCAGCGGGTTTTCCAGCAGGGACTTCAGCACCCCGTGGGTCGGCGGCAGGAAAGTTGGGTTGACAGGAAGAGGTCTGGCCATTTTCTCCATATTTCTTGAAGGGCACCTGAAGAGCCAAGCTGGCGAAGACGAGCTCGGTGTTCCCCGCCGGAAAAACACACGCGAACAAACTCACGAGTCCAGTCGGGGAAATGTAAAGACGCGACGCCCGCGTTCGAGGACTGCGCAGCAGGACGTTCAGCGGCGGTGTGACCGTCGTCGAGGCTGGCTGGCAAATAGCTGTGGGAGGAGGCGCAGCGGCGGCGGCGGCGGCGGCGGCGGCGGGCGGGGCGGAGGGAGCGGAGCCTCGGCGGAGCCGCGACACTCCTCCGTCCATGTGCGGAGACGGCTGCTGCTGACGTCACCGCCCCGGAGGGCGGGAACGAAGGCAGCGTGGCGTTCAGGGACGTCGGAAAGCGTCCTTTTGCCCGATGGCGCCTTCAAAGACTGTCGGAAAAACTGACGGCCAGCGGGTAGGAACACCGTTCAGATATTCGCGTCGTTTTTCCGCTGGGAGTTAAAGATCCTGGAGATTTTAGGAAGATGCGTTAAGAAAACTTTATTTTTTATATTTCAGTTGAAATAATGGAAAATCGTCTCTTTCTTTGAGCGTAAACGCAGCTGCTGCTGTCCTTCCCGGAGGCCTCGCGCGTCTCGGGATCGAAATGTTCCCGCTCAGGTGGAATCAGGCAGATGAAACCGGTTCCTGTCACATTTTTGTTTCGATGGTTAACCTGTCGACCTTCTGTCTCATTAAAACTCAAATTTACTGCCTCATAAAGGCTTTGCTGCGTCTTTTTATTGCTGCCTTTTGTGATTTGAAGACCTGTCCGAGCTTTAATTAGAAATCCAGGATTAAACAAAGGCTCAATAGCAGCTCTTCCGGACTCAGGAGGACATTATTGCGCCACATCTGTTTTCAGTTAAAACTCCTTCAGATGCACTTCCTCCCGTTTTCTCTTTAACTTGCTACTTAATCAGTTTAATGTCGTTTATTACAGTCGTTGCAGTCGGGTTGTAATCCGCCACAGTGACACAGGAAAGGGTGGAGAGGATCTAAAGCTGACCTACTTTCAGCCCTGTTTGCCAGCAGGTCGCCGCACATGGAAACTGCTGAGTCACGGTTTCAAACCCTCGACCCACCTCTTGGGTTCTGCTTGTTTAGCCCGTCTGAGGCAGAATTTAACACTCTGCTGTCGGAAGAAGGAGAGAAAGGGTCAATAGGAGCAGGTTTGGGATCCACCGGATCCTTCACCCGTCTGTGAGCAGCACGTCTGAGGCGTCTGTCACTGGAGAAGGTTCTGCTGTCTGGGGGGGTTGAAGAACCTTCCTGAAACAGGTTCATCACGCAGCAGAGCGTCGTCAGCATAGAGGAACTGGGCCCAAAGACGGGGCCCTGAGGGATCCCACAGAACCAAGCCCAAGGTCTTGTTCATGCGACCCAAACAAAACAAGCCTCAAACGGGCCGGGAGAGCGAGGCGGTTCCACGTCTTCCTGGCCGTTCCCAAAGCAGATTCCAGATCCGAAAGGGGCACATTAAGGTCTTTGATTGGGGATAAATGGAGAAGAAGAGACATGTGTTTGGGGATGATGTTGAGTTGCTTCGGGCCTTCGGTAAACAGGAAGGCTAGTGTTGTCTTAGCTACGTCTCGTTAGCTTAGCCTGGTGCAAATATAACACAACGTTCAAATTTCAATGGTCTTTATTCGTCACGTACGCATCATACGCAGTAAAATGTGTATTAAAACACTCCAGAAAAATGAATATAAACATTACATTCATGCTAATACGGACGTTAGCTATGCTCAGTAGTATTGGCGTCATTTGCAGTTGTTGTAAAATAACTATTTGTACCAAATTAATGGTTTTAAAAGGAATTTTAAAGACAATAAATGACACATGAAAACACATCCGGTTGTTTATTTACTGTAAAACATTAAAAGGGTTTAGATTCCACAGCTAGGTGGCTAACGTCAGGACTCCCGTTTACACCAGGCTAAGCTAAAGAGACGTAGCTGCTGATACACAATCCGTCAAAAGTTCATAAAGTCGATGCCAAAAATACCCCAAAAGAGGCAACAAAAAAGGACTTTTGTGTCGACGGTCAGCTGAATCCAGATCAGCCAGCGAGGACAGACGAGGATCAAAGACGGCCTCTGGCAGGAAGTGTGTGTGTGTGTGTGTGTGTGTGTGTGTGTGTGTGTGTGTGTGTGTGTGTGTGTGTGTTGTGTGTGTGTGTGTGTGTGTGAGGCAGCAGAGCAGCAACATGTTGCTGAGACATTAAAAGTTTCCAGTAATGTGAAGAAACAAAACTGTTTTATTGTTTTCTTCCCAGAATCCTCCTGGTGAAACGCTGGTTTGAGCTAAGTGGACGGGTCAGTCTCACGTGGGGCAAACCCTGTCAAAGCAGCAGGTTAGCCGATGCTAACTGGGTCAAGACGATGTCACACGCCAGCACGTCTCCGAGAACGTCGTCAGCAAGGGGGCGGAGCCACCAAATAAGCGTGATATTAAGCGGGATAATCCAGTGGCGCTGAGACGCTAAGGCTGCAGCTTTGTGCTGAAACGATGTCGAATGTGCAGCAAAAACATTGCTGTTGCGTAACTGCAGCTACAGTCAGATCGTCGCTCCTCGCCCGGAGACGCCGCCCTGGCGCTGACGGTCAGCTGACTGGAATGTCGCCCAACTGCACTTCTTTTTAGCAGCGCTCCAGTTGAAAGCTAGCATCTGGGCTATTTTCGAACACCCGCAAAGGTTCGTTGAAAACAGACGAGGCGTTGTGGGGTCACGTGACCGACAGTGAGGGCGGCCATTTTTGCTCCTTCGCCAAATGTTTGAGTTTTATATTCAAATGCTAACATTAGCGTTCGGGTCTGCCCAGGATCATCGTTCATTGTTGAGCTTTAGCCTCAGAACTGAAGCTACCTTTTCAACAGCTAAAGGTCAACCATCTTGGCTAAATGTAGCCGGAGTGAAACCCTCTGCGCCGCTCCCGTGCCCGACACCGTGCGTGTTTAAGGAGCGTTAGCTCATCGAGGCTTTAGCCTCCGCAGCGTTTTCCTGCTTCAGCCTCTCTGCAGAAGCAGCTTTTTCCGTCTCTTCTCGCCAGCAGTTGAGAGATGTTGAGGTGCAGAGTTGCTCATCGCCGCCTCCCACACGCCGCATTAAACACTCACGTCCACGCGCTCGCTGCCATGCGCCGAGGAGCCCACACACTGCGAGAGGGCTGCAGGTGAAGCGGCGCTGACAGATTCTGTGTATTTCTGGCTGCTGTGAAGTCGCTTCTCCTGTGTAGGAGGCCAACAGAAGGTTTGCAACAAACAGTTTACCTACACGCTAACGGGCTAAGCTAACCAGTTTCCAGCTGTATCATGTCCGTGAGGCAGACACGATATTTACCGTGATGGTAGCATGCTAATGCTAACGTTGGCCAGGTAACAACGACAACACGTAGCTGCTGACGTTTCTTTGACTTTGAACTTTTCGGGGGAATTTTCAGTCCTGAAGTGGCTGAAAAAATCAAAATGGCGGCTAAAGATGGTGTGGGCGTGTCCCTGGCAGGGTCAGGACTGCCCCCTCCCAAACCCCGCCTCTTTCCCTTTTCCCCAGCGAGCAGATTGTTTGTCTGCAGGTGGTCGAGCTGATGCGTCGCCTCATCGAAGCGTTTTGATGCTCGACCAACCGTCGCCATCGCCGTGAGGTCGCCTCGTTACCACGGCAACCGGCTCAGCAGCTGGAAACCACCAAACTTTATTCAACATGAACGGACGTAAAGTGCACGTCAGACCCAAACAGGAAGCTCACGGAGACGAGAGCAGGAAACGGGCCAGGTGGCCCCGCCCACACCAGTGGAACCAGTGGAACCAGTGCTCCCATTAGGACTGCTGAGACAAGACGGATCAGTCAGGACGACACGTGCGTGCGTGCGTGTGTGTGTGTGAGTGTGAGTGCACATGTGCATGTCACGATTCTGAGAGACCGGCTGGGGCTCTTGACGCCAGCTCACTCATGCAGACATAAACGCACACACACACACACACACACACACACACGCACACACACGCTCACACACACACACACACACACTCACTCATAAACACACACTCACTCATAAACACATGCACACACGCACACTCACACACACACACACACACACGCACACACACACACACACACACACTCACACACGCTCACACACACACACACTCACTCATAAACACACGCACACACACACACACACACACTCACACACACACACACACACACACACACACACACTCACACAGCCTGGTCACATGCTCCCAGCATGGACCCACATGGCTCCTTCCTCTGTGTTTTCCTTCACGCTGACGTTCGGAACCTTCGGATCGTTGCCGATCCAGCGTTTTAATTTAGCCTTTTTTTCCGGGACACCGAGCACGAAGGATCCGGAGCCAGCGGAGCTCCTCATTAACGGACCTCCGTCTGCTCCTGTTCCGGTCTCTGGTGTGCCGAGGTCGTTGGTGCCGGTCCAGAACGCGGTCTGGCTGTCCACTGTTGCAGAAACACCATTAGCATTGTTAGCTAAAGCCCTGAGGCTAAGAGACCCTGACAGAGGTGTGAGTTTGGGTCACAGCAGAACCTGCTGATGCGACACAATCCAGGACTTCTGAGTTTGGGTCCAAATCTGGGTCGTTCTGATGGGCGACTCCCCCGACTCCAGGTCAGGACCTGGAATGGCACCTGGACCAGCACTTGGACCAGCACCTGGACCAGCACCTGGACCTGCACCTGGACTGTTCGATTTGTTTTACTTCCTGCTGTGTTCTGAACAACATCCTTCTGCTGCCTGTGTGTGTGTGTGTTTCTCTGTGTGTGTGTGTGTGTGTGTGTGTGTGATCAACCACTCGGCTGGTGTGACTCGCTGTCGTGGTAACGGGCTGCCTCCACCTGAGAGCCTAACAAAGGGAGCGTGCACCCTGGAGAGTGCACGTGTTTCTCGTGCGCTGGTCGTCCTGTCTCGTGTCACCTGGACCAGGAGGACATCATGGCAGAGACATGTGAGGGACACCAGCGTCACGTCGGCCACAAACATCCAGACTGTGACTTCAGGAGAAGCAGGTTCTCTGTTGCTAGGCAACCACAGATGATGCCTTCCACCACGAGCGTGTCGCCTAATGAGGAGCAGCTGCAGGCCGGCTGGTGAACTCTGACCTGCCCTTTGACCTCAGGGGGCCTGTGGAGCCGTGACTCACGCTGAAGTCCTCCAGGACAGAAAAGCAAGAACCAAAGTTGTTTTATCCATCAGCTGGAAGCTAAAGGCTAACGGCTACTAGCTAACGGCTAAAAGCTAACGGCTAATGGCTAAGTCAGCAGGGCACTTTGTACTAAAGCTCCTGAAAATGAGACCAAATTAAGCATCAAATCTGCCAAAGGTGTCAGAAACAGGGGGGAACCAGTCTGATCTGGGACTAACGCTAATGCTAATGCTAATGCTAACCCCCCCGAAATTCATTACGAGGCCGCTGAGTTCATTTCATGTGCTAGCAGGTTCGTTTACAAGCTACCAGGATCGTTCATGTGCTAGCAGGCTAGCTGCAGACTTCAATTTGAAACATTCATTCTCCTCTGGTTCTTCCAGGTTTTCCATGATTCTTTCCAGGTGACATTTTGTTCTGGTTCAACAGTTTGTGGTTCTGGAGGACTGGAGGAGAAGGTTCCCTGTACGCACGCACACACACACACACACACACACGCACACACACGCACACACACACACACGCACGCACACACACACACCTGCCAGGTGAAGCAGTGATTCCGATCAATCCTTCCTAACACTTCCTGAATGAGGAAACATAAATGCGGCATCACATGACCAACAACATCGTCGTCAAGGAAACGGTCATCAGAACCAGCCGGACCGGACTTTATTCCAGACACCCGCGGTGTCAGTTCAGCTAAAGAGGAAGCAGCCGCGGCGCTAATGTCACCTGGGAAGGAGGGAAAACCAGCAGGGAGGGAAGACTGAGGACTCGTGTCCTCCGGGACAGAACCTGAGCTGGACAGAACCTGAGCTGGACAGAACCTGGTGAAAAGGTTCCACACCGAAGAACCTCAACGTGGATTCTGTTGCTTTGGTGCTCAGATGATTTGAGACCAGTTTGGATCTGCTGAAGGAACCCAGTTAGGTTGGTTCCATCAGTGTCCTCGGGACGTTTCTGGTTCTGCTGAACACCAGCGAGCTCAGGGAGTTAGCCTGTTAGCCTGACATTAGCCTGACATGCCTGGCCTTAGCGCTCATGCTAGGGGCCTTAGCGCTCGTGCGTTGCTGTTGTGTTTGTGCCTGTTGCTGCTGCTCCGTTGTGCTGCTGTGTTGCGTCGCTCCGACACAACGAGCATCAGTTGCGTGTTGGGTGAAGTCCGGGTTGCGTAACGAGCTCTGCATTCCAGGTAGGATCCGGGCCGGCTCACAGGCCCGTGGCCCCGGAGGAGAATGTGCGGGAGCAGACGAGCAGCAGAGCCGCACGCACACAAACAGAGCTGCCTGATTTTATCGGAGCGCCGCGGGCGGCCGGGCTGGACCCCAGCCCGGTTCGTCTGGAGGTTTTCCTGTCACTTGACTTCATGTGCACGCCGCTCCGCGACCCCGTGACCTCTCATTCGTCCTTTCATCGGCGCCGCACGCTAACAGCGGCGCTCCCCTCCCCCCCGCTCGGCCGCCAGGGTGTGTTGTGGGCACCGCTGACTGGCTGCGTGTCACCAAGATCAGTCAAGACCCCTCATGCACGCTCGTGCACACGCACCATCATTCCAGTTGCTGAATAATACAAAGCAAACACTGACCTACTTTCAGAGCAGGGAACATGCTCCACGGAACACCCGGAGCGGAGCGCGCACAGGAACGGGACTGTGGGCGGAGCCGGGCGCAGGAGGACTCTTCCAGCCATTGGCTCGTCCAGGGATTAGAGGCGGGGGGGGCGTGGCCTCAGCAGGCAGCACACATGGCAGCGCATGTGATCTGCCTGACACCAATCCGCTCCGGGAGGGTTGTGAGTCCGGCTCCGGGTCTTCGCTCCTCTTCCAAATGTGATTAGAGCGGCAGCAGCAGAACCCGGAGGGGCCTCCAGGATGGGGCCCCTCCGGAGCAGGAATGCAGTGCTCAGGAACTGGGCCTCACATGTGTCCTCCCGGTCCACATTCCACCCTCTCAGGGTTCTGCTGGTTCTGCCCAGCACGAAGCAGGACTGGTTTCATCCCAGTGCTGTGGCAGGTTGTCGTGGTGCGTCTGTGGCTCTGCTGTGCGTCTGTGGACCTGCTGCGTGTCTGTGGCCCTGCTGCGCGTCTGTGGCCCTGCTGCGCATCTGTGGCTCTGCTGCGCGTCTGTGGCTCTGCTGCGCGTCTGTGGACCTGCTGCGCGTCTGTGGACCTGCTGCGCGTCTGTGGCTCTGCTGCGCGTCTGTGGCCCCGTTGCGCGTCTGTGGCCCCGCTGCGCGTCTGTGGACCTGCTGCGCGTCTGTGGCTCTGCTGCGCGTCTGTGGCTCTGCTGCGCGTCTGTGGCTCTGCTGCGCGTCTGTGGACCTGCTGCGCGTCTGTGGACCTGCTGCGCGTCTGTGGACCTGCTGCGCGTCTGTGGACCTGCTGCGCGTCTGTGGACCTGCTGCGCGTCTGTGGCTCTGCTGTGCGTCTGTGGACCTGCTGTGCGTCTGTGGCTCTGCTGCGCGTCTGTGGCTCTGCTGCGCGTCTGTGGCTCTGCTGCGCGTCTGTGGACCTGCTGTGCGTCTGTGGCTCTGCTGCGCGTCTGTGGCTCTGCTGTGCGTCTGTGGCTCTGCTGCGCGTCTGTGGACCTGCTGTGCGTCTGTGGCTCTGCTGCGCGTCTGTGGCTCTGCTGTGCGTCTGTGGCTCTGCTGTGCCTCTGTGGCTCTGCTGTGCCTCTGTGGCTCTGCTGCGTGTCTGTGGCTCTGCTGCGCGTCTGTGGCTCTGCTGTGCGTCTGTGGCTCTGCTGACCTTCAGGCTGATGATGGTGACCAGAAAGTGGGACGCTTGGTAAAAATAGAGCAGTGACACGTCTGAGCTGGGACCAAAGGAGATGAAAGGAAACGTTTGCTAGCGCCATTAAATCCCCGTTTTACCCCAACTGCCCCCCCCCCCCCCACACTGGGCAAACTGGGACCTAAACACTGGTCCAGTCCCAGTCGGCTACGCTAACGTGATGGTGATCATGAGCTGCCGCGGTAACGAACTCGCTCACACCTGCAGCGCTAAGAAACGCTCGTTTCCGTGGGAACCCAGACCGGGCTCTCCATCCTGGAGCTCCGAGTGATTACGGAGCTTTCAGAGGCCTCGGGGAAGAAAACAATTATGTTCACAAAAGTCAGGGAAATAATGACGCTTTTACTTGGACCTCGTTAGCATTAGCATTAGCATGGTGCCTCTGCCTGCGACCAACATCAAATTACAAAGCTATTGACAACCAATAAATTTAAATCCATCGGGTTTGTTCTTCTGCTTGTGCACCTGCGGCTAACAGAAGCTAACAGAAGCTAAAGGTGACACAGGGGTCAAGAGAAGATGGACCAGAAGGTTCCTGAACTGGAAACAGTGTCAACAAAGCAGCGCACGTCAAGGTCGAGCTGTTTGCATCTCGCATCGTGTGCACGTTGCCATGACAGCGGGAGAACCTGCCCGCCGAGGTTTCATCCCAATAAAAACAAGGAATGTTTCTGGGAACGTCGGGATCCCGAACAGAACCTCGTGGTTTGTTGTCCTCTGGCTGGATTTGTCTCCCGGACCCCCGCTGACACGATGTTTAGCATTTAGCTAGCATGCTAAAAGAAGAGCGCCTTCCTCTTATTTCCCTTTGGTGACGCAGCACTGACGCCACGCGGTCAGTGGCGGTACTGCACCCCCAACTCTTTATGGAATTGTGTTTTTGGTGGTTTTTAACCCCAAAAATGAAGAATTTCTTCAGAAATATTTCAAATTCTGTGTTTTCACCTCAGAATCGGACTTTTCTGTTAATCTCAGCTGAAAGTTAGAGCTTCATTCTTCCACCAAGGAGCCTTAAAGACACCAGGATGATCCAAAACCGCCATAAGAGACCCTGGTCCGATCCTAATGGGCTTGGACCTCCTGAACCCGAACGTCCCTCCGGAACATCGGACTGGGTCCCCTCGACTCGCTTTCCCCACTGCACCAACGTTCGCACCGTTGCCGTGGAAACCATCAGATCACGAAGACGTCGCTCGACGCTCCACAGGGCCGGATGGTTTTAGCATTAGCGTGAGCCAAAGGTGGCGTGGTCTCGTCGCCCTCCTGTCGCCCACAGCGCCCCCAGAGGCGGGAGGAGGAAGTTCAGGACTCAAGGAGACAAAAGTGGCTTTAAATTAATTTATTTTAAAAAAGCATCTTTCCACGGAAGCAGAACATTATGGTTTTCTTTTGCTATCGTTTGGAACGTGTACGGTCAGAAACAGACTCGCCGGGGGGGCGGAACAGTAAAATCATGGGGGGGGGGATCTGCCAACACCACAAAGTCAACACAGCCAGAGGAGGAGGAGGAGGAGGAAGAGGAGGAGGAAGGTGGGAGAGAAAGAAACAGATGAAAACACAAACATTTAACCAAGTGCGGGGGGGGTCGGGGGTCAGGGGTCATGCAGGGTCAACATCTGGAGATACACGTGGAGGCTATGCTGCTCATCTGTATTAAAATATGTTACCAAGCCGTTTCCATGGCAACACGGGGAACAGAAACCAACTTCCTTTGGGTTCGATTCATCCTGATGAAGCTGGTCAGAATGGGGGGGCCGGGCGGGGGGGTGAGAGCGGCTAGCTGCCAGAGTTCAGGAATATTCACCGATGAAGGTCAGGACGTCCTGCCGAGGTGTCCTATCTGCTCTGAGGTAGATGCGACAGAAAGGTGGCGTCCTGTCCAAGCTGAGTGTCTACCCCCCCCCGAGGGGGGCGGGGGGCTGTTGTTAAGGCTTCCTGTGGGCGTGGCTTCAGGTTCACAGGTGGAAGGGTCCGGTTCAGCTCGACGCACTTTTATCATCTAAGAGGGAGGTTTGGCACCCGGAGGAGGAGGGGGGTGGTAGGGGGGGTGTGGGGGGTCGGGGGCGAGCGGCCTAGTTGACCTGACTTCCCGGGTCGTTGGCAGAGTCCGAGTCAGGGGGCTGGGATCCAGCCTCGGCCTCTGTTTTGATGCGTTTGGTGTCGGGCTGGGCGCCGCCCGGCTGGTCCTCGTTCTGCCGTTTGGTGGGGAGCGAGGCGGAGGCGGAGGCGTGCGCCGCCAACAGGTGCAGCGGGCTCGCCGCCACTGCAGCGCCACGGCGAGAAAAGAGGCGGGGTTAGCACAGGAAGCAGCCGCTGACGTCAAAGCACTTTAAAATGAGCCAATTCCGCCACCTGGCGGCCGAGACCAAAACCTGCAGGCGGAGCCAAAATGGTCCCTGATAGAACTTTGGTTCCGACCCGCTCAGGCGCCGATTCATCAAGACAAACTCACCGGAGCTGGAGGGGCCCTGCAGGGCGGCGGCCACGTGGGTCCCGTTCTGTGTGATGGCCTTGACAGGAAGCTGGTGCTGACCCAGCGGCGCCTGCTGCACGATGGTCACGGTCTGCAGCGGCGCCGACGGGCTCTGGATGATGCGACTGGAGGCTCCTATGGAGGTGATGGTGGGAACCGCCTCCACTTTAACTGAGGAGGAGCAACGATTCAGACCCGGAAACATCTGGAACCTGGTCCCGATGCTCCCGCAGGTGCGTGGGACTCACCTTTGACCTCTCCGCGCTCGCCGTTCTCCTGCAGCTCGGCCTTGCTGATGATGGCGGCGGGCTGAGCGATGACGGCGGTGGCGGGGCTCAGGGAGCCCGCCGGGATCTGCTGCAGCACGTGGACCGTCTGCACGGCGGGCTGCGAGGCGCTGGTGCTGACCGGCGAGGCCATGGTGTAGGTCACAGGCTTGATGGTCTGAGGTAGCGAACGCTGCACCGCGATGAGGACCGGGCTGCCCACGGGAGAACCTGCAACACAGACGGCGTTAGGGTCCGGAGCGGGAGGGGCGCCGGGGCGGGCGGGGCGCCCGGAGCAAGACCCGCCGGGTCACCTGGCGTGTTGTGGCCGAGGCGGGCTTCCTGAATCACCGCCAGTTTGGGCTGGAGCGCCGCGCCGGAGCTGCCGGAGACGTTGGCGGAGGTCGGGGTGGAAGCCGAGGAGGTGTCCAGCTCCAGCGGGACCGGGGAGCCCTCCCGGGACAGGCTGTCGGGGGTCTGCAGCCCGCTGGAGTGGGCCGACAGGACGCCGGAGTGGTTGGGAGAGGCCGGGGCACTCCTGCGGGGGCGAGAGGTCAGGGGTCAGAGGCAGCAAGGTCAAAGGGCGCCGCGGCCGTGCGCCGGCCAGACCTGGAGGACAGGGGTCCGTGCGGGGTCCTGAAGCAGGGGCCGCCCCGCGGCCGCCGCTTCCTGAAGGCCTGCTCGATGAGCTTGGCCTCCGAAGACGGGTCGATCCTCCAGAAGGAACCTTTGCCCGGCTCCTCCTGCGACCGCGCCACTTTGATGAAGTACCGGTTCAGCGACAGGTTGTGGCGAATGGAGTTCTGCCGGGCAGAAAGCGGGTTTATGTGGGAGGTTCTAAGGCGGCGTGCGCGGCCGGAGGCGCTCAGAACCCACCTGCCAGCCTTTGTCGGCGGTGCGGTAGTACGGGTAGTTCTTGGTGATGTGGTTGTAGATGCCGTTGAGCGTCAGCTGCTTGTCGGGGGCCAGCGCGATGGCCTGGACGATCAGCTGGGCGTACGAGTACGGAGGCTTGGAGTCGTCCTGCCGGGAACACGGAGCCGGACCCGTTAGCCAACAGCCGGTTCTGGTTCTGACCACAGACCCGCACGACCTTTGCTCACCTTTGGACTGTCGCCTCCGGAGGCGTCTTTGTCGTTCTCCGGCTGCGAGTTCTCGTTGAGGAGCTGCAGCTCCGCCGAGGTGACCATGCGCCCCCCCATCCTGAAGCCCGAGGAACCGGCGCCGCGCGGGCTGGAGGGACACGAGTTGGCGGCGCTGAGGGAAAACAGACGACAACGTTGGGTCCAGACGGAAGGAGCGGGAAACTCAAGCAGGGTCAAAGTTCTGCCGTGGTTCTAGTGACCGAGGTTCTGCTTCAACATGACATGAACCGGTTCTGGACCATCTGGGTCAGACCAGGCGTTCTGATGGGCCGGGTTCAGAACTTTAGACTCGGATTCGGCTCATTAAGTCGGTAATGCAAGAACTTTAAAAACCAAACCAAGGATTTCACGTCTGAGGTCCGTGAAGTTCTGGAGGGCGATCTGGTACCTGATGGTTCCGGTCGGCGAGGGCAGCGGGCTCATGAGGTGGGCGATGTTGTCTGGAATGTTGATGGTGAGCGGCGAGATGTGCGGCTGCACCGGCTTCACCGGAGACTCCGGAGCTTCGCGCTTCAGCTTCTTGGTGCTGGTCAGAGCCGTGAAGGTGATCTTGATGTTGGTGCTGGGGAACCTGAAGGTGCACCTGGAGGGAGAGAACACCGGGTCAGAACCAGCAGTTCTGGAGGAGGCCGGGGACCGCCTGGAGGGACGTGGTCCCCCGTCCACTCCTGGGACACCAGGAGGAGCTGGAGCTTCGGACAACCCAGTCAGAACCGAGTCAGCGGAACACCCGTTAAAGTCCAAACGGATCGGCTCCAACCCTCCAGATCTGCTCGGAGATCATCGTGGACCCACTGGGGGGGGGGGCCGCAGTGAGCCGGTCCCGTTTACTGCCCCCCGACAGGACAAGATGGACCCGACTGAACCCCCCCCCCGACCCACAACCAGAGAATGTAAACAGGAGGATGGCGAGGGGGGAGGAGCCCGTCCGTGGGTGAGGGAGGGGGGCGCCGCTCCCTCCTGGAGTCTGTTGACATCACCACAGAGGAATCCCGGGAACCCGGCCCACCAGCCCCCGCTCTGAGGCGGGTCGACCGAGGACCCTGGGAGGATCAGAGGGAGGCATCGGGTCCACCCGGACCAGCACCGCTGGGGGGGGGGGCGCTCCCGTCCTGCTGGAACCTTTACACAACCTCAACAAGCTGCAACAAGTTTATTTGTGTGGTGAAAAGAGGAGAAAGAGCAGCGATGGAACGCCGGCGCTGATCCAGCAGGCAGCGGCCCCCGACCCCCCAGGAAGACGCCACGTCAACGTCACCAGTCCAGCTCTGGAACCAGCACAAAAGCCGCGTCCTGGACCAGTTATTGACTCTTCCTGGTCCACCCGAGTTAATCAATTATCAGCAGGATTCAGGATCAGGTTTCACTGCAGCCACTGGTTGCGTGAGCTGCTCCCGCATGTCCCCCCCCCCCCCCAGGAAAACACTCCCTGGACCCCCAGATGGGGGTCAAGTCCCCAAACGTGGCTTCAGCAGCGCTTCAGAGCAACCTGCACAAAATGGCTACAGGCGGCCGTAAATCCGGATGGGGATTAAGCTCAAGTGAGCATTTCTGCTACAACTGCGATCAAAGTGCACGTAGGTGCTACAGGTGGGGGGGCCACGGCGGCCCTGGGGGGCCCGGGCCGCGCCCCGCGGGGCCACAGGGCGGGACGGACGGTTTGTTTACGTTTCAGGTCGACAGCGGCTCCATTCACAACACCGCCGATGCTAAAGCTAACTGCTAGCTCACATGTCCGCACGGCAGGGAGCAGGACTGTTTACACCACCACGCAGATCCGTGCGTGGTCCCGCGGGATGTCCACGCAAACTAACCTCCGTTAACAGCGATCATCCGGGGGGGGGGGAGACCAGCTAGCTTTAGCCGAAGCCCCCAGCAGGAGCCGCTCCGTGCGGCTACAGCTCGGCAGAGCCGCAGGCTCGGCAACACACATGCTAACAAAAATGTCAACAAAGAAAATGGCAGAAGGAGCAGGACGCCGCCTCGGTGCTAACAGGCTAAACACGTGGTGTCCTCCGACCCGGCGGGGCCACATTCACCCGGTGTTGTTACGCTTGGCGTTAGCCTGCTGCTAGCGCCGCCGTCCACATGTTCGCCCGCAGACGCACTCACATTCGCGGCAGCTGCAGAGGAGCGGCGCCCCGCCGCAGGAACACTCCATCCACGAACACCCCGTTCTTGCCCAGACACCTCAGGTAGAAGTCGCCGCTGCCCGTGCCGTCGTCACTGGCGGTGAAAATCTCCAGATGCCTCCGGGAGATGAAGCTGGAGTGGCCCATGCTCACGTCCACCGAGCCCTGGGACGAGTTCCGGCCGATAGTAACCGAGCGCTTTTTCATCATGTACTCGAACTCGCGGCCCTCGAGCCGGGCGACCGGCCCAGAAGCGCCGCTCGCAACAGCCATGTCGGCCTTTTCTGTCTCTAAATACCGGGCAGAGGATTCAGCGGTGTCGCCGCGCCAGAGTGTGGCCCTTCAGGCTGGAGCCGAGCAGCGAGACGGGCACCAAACACAAAACAGGAATTTCGGGGCGAACATGCGAGGCCAGGACAGCGGCTCCGACCCACCGCCGAGAGAAAGGCGAGCGGGGGGGACCAACCAAACGGGCCCGAGCGGGACGGGGCGTGACTGACGGCGCGCTGCGCCAATCAGAGCGCAGGGAGCGCTCGCAGCTCCGCGGCCGTGGCCAATGGGCGTCGGGAACGAGCCCGAGGACGCGTTCAAGGACGGTTGGTGCGTAGCACTACGCGCGTTTGCTGCCGGAGGGAAGTAAAAGGCGGAAGTGGCCTTTCAGAGACCCGGGAGCGGAGCGGAGCCGTCCACGTTCCACACAATCGCCTCAGCAGAGACACGTTCGCGATTTACTGCCATTTTCCGGCATCGTTAGTTCGTTTCAAGCGCCGATCGAAGCAGCGGAACGGGCAGACGTGCGCGTCCATGTCAACGCCAGCCTGCCGCATTTCATCCTCTTGCCGCATCACGGCGTCACGCGCCTCCGCTCCCTCACGAGCTCCGCGCCGGGTTTGTCGACTCTCCGGCTTCTGCAGCATCTTCATGACGACGTCGTTCGATTTGTTATTGCTGATTACACGTTGTTGGATCAATGACCGGCTGATTTACGGCAGCGGGGTCCGCAGCAACCCGCTGGTCTTTAGGAGGCACCTCCCTCGTGACCTCAGATGTCAGTGACCTCTGACCTCTGCAGGACACTTGTTTGTAAACAAGTGTGACCTCTGCTCAGGTGTGAAGTCCCCGTCAGGCCCCTGAGTGCCGAGGGGACCGCGGCGCTAATGTCCTGAGCCAAGGCCCCTGTGAGGACCGTTGCCACCGGCGACAGTGCGACCGAGAACGCTACGTAGCATCCAGGCAGCGCTCGTTCCTTTAGAGCGCTGAAAAAACACTTTTCACATTGCAGGAACAAGAAAGGGACACTGCTGCTAATTAGCTTAATGCTGCCAGAAAAGGCTAACACAAGCTAGCCCGTCCTGCTTCTCGCAGCACCAGAAGAATCATCACATTTCTGCTCGCAGGCGTTTTCAAAGTTGCTATTTTTGTCCTCAGACAAGAAACAAATCTGCTCTTTGTTCCCACGTCACAGCGAGGTCACGCTCTTTAGATAAGCCTTAAAAAAATAACCCACGGTACATTTGAAAGTCAACCCAGGAGTCAACAAAGACTCAACATTCTCAGTAAAAACATGCAACAGTCTGCAGGGTTCCCGGCCACCAGGGGGCGCCACGCTCCGCCTCCAGCCTGCACAGACGCCGCCGCGACCTCGCCAGACATTTGGAGCAGGAACCCAAACAAGAGATGATTGTGTTGAAACTCGCCCGTATTTGTACATATTTGACATATTTGATTCTGGGTTCTGCTCTGAATTAGAACCTTTTAGAACCCGGAGAAAAGCAAAAGAAACTCTCGTTACCGAACACGTGCGCTTGATTATCGATGTGTTGTTTCTGCCAGTTTGATCGGTTGAATTATTTTATCAACACACAGGTAGACGAGAGTTAGCATGTTAGTTTAGCATGGCTGCAGGCCCAATCACAGACCAATCAAAAGTGTGTGTGAGGACCAGGATATGCTTTTCACTAGTAAAGTGAGGACATGTGTCCGGTCCTGGGCATCTCAAAGGTGTGTGTTTGGGTTCAGATTTGTTTGGGTTAGAGTTCCCTTTGGGTCAAGGTCAGAGTCAAGGTCAGGCTTTAGGGGTGTGGAGCTGGGGAGATGGATTATGATGCTGAAAGTCCTCACAGTGATAGAAGTTCCAGGAGCAGTGGACGTGTGTTTGTGTTAAGAAAAGATGCAGGCGAGTCCTGAATCTGGTCGATCGTTTTATATCATCATTTAAAATCTTGTTTACATGTTTACTACCTGAGATTCTAAACCTGTACAAATTAAGTTATTGTCAATATTTTAATTAACACGTGAGCTCATAGCGTCTCCGGGGAAACGCTAACGTACTATATTACTGGGATTGTAATGACATCTACCATCAAGAGTACTTCAGGGCCAAAGCGGAGGCGGGCCGGTCCCGCGGGAGGGTGGGCCGGGCCGGGCCGGGCCGAGCAGCAGGGCTTCCATCAGCGGGAGAGGCCCATTAGGCCGCTCTCCCATTTCCTCTGGCAGGAGCAGCAACCAAATGGACACATTAATAACGTCTGAGGGAGCTAATGGCTCCTTGAGTGCTGATTAACGCTGGGGAGGATCGGGTGTTGCTCACCACCACCTCCTCGGCAGCTGTGGCTCAGGAAGTGAGGAGAACCTCCAGATGGACCTGGCTCGTTTTCACGTTAGAGACGTTCCTCAGGCCGGTCGGATCTCAAACCCACAGCGCCCGTTTGTCTGGTCTGAAGAGGAGCGGCCGCCCGGAGAGCAGCACTCAGGATCCCAGTCGATCCCCTGCAGTCGTGTGATCACACAAACGGATCCAGGTCCACTCACAACCGGCGACAGAGAGGAAGAGGAGAGTCCCGGGTCTTCATCAGGACCAGCTCCACGGCCTCGGCTCCAGTCCGCCCGGCCATCCTTCACAGGATGTCACGTCTGTTCAGGTCCAGCTCCTCCTCGGACACGGTCAGGCTTCCCAGGTACCAGAAGACCCAGAGGAAGAGGCTCAGGAAGATGAGCAGAGGTCCAGACAGCACGAAAAAGTCCCAGAAGCTCAGCGGAGCGAAGATCCCAACCAGGAGCAGCAGCAGTCCGACCACATCCAGGATCACGGCGATGGACAGGAAGACGTTGGTGCAGCTGTTCTGCACCATGGTCCCGGCGCTCAGCTGGGTTCTGTCTGAACCTCCCGGCAGGAGTGAGAACCCGGCAGCTCTGGCTCTGACATGTGACCGCTCTGGTATCCAAACACGTCAGACGGGCCGACTGGCTCGTTAGCAACGTGGTCCATCTTCATTCTTCAGCCGGGTCGACCTGTTCTGCATCTCCTGCTGCTCCGACCCGACACGCCCGCAAAGCAGGAGAACCGGCTGATGGTTTTCAGGTGTTTCGGATGAGAAAACCCTCATGGTTGTAGAGGGGCTGTAGAGGGGCGGCGAGGCCTGCTGGCCACGCCCCTTTTCACTGTACACGCTAATGTCACAGCTGCACGAGGGCAACGTCCCCGACACCAAACCGCCCGATTATATTTGAGATCCACGGTAACGAATCCTCGCCGGGGGGGGCGAGGACGCCAACGCGGGCGTTTTGGTCCCTTTGATCAGGGTTTTAGTCCCACCAAGAACCTTTTGCTAGCTAGCATTAGGAGCCCAGAGCTAAGACGGATGATTTTAACCAAAGACACAATAAAACCCTCTGAGATCAAAGTTGAAGTTTAAGTTTATTATCAGAAGTGAAATCACACACAAAAGAACATTTTACATTGTTTCTTCATAATCACAATCATTTTGTGGTTCTACAGGAGCCCAGAAGGACAAACAGACTCTCCAGCTAGCTTTAGCGTTCCTGTGCTAACTGATCTTTGGTGTCACATGAAGCAGCGATGGTTCCGAGCTGACCCGGCTGAACCGGGCTGAACCGGGTGTCGCGGGGAGTGAGCGAAGGAGGGATCGCTGCTATATTTGTGCTAGGTGCAGCCCTGCAAATATTTGAGCCTTTGTTGTTCAGCACCGACAACAAAGGCTGACAAAGAAGAACCGCAGGTTCCGGAAACTCCTCCGTGAGAGACGCCGTGACCAGGTTCAGGTGACAGGTTAGCTCCGCCCCCTGAGCGGCTGTAATGACCTGATCCACGACTGTTCCAGAAAAACAAGTCAAATCTCCCAGGATGCTTTGCTCTCTGCTGTTTGTTTTCCCAACGTGGAGACGAACCAGTCCGACCAGTCCCAGCAGGACCTGGCTGCAGGTTTAACCCTCGGAGAGACGTGAAACTGGAAATGAGCGTTTAGAACGAATCACGGAAGCTTCCGGAGGTTCAAACGCAGCCTCAAACGCAACGTGACACCTTTAAGTGCAACTATTTACCCGTAAAACCAGCGAACGGTGAAATAAATACAATAAATAAAGCGAAGCCGAGTGAAATGATTATTTAACTGAAAATAAATGTTGAAACATTTAAAACCTGAAATGTTCAATTAAGCCTGAAACATGTTTGAAATGTTTTAAAACTCTTCCCGAGTAATAAATAAAATAAATTTTCCATATTTTCATGTTTTGGTCACCAAAACATGAACTGATGAACATGAAATTATTAATGTTGAATATTAGTGGACGATCAGTCTCTGCAGTAGCAGGATCCAGGATCAGGGATCCAGGATCAGGGATGTAGGTTCAGGGATCCAGGATCAGGGATCAGGGATCCAGGATCAGGGATGTAGGTTCAGGGATCAGGGATGTAGGTTCAGGGATCCAGGATCAGGGATGTAGGTTCAGGGATCAGGGATGTAGGATCAGGGATCCAGGATCAGGGATGTAGGTTCAGGGATCAGGGATCCAGGATCAGGGATCCAGATCAGGGATGTAGGTTCAGGGATCATGGATCCAGGATCAGGGATCAGGGATCAGGGATCCAGGATCAGGGATGTAGGTTCAGGGATCATGGATCCAGGATCAGGAATCCAGGATCCAGGATCAGGATGTAGGTTCAGGGATCATGGATCCAGGATCAGGAATCAGGGATCCAGGATCAGGATCCAGGATCAGGGATCAAGGTTCAGGGATCCAGGATCCAGGATCAGGGATCCAGGATCAGGGATGTAGGTTCAGGGATCATGGATCCAGGATCAGGAATCAGGGATCCAGGATCAGGGATCAGGGATCCAGGATCAGGGATATAGGTTCAGGGATCCAGGATCGGGGATCAGGGATCCAGGATCAGGGATCCAGCGTGGCTCCGGCCCCTCATGTGTCCCAGATTGTGATGAAGCTGAAGGTCTGAGATGATGGGTCACCTGCTACCGAGCAACTTTCCTGCTGCTTTAAAATTCAAACATTTCTTCTGGGGTTAATTTGGGATTTTCCGAGTTCATCATAAACATTCATTTTGTCGGGTTTGGGGGGCTGCAGGGAGCCTCGGACCCCCCTGGTTCCGGCAGATCTGAGCTGACCTCAGATCTGCTGATTCTCCTCACCTTCCGTCGGCTCCGGCCTCCCCTGATCCGGGTCCGGGTAGTGCTCGTAGCCCTGGTTGTGGAAGGCCTTGACGGTGGATTTGCCCCAGGTTACCCGGCTGGCTTTGGGCGGGGGAGTGGAGCCCGCCTGGCTGCCCCCCCCGGCGGGGCCGAGGCGCGGCGGCCCCCGCAGCTTCTCCCCCAGCCGCTCCGACAGTTTCCGGGCGAGCTGCGCGAGGCGGCTGCTGCTCCGCTTCAGCTCGTCGCGCGCCGGCGCGGGCACGTTCCCCGCGTACCAGAAGATCCAGAAGAAGAGGCTGAGGAAGACCACCAGCGCGCCCGTGAAGATGAAGAAGTCGCCGTAAAAGCGGCCGTCGAGGCGCAAGTTGGCGAAGATGCCGATGAAGAGGAGAATCAGGCCGAGCGCGTCGAGCACGAGCGCGAAGAGGAAGAGCGGGACGCAGCCGCCGAGCCGCCGCAGCAGCTCCATGGTTCCTGCACGAGGCACCTGAGCGGAGGCTCACCTGTGCAGACACGCCCCGCCCCCAGCGGGTGCTGCTGGACCAGGAGCCTCTGGAGAGGTTCAGAGATTTGACTTTCAAATGTGTCCGCGGCGACACGGGCACGCGCAACCCGCCGATGGTAGAATTGTTGTTGTTGTTGTTAGTATTATATTGTTGTTTTTATTGTTGTTGTTGTTGCTGTTATCGTTGTTGTTGTTAGTATTGTTATTGTTGTTGTTATTGCTGTTATCGTTGTTGTTAGTATTATTATTGTTGTTGTCGTTATTGCTGTTGTTTTTATTGTTGTTGCTGTTTTTATTGTTGTTGCTGCTGTTATCGTTGTTGTTGTTAGTATTATATTGTTGTTTTTATTGTTGTTGTTATTGTTGCTGTTGTTCTTTTTATTGTTGTTGTTGCTGCTGTTATCGTTGTTGTTGTTATTGTTGTTATTGCTGTTATCGTTGTTAGTATTATTGTTGTTGTTATTGTTGCTGTTGTTCTTTTTATTGTTGTTGCTGCTGTTATCGTTGTTGTTGTTATTGTTGTTGTTGTTAGTAGTAGTCAGAATAATTCTGCAAGCAGACGTATTTTTTTCTGATATTCAGCTTTTTTATTCAGAATTTTTATCACATCCAGGTAAAAAAACCAAAACTTTCTCATTTTTTTTAATTGTTCAGCAACTTTTAAAACCTCTCAAATCGAATTCAGCCTGGTTATTATTGGATGGTTTCCTTACATGGAGAGGAGCTTTGAGGTGACCAGACGTTGGTGGTCTCCATGGAAACCACGGCTGCCTGGTCTCCTGGACAGGCTGGAACCTTCAGGTCCGCGACGACGCTTCCGAGGAACCTGAGGAGCAAACTGAAGACGCGTAATTTGAATGTGATGGAAATGAGCTGCAGGACGCCGTTGTCGTGGCAACACGCGGCCTCACAGGCGCCTTTCAGCGATTCAGCAGCAGGAAGTCCTCATCAATAAAGTTTAGCACCTTCGGGACGCCGAGACCTTCGTCTTCCTTTGTTCTTTGATGGTCATGCGGTGAGGAGAGAGGAGCTGGGCCGGCTGGCTCCGGGCCCAGCCCGGGGTCAGAGGTTAAACACGGGAGGCCTGTAGTAGCTCAGCGGCTTCTTCACGTTGGACCTCTGCCTGTTCTCCTTGGTGATGGGGATGAGGACCACGCCCACCACCAGAACCATCAGTCCGATGGACACCAGGGCCGGTCCCAGGATGTTGGTCACCTTGCGGCAGTGGCCGGCGAAGTACAGGCCGCTGATGATGAAGCCGCACAGCAGGAAGCTGCCCCCGGTGGACATGAAGTGGATGGGGAGCCAGAAGACGTCGCACCTGCCCCGCGCGGCCTCGCCGGTCCACAGCGACTCGCTGCGGGACAGCGTGAAGACGGTGCTCTCCGTCCGGCTCGGAGGGGTCAGCTGCTCCTTGGACTGGGACAGGGGGCACTCCCCCAGGGGGATGTTCTCCGGGCTGCCCGGCATGGACGGACCTGGAGAACAAAGAGAAGCGGAACGATCCTTCAGGACTCGGAGCTTCCTCCATCCACAAATGTTTAATCCAACTATAAAAGCAAACGGCTTCAGCTTTAATGTTTTAGGAGACAAACGGGACAGCAGAGGTTCCGGAGATCCATCTGACCGCATCTTCACCGGGAAAAACCTTTTCTAGCCGATAATCTGGCAGCACATTTGTTCTTTCATGCTCGTCTTTGATGTCAGGACGCGACATCATCGGAGTTCCTTTCATCTTTACGTGTTCCTGACGTTTCCTTTCTGCTCCTGTTGCTTTTATTGAATCGTCGAATCCGAGCTTGATGTCAAACGTCCACGAATCCTGGAAAAGATCCTTCGCAGGTTTCCCGACCGAGACGGACGCCCCTCAAAGATCAAAGCTGCGTTCCTCCAAACTTGTTCTGGGAAACACAAACGCGGGTGAGGAGTGGACACCTACCTTCAAGGCAGTTTTGAAGATTCAACGGTCACTTTTGGTCGGTGGGAACCAGCGAACATCCGGAAATCTGAGGACAAACCAGTTGTGTCCACGGATCAACCAGAGAACCCAGTAAGACGGGAGATCCTCCCTCCTGCACTATCTCCACCTCCTCCAGAGCCCTGTGACCACCATCCTTACCGTCATCACCATCGCTCAGGGATGTGGTTACATCCTGGTGGGAGGGGGGTCCACAGAACCCCCCTCGGCTCCTCCCCCAACACCGAACGATCCCAGAAACTTTGTCTAAAACACCCAAAACGTTCCAGCTGAGGACGGAAAATAGCCGCATGAGAGGAAGAGGAGCAGGACAGGAAGTGACCGCAAACACACACACGCACTGACTTTCCAGTGCACGTTGGTCCACTATCGATCCTGACACGCCCTGCAGCCATCGTCTGATCATCTGGTCATGTGATCATCTGGACGTTGGGTTTGTGTCAAATATGAGCTCAGTGAAGAAGCTTCAGTCCTGGTTGTGATTCCTCTAATCTGCTCTTCTGGTGTGTGTGTGTGTGTGTGTGTGTGTGCGTGTGCGTGCGTGTGTGTGCGTGCGTGTGTGTGTGCGTGCGTGTGCGTGCGTGCGTGTGCGTGCGTGTGTGCGTGTGTGTGTGTGTGTGGTGTGTGTGTGTGTGGGTTTGTGTGTGCGTGTGTGCGTGTGTGTGTGTGCGTTTGTGTGTTTGTGTGTGCGTGCGTGTGCGTGCGTGCGTGTGTGTGCGTGCGTGTGTGTGTGTGTGTGTGTGTGTGTGTGTGTGCGTGTGTGTGTGCGCGGTGGGGCTGATGCAACATGACACCCTCGTCTCCATTAGCAGCTTGTTGTTGTCCTTGTTGCTGGTGTGTTCATTGATCCGGTCCGACCGTACTGGGATGGACCGGCTGGTGCAGACTGGTGACACTGGTCCTGCTGCCGGATCCCACTAACGGGCACCAATCAGAGCCGAGCTCACCTGAGGACACCTGTGCTGAGGTGTTCCGGCCAGCAGGGGGCAGCGCCGCCGCACTTTTGTCCAGGTTTAAGGCCGTGAAGGCTGGATGAGCTCTGTCACGCGTTCCTCAGCTAGCATTAGCTCATCAAGCATTGGATGTGGAAGAAATCCATCCCTCATCCTCAGTTGTTACCATGGTAACCAGCCTCTGATGGGACAGTTGGGGTCCAACAGGGGGCTGCAGTAGCAGCAGCTGTCCTGCAGGCGTCACTCTAACCACCTGAACCCATCAGAACCTGCTTCCGGTCTGACTGAATCCTGAGTTCAGGAAGGAGCCTCCAGACCAGCTCCTGAGGGAGGAAGAGCAGAGGAACCAGGAACCTCCTGGAAGCCTCTCGGCTCAGAAACAGGAACTGCAGCATGTTGTGAGTGTGAGAAAATACAAGGTCAGAAGGTTTTGGTCTGAGGCCAGAAGGTTCTGGTCTGAGGCCAGAAGGTTTTGGTCTGAGGTCAGAAGGTTCTGGTCTGAGGCCAGAAGGTTCTGGTTTCAGACCAGAAGGTTCTGGTCTGAGGCCAGAAGGTTCTGGTCTGATGGTGCTCCCACCGTTCCTTCCGTGGTGCAGAGCAGAAGATGAGGTGTGGGATCGTTGGCCGCTTCATCCTGATAAAGGGGAGCATCTGCAGGGGATGGTGGCGTTACCATGACAACATCCCCCACAAACGTTCTGTTGGCGCTTCTCTGGTTCTGCAGCCTTTTCAAAGTTCTGTGACACCAGAAGATCCTACAGAAGGTCACAGCACTAAGAGACTCACATCAGACCAGCTGAAGGTTCTGATCCGGTTCAAACAGGATTAACCAAGGACCAGAGTTCCCAACAGGGAACCATGGAAAGAACCCTTAAAATAGGAGAAGATCAGTGGATTCATTAGGGATCAACCAGTCAGACCAGAGGGCCTCGCTGTGGTCCGACTGGTCCGACTGGGTTTGGTCTCCCTCCGATCGTTGAACATTTCGGACTTTCTTCTAAAAAGCTTCTTGGTCTATTTTAGATTCCTGAAACTGACCCAGAAGTTCTGACTGAGTTTCTCAACCTGAAAGAAGAATCAGAGCTCACGTTTGTTCAGGAGCTTCAGGAAGTTCAGACCTTCGTCAACGGGGTCGCCCAGCGAGGTCTTCTGGCCACGCCCCCTCCGGCCTCCGGCTCCGCCCCCTCTGGCCTCCACCCGCTGGTCTGGATCTCCACCAGGTTCCTTCTGGTCCAGGACAGGAAACCAGTGCTCTGCTGCTGTCTCTCCAGGACAGAATCAAGGTTGCGCAGCGTCATTTAAATCTGGGACGTCTCACCTCCAGAGAGCCCGCCAGGACCACAGCGGGTCAGAACCTGCCAGAACCTGCCGGAACCAGAACATCCAGGCCGGCAGGTCCTGAGACGGCAGGTTTCCAGTTTAACACTCACGACAGCAGGGAAAGACGTTCGGCTGGAGGAGGTCCAGCAGAACCTTCAGAGGTTCTGGATAAGGGTCCCAAACCGGGAGGGGGGGGGGGGGGGGGGGTTAAGAGGGAGGGAGGGAGGAAGGGAGAGAAGGAGAGAGGGATGGTAGGAGGGAGGGAAGGATGGAAGGAGGGGGGAGGGAGGGAGGGAGGGAGGAGAGAGGGAGGGAGGGAAGGGAGGAGAGGGAGGGAGGGTAGGAGGGAAGGAGGGAGGGAGGGAAGGAGGGAGGGAGGGAGGGAAGGAGAGAGAGAGGGAGGGAGGAGAGAGGGAGGATAGGAGGGAGGGAGGGAGGATAGGAGGGAGGGAGGGAGGGAGGGAAGGAGGGAGGAGGGAGGGAGGGAGGGAGGGAAGGGAGGAGGGAAGGGAGGATAGGAGGGAGGGAGGGAGGGAGGAGGGGGGAGGGAGGGAAGGAGGGAGGGAGGAGGAGGGAGGGAAGGAGGGAGGGTAAGAGGGAAGGATGGAAGGAGAGAGGGAGGGAGGGAGGAGGGAGGGAAGGAGAGAGGGAGGGTAGGAGGGAAGGAGGGAGGGAGGGAAGGAGGGAGGGAGGATAGGAGGGGGGAGGGAGGGAGGGAGGAGGGTAGGAGGGAGGGTAAGAGGGAGGGAGGGAAGGAGAGAGAGAGGGAGGGACTGTGTGTAACTGTGGATAATAAAGTTGCAGATGTTGTTTCCCTAAACTCTGATTTCCCTGGAGATGGAAACACAACGACCAGAAGATCCAGAACCTGGAAATATCTGGGAAAACACACACACACACACACACACACACACACACACACACACACACATTTAATGTGTTTATTTGATAATTTTAGCAAACTGTAGAAATGTTCTATGAAAAAAACCAAGCTAAGGTGTAGCATTAGCTTAGCTTAGCACCCACCATAAAGTTAGCACAGACTGAAGCTTAGTTTAGCAACGTAGCATGAAATGATTCAGCTTTTTTGACGTTAAAGACAGTTAAAGTTAGCTGTTAGCTGTTAGCGTGAAATCACTGCGGCTGGACGTGTTTAAACGGACCAAAAACGTTCCGGTTTCGTCTGACTGGGATCAGTTTTCCCTTTTTAGTGTTTCCAGTCAGACGCAGCTGAACCATTGACTGGGCAGCAGTGGAACGCCGCGGCGCAGCGATCGATGCTAGCCGCCTCTTCCACAACAATGAACTGTGAGAGTGTGTGTGAGTGTGTGTGTGTGTGTGTGCGTGTGTGAGGATGGGCTATTAGCTGCCTGCATCGACCCCCCACCCCCGGTGCCTTGCTCACTGGCGAATGTGGTGTTTACACGCTGGAGCACTTTATTAGCTCGGCGCTCCCGTCATGTGTGCGGCCTCCCTGGAGGAGCAGCTCCAGGAGGCCATAAATAACAGCAAACGTGCACTTTTCCCTGGAATAATTGGGTGCAGATAATGAGGCTGCTTCCTGCTCGCTGGTCGGCGCCGCAAAGTTTCCTTATTGTTTTACATTCATCATCCGATGCTACGCTAACAGATTTCTGAGGGAGATGTTCTCAGCCATTTACTGAAGTTTATGGCCAACAAACACAAAAGAGAAACACGGAGAAGGAAAAGAGTCGGAAACAGACAAGAAAGCCTTCAAAGCACCGGAGAAAAGCGGGAAACATGGATCAAAGCAGAACATCGTCTGCAGATCCAGAAATTCCTCCTCCGGAACGTCCGCTAACCTCACACGACGCTAACATACAGGGAGAACCTGAGGAATGTCCGGCTATGCTAGCTAGCAACAAGCTTCCAGCTGCAGGCTAACGACACAGACGTCGTTGTTAGAGCAGGAAGTGGAGCTGATCGGTGATTATTGATCAGCTCTGATCTCCAGCGGAGCTTGTCCTCCTCTGGCGAAACATCAGTGTTCTGACGTCTGAGCTGCCGTTGTCACGGTAACTGTTCTGGACTGTTGGTGGAGGAGCGGTCAGGGCGGTTCTGGGGGCACCGGGTCCCTGCTCCGGCCTCGCTCACGTTAACCTGATTCCGTTTTTCCATCTAAATGCAAATAAAGTCGCCGCCTCGTTGTCGCTACCAGGAAGTGGCCGCAGGAAGTGGCCGCAGGAAGTGGGCGGCGTGTCCAGCGTCTCCGTGGAACAACAGACATCAAGACGGGCGTCAGCAGCTTCTCAAAACACGGAGGAACACAAAACCTTCCCTGGAAAATAAACCCCGACGTTCCCCGAAGGTGAGCGGCACCAGCAGAGGCCTCGCTGGTTGCCATGGTTACAAACAGGCCTGGATTCAGCAGACGGGAAAAAAAGCACGTCACGGCTTCTCCAGCTAGCTAAGCTTTTCTACTTCCTGCTTCTCATGCTAAAGAATCCTTAGCTAAAGCTAAACCCCCTTTTGAGGCTAAAGGACTTTTAAAACCTCGGATTTTGTCTCAATGCTACATTTTGAATATGAATAATGAAGCAGCGGGCTAACGCTAACGCTAATGACGTCCCTGTATCAAGTGAGACAAATTCCCATCTCATTTAACCTCGATATTTTCTGCTGCCACGTCCGTTTTAGAGGCTCTGAATTGGAACAAAGAGAACTAGTCCAGGCCAGCAGAGAAATCAGGTCTTCCCTCCGCAAAGTGGGTCTGTAGTCAAGAACTGGTTCCAGAAGAGAACCGGCAGCTCCTCTGGGTCCACCGGGCCTTCACACATGCAGAACCGCTGGCCTACTTTCCCTGATGGTGCTGATGTTTGACAGCCTGTTTCACGTGACCTTTGACCCTTCAGCCAGGCTAAAACTCACCAAACATCACGGCAGGTTCTTCAGGTCCAGATCAGCTGTTTCGGTCGCCATGGTGATCTGATGTCACCCACCACGCCCCCTCAGTACTGAGGAATAATCAGTCAATAAGCAATACGGGGGTCAAAGCTAATGCTAATGTTTAATACCCTGTCAAGCTAGCATGGCCGCTAACGACCAGTGAAGTGGGAGGAGCCAAGTGCTGTGATGAAGAAGCAGGAAGAACAGGAGGAGGACCAGGATCAAAGAAGCATTGAGAGTAAAGGAGTGAACACGAGGTTCTTTAATAGTTATGAAAACAAACAGAAGATACATCAGAACAGTCATGTGACCTGTGAGCCTCGCCGCCGCCGCCGCCGCTAACGTAGCTGCGCCATATAAAACTCATCTAACAACTCACAATGTGTCGCCATGCTGGCAGGTGGAGATGACATCATCGCTCATAAAGGATGCTCCGCCCCACGGAGGCTCCGCCCCTCAGGTAACCGCCCCCATGTCTGCCCCGCCCCCATGTCTGCGCCGCCCCTTAGATGCTCAAAACAGTCAAAGCTAAGGTACAAACTTTTGACATCATCCGTTAAAGAACAGGGATTTTTAGCAGGTTAGCAAACACGTTGCCGTGGCGACAGAAACGCGAGAAGCGATCCTCGGTAGTGAAACGTTTTCCTCCGTGAAATCGTTTAAGGCTTCAGGACTTCCAGACTTCGACGGTTCGTTTCAGCTATTTTAAGACGTTTACAATTATTTTTATGCTGATTTAGAAGAAAAATGTCATTTTTGTGGCGACATCAGATCCGTCGCAGTGCCACTTCTGGCCACATGATGTCGCTAAACCTCAGAGCCTTAAACTTTAGCTCGACATCCCGCGTTAGCTCTGCGCTAAACGCTCAGTTTGGAAGCGAATTATGCTGACTCGTCAGTTAGCTCGTGACTCGTGTCTTTACTCGTGTTCTTGGATCAACGTTGTAGCTGGAAATTAGCAAAGTCTGCGGAGGAGCTCACCGTCGACGTCTGCTGGTCAAACAGGAAAAAGACGGCTGGGAAAAGCGGCGTTCCCTCCAGAAGGCAGGATTCCAGGCGGCGCTGACGTTGACCAGCAGCTCACAGTTTAACTCGAACTCCTGGAGGCAGCTGAGCACTCGCTTCCCAGCAAACGCACAAGGCTAAATGAAGCTAACTGTGACAACCGCGGCGCTCCGTTAGCACCTCAAAGGCTGAATCTACGTAAATACTTGAAACGTGTTGAGACAAATGTGGAAAACAGAGCGAGGAAACTTTCACTTATCTAAAATTAGCGATCGGATATTTACGATTCCGTTAAAAGTTGTGAGAAAACAAGTTTGTGTGAAGGGTTAGCTTGTTTAAAGGCTTATTTACAGTCCGCTACTCTACGCAAGAACCGGCTGCTCTACTGGTTAATAAGCTGATATGTTTATCGTAGAAAACTAAAATAGAGGCCAAAGACGCAGAAACCGAATATTTGTGCTTTTTAACCCACTTCAGTGCTGAAACGGGACAGTTTGAAGAGGCACCGCTAACGCTAGGAGGACAGAGGAGGATAGAAACCGTGAATATATGTATATATTTATAAAGTTGATAGTTCCATTCCCATCACATTCCCAGTTTAAAAAATCTTCCCACCAGGATGCGTCCAGCGTCAAAGCCCTTATGATCTAAGACAGGAAGCGTCTTCGCCCAAGTCTGCAACAGGAAGCTCGTGCCGGGAAGCAGGAAGTTGTTGAATGTGGCGTGGCCGTCCGGGGCGGCGGTTAGACCGTGACCTCGTTCTTACTGGCAGTGCGGTACGCGTGATGGTGGCCGGGGGCGAACTGCAGGTGGTCCACGGTGTGCGTCCGCCGGGAGGCAAAGGCCTGCCGCTTGGAGGCGGACGCCTGGTGGTTGACCGCCAGCGTGTTGTACGAGTCGTTGAAGCCGCTGACCTGAGAGTGCATCTTGGGCGTCCTGTGGCGCTCCTTGACCGGCGTGACGGGCAGCAGCATGTCGGCGTGAGACATCGCCCGCGCCATCGCCTTCTCCCGAAACTTGTCGCGCCTCATCGCCGGGGACAGCAGAGGATCCTGGGAGTGCAGCCGGTCCACGGACAGCAGCTGCTCGTCCGACAGGTGGCGGCTGCTGCTGTAGGCGTTGGCCGCCATGGCGCCGTACGAGGACAGGCCGTAGTCGCCGCGGCGCGGCGTCCTGGGCGGTGACAGGACGTGGTCCTGAGACAGGGCTCTCTGGACTCGGCGGGGACGCTGGCGGTGCTGCGGGTCGGCACTCAGCTTCAGCACGTGCGTGGGTCCCGGGACACCGAAGTCGGAATGATGGTGCTTCCGAGGGTAATACTCCTCCATCTCTTTGTCACCTGAGGAGGAAACGCAGCAGGTCAGAGCAAACGTTCCCCTTTTCCCAACTAAAACTGCACAGCGCTAGCACAACTGGAGCTACGCTAGCACCTCTGAGTCAGGATTTACGCCCGACAAACCACCTGAATCTATTTTACGAGCCAACATTCGACTTCCTGCGGGCCAAAATGATTTCTGCCATCTTGTAGAGGAACGCCGCCGCGGCGCCTCGACGGCTGCGACGTTAAATTGCTCTGACAGGAAGCAGTTTAGCTCCGCCGCCACGGAAAGACTCTGAGCAAATGTTGTGTCCGCAGGGTCGTTTTCTTCATTACAGCAGAACACGGAGGCTGATCGGCCATTTCGCCGCCATCCCACGCTCCGGTGGCTCGTGTGGAGCGCGATGATGGGAATTGTCACGCCAGGAGGCAGAAGGTCGCCCGGCCGTCGCACGTCCGCTGCTCTCTGCATCTTTAACGAAGGAGCACCTCGTTTGTTCCTGGGGGGTAAACGACAGCCAACCTCACCCGTTTTCTAGCTGAAATGCTAAAGTGGCTTTTAGAAGGTGAGCGACCATCTGTGTCTCCCGGTCTTCCCGATTCATCCCTAAACTGGGAATTTAGCTCATGATCCCAACAGAAACTAATTAAAAACGAGCCTGATGTGAATAAAGATTCCTAAATTAGAGGAAATGGGAAGAAATAGTTTGCCTGCCGCTTGAGAACCAGCAGCTAATTTGATTAGCGCAGCCTTTAACTAGCTGACCTCGTCTCTTCAGCACTTTCACAATTAGCTGAAGCTAAAGGCGTCCGAAACATGCGGCTAATTAACGCTAGCTTCAAAACGGCCTTGAAGCCTCTTGAACGCAGCACAAACTAGCTTAGCTTAAAAAAAGCAACTCCAGCGGTGCGTCTGGACATCGGGGGCCGAGCGGCTGTTGAGGGTGCGTTACCATGGAGATGAAAGAAAAGAGGAGGACCTACATGAGTCCGACTTGAGGCCCAGCTCGTAGGACGGCGGCAGGTGGCTCAGGTTCTGGAAGGACCTGGACAGGGACAAGTCGTACGGCTCCGTGGACGAGGTCAGGATGTTGTTGATCCTCTGAGGTCTCTCTGAGGACACAGACAAAGATGCTTTCACACACGTTCTGTCCGTCGTCATGGAGACCTCCGACCCGCCTCACTTCCTCTGGCAGGTCCACCAGGACCAGCTGGACTCCAGATGCTGGACGCTCCGATGTGTTCTGAGGATCAACGCGACTAAAATCCCCAAATCGTTTGGGAGGTAAAGTGGGCGGGGCCGAAGGTCCCGGGCTGGAACGGGTCGCAACGCCACCTGGTCAGAGTCGACCTTGAACTGGTGGTTGGCGACGGTGCTGCGTTCCCGCCCCCTCTGGGATGTTGAGGCTCGAGAGCACCTGAACGCTGTTTGAAGGGTTCCATTAGCTGCTAAAGTACCTCCCAAACCCATTTTCCTGGTTGAAAGGCGGCAGCAGGAAAGAGGAAGTGAAGGACGTGTGGACGCGGATCCATTAACGCCGGAAACGGCGCCGTTGGCGTTCGAGAGTTGCAGCTTCTCTGCTCTGTTTGAAAGATTCTGGCGCTCGGTCGGGCGCTAAGCTAGCTTTGGTTAGCGTCAGAGTGTTCTTACCCAGTTTGGGTGTGAGCATGCTCAGATCCAGGTGGCTGTGTTGGTAGTCATGGTGATGGTTTCCTGTAAAAACAAACAGGAGTTCAGGTCAGGTGACAGGAAGAACTCAGACGCGTCTTTATCGGAACCGCCGGCCGCCATTTTATACGGAGCCATCCCACTTCCTGCCTGGGTGACAGGAAGTCTGAGCAGAAACTCAAGGACGTTGAAGAGGAACCCAGTCGGACAGGAACCAGGCGGGTGGTCCTGGAGGGGTTCCCTTCATTTGGACCTGCAAGTTCTGCCTTTGTTGGGACAATCTAGGAAATCAAAGAACCTTCAAAGCAAACAGGCTTTCATCTGAAGATTCCCACATCTGACTGGAGTTCTCGCTGGAGACCAACCAGTAAAACCAGAACCGGATCATTGAACTGAGGACCTTCTGGACTGAGCAGGCCCGTCTGATGGGTTCTGACAGCCGTCACTGCCGCGTGGACCCGATCGATCTCCGTCCGTGAGGGAGCGCACGCGGACGCCGCCTCCCCGGCGGTGATCCGTCTCTGCTGGCGAGCGAGCGCTTAACGTCGTTATGAGACGCTGGAGGGTTCCAAGGCTGGAACGACGTCATCGGAGACCAAAGCCGAACAATTTCAGGAGGGAAAATATTGCGTTGATGTGATTAGACGGCGGAGGAGCGGCGCCGACGCCACCTGGAGATGAGACGCTCGGAGCTCATTTCCATTTAAATGTCTTCATTTATCACCTGGGAGCTCAATAGAAAAGTGCATCTCTGCTAGCTTAAAGCTACAGGACAGCTAGAGGACAGCTACAGGACCGCTACAGGACAGCTAGAGGACAGCTACAGGACAGCTAGAGGACAGCTAGAGGACCGCTAGAGGACCGCTAGAGACAGCTAGAGGACAGCTAGAGGACGCTAGAGGACAGCTAGAGGACCGCTAGAGGACAGCTACAGGACAGCTAGAGGACAGCTAGAGGACAGCTAGAGGACAGCTACAGGACAGCTAGAGGACAGCTAGAGGACAGCTAGAGACCGCTAGAGGACAGCTACAGGACAGCTAGAGGACAGCTACAGGACAGCTAGAGGACAGCTACAGGACAGCTACAGGACAGCTAGAGGACAGCTAGAGGACAGCTAGAGGACAGCTAGGACAGCTAGAGGACCGCTAGAGACAGCTACAGGACAGCTACAGGACAGCTAGAGGACAGCTAGAGGACAGCTACGGACAGCTAGAGGACAGCTAGAGGACAGCTACAGGACAGCTAGAGGACAGCTAGAGGACAGCTAGAGGACAGCTACAGGACAGCTAGAGGACAGCTAGAGGACAGCTAGAGGACCGCTAGAGGACAGCTACAGGACAGCTAGAGGACAGCTACAGGACAGCTAGAGGACAGCTACAGGACAGCTACAGGACCGCTAGAGGACAGGGACGCTCTGCTGCAGAAGACCTGCGTCTCCGTCCCGGAACTCCTGCGGCTGGACCGGGACACTGGCACCGGGATTCTGAGCCTTCCGTTCTAATCTGGACGAGCAGCCGAAGAGGCAAGGACAAGAGGACATGAGGACACAAGGACGTGAGGACACGAGGATGTAAGGACCTGAGGACACGGGGACATGAGGACACGAGGACATGAGGACGTGAGGACGCGAGGATGCCTGGTGGACTCGATTCTTGGAATATTTCTGGAATGTCCTCCTGATTCCTGTTGGGGACGCGCTGGTTCCTCCGGCCGAGGATGTAAGGACATGAGGACGCGAGGACATGAGGACATGGGGACATGAGGACGTGAGGACACGAGGATGTAAGGACATGAGGACGCGAGGACATGAGGACGTGAGGACATGGGGACGTGAGGACACAAGGATGTGAGGACATGAGGACGTGAGGACATGGGGACATGAGGACACGAGGACGCGAGGACATGGGGACCTGAGGACACGGGGACATGAGGACACGGGGACACGAGGATGTAAGGACATGAGGACACGGGGACATGAGGACATGAGGACGTGAGGACACGAGGATGTAAGGACATGAGGATGCGAGGACATGAGGACGTGAGCACATGAGGACACGAGGACGTGAGGACACGAGGACGTGAGGACACGAGGATGTAAGGACATGAGGACACGAGGACGTGAGGACATGAGGACGTGAGGACATGGGGACATGAGGACACGAGGACGTGAGGACACAAGGATGTAAGGACATGAGGACACGGGGACACGAGGACATGGGGACATGAGGACGTGAGGACATAAGGACGTGAGGACACAAAGACGTGAGGACGCGAGGATGCCTGGTGGACTCGATTCTTGGAATATTTCTGGAATGTCTTCCTGATTTCGCGCTGGTTCCTCCGGCTCCCAGCGTCCGGCGGGTGGACGGAGGAGATCCGACTGTGACCCAGATCCATTTTAAACGGCTGCTCTGATGGACAGACGGAGCGCCGCAGCGTCATCAGGACCACGAGGAACAGGTGGGACCCGCGGCCCCGCCCAGCTGGTGGACACATGCCGGGCGGAGAGAATCGGGCCCCGGGGCCACGGCGAGGCGGAGCCGGAACCATCCGGCCTCCATCCGGCTCCTGAAGGAGGGACGAGGGTCTGGAGTCTGTGAATTACTAACGAGGATAAGCGCAGATTTATCTGATGTCTTCTCCGATATGTCAGAAGTAACATCACACAAAGCTGCCGTTATCCTCGCCGTGGAGCGGCGTGGAGCGCCTTGGAGCGGCATGGAGCGCCGTGGAGCGCCGAGGAGCGCCGAGGAGCGCCTTGGAGCGGCTTGGAGTGCCTTGGAGCGCCGTGGAGCGGCTTGGAGCGTCGTGGAGCGGCGAGGAGCGTCGAGGAGCGCCTTGGAGCGGCTTGGAGCGCCGAGGAGCGGCGTGGAGCGGCGTGGAGCGCCGAGGAGCGCCGAGGAGCGGCGTGGAGCGCCGAGGAGCGTTGTGAAGCGCCAAGGAGCGCCGAGGAGCGTTGTGAAGCGCCAAGGAGCGCCGAGGAGCGGCGTGGAGCGTCGTGGGGCGCCGAGGAGCGCCGAGGAGCGGCGTGGAGCGTCGTGGGGCGCCTACCAGGCCGGAGTCCCAGACCTGTCGCACATTCTGGGTTGAGTTCCGACTGAAACGCTTGGCAGCTGCGCCGAACGGCACCTTGAGCTTCAGTTAGCATCTTCGGCACAAAGCTGCACCTTCGTCGCTATTCCCTCTTTTTCCCTGTTTCCCATCAACTCCAGTGGAATTCTGGGAAATCTGAGGGATAAATGAGGCCCAGGTGATGCCAGAGGTGAGTTAGGATTTAACATTTACGTCACAGATGAGCAACAAACACGTTAGCAGGAAACAAGACGTGTTTTCCCATAAATCCGCGTTTTCAGACCCCAGAAACAAAACGATGCCGATGTTTCCGTGTTCTCCGGCTCGGGGCCCCGCGGGGCCACGCCGGCGTCTCCTGACAGAAAACCCAGCGCGGTTTTTCTCCGGTCTCGCGGTGAACAGGAAGTCACTTCAGCACCGTAACCTTTCACAGTAAAACACGAGTTGCAGGAGGAAAAATACAGCCTGATGTTTGTTCCGACTCTCCGGGAAGCTCCCGAGTGTCGGCCTGCTGCGGCGCCGCCACCGCCAGCTGTTTCTCTCCTTCCGGCTTGGGCGGGGAGAGGAAACGCCGGCCGCCGCGCCGCTCCTCGCTAATGTGACGTGATTAGAAGCGATAATTGTCCCATTTCCATATAAATGTGACTGGTTCTGGTCCCCGGGAGCTCGGCTAGCTTTAGCGGCTTGCTAATGTCATCCAGCCGTAATTAAATAATCACGGGAGACGACTACAGACGTGGAGCCGATGATGCTAATGAACGCGACGCCGCGGCTTCATTAGCCTGACGGAGCCTCGTCGTTAGCGGAACCTCAGCGGCGGCCCGACGGGCCGGCGGCGCTGAACTGATTAGACGCCGTCGTCTGACATGTCGTCCGTCCTCGGAAGGATCTGAGCGGTAACGGCAGCTCGTTAGAGCTCAGCGGGACGTTCCAAATGTCACGACGGCGCCGACCGCGTCCGCGTGATCGTCAGCTCGTGACTTTGAGACGGAATCAGCGTTCCGGACCTCCTCCTGCCCAGGATGGGCTGCACCTGACCCCCCAGGGTGAGGGGACCCATCCCGAAGCTCTCAGCTCCAAAGCTCTGAGGAGACGTGAGAGGTGTCACGGTCCCACAGCCAGAGCGGATCCAAGCGGATCCAAGCGGATCCAGGCAGATCCAAGCGGATCCAAGCGGATTCAAGCGGATCCAGGTGGATCCAAGTGGATCCAAGCGGATCCAAGCAACCCAGCAGGTCACAAACATCTCCGCCTCCTCCAGGGTCCAGGAGAACACGTGTTCTTCCATCCGTCCCTGTAATGACAGGAACCCTCCTGTGTGATGGATCCCACAGCATTCCTGAACCCTCTCGCTGCGTTCACAGATGTTCCTCGTCTACCTGGAGCGCCGAGCTGCTAATTAAGGAACAGCAGGGAAGCACGAGGAACTTCCGGATGTAAACTTGGAAAACAAACTGCTGCAGCTCCGTTTCCTGTTTGAAGCTCGTACTGTTCTAAGGCAGGAAGCTGAAGAAGATGTGAGAGGAATGAACTCTGATGAGGGATTTATTATTGATGAGATTCCGAGCAGAACCTTTGTGAGGGAGATCCCAGGAGACGCCGAGATGGTCCAGTTCTGCTCCCTGGGGGGGCAGAACGCCAGTGGAGCCACGGAAGAGCCCAAAAGTCATCGGGATGTTCAGGAAGAGCGAGGATGGAGGGACGAACCCTCACCTGACACATCAGAAGAACCTCAGTGATGCTTCTCTCAGGACCACCTGGTCTCTCTGGACCACCTGGTCTCCCTGGACCACCTGGTCTTCCTGGACCACCTGGTCTCTCAGGACCACCTGGTCTCCATGGACTGCCTGGTCTCCATGGACTGCCTGGTCTCTCAGGACCACCTGGTCTCCATGGACCACCTGGTCTCCCTGGACCACCTGGTCTCCATGGACGGCCTGGTCTCTCAGGACCACCTGGTCTCCATGGACCACCTGGTCTCCCTGCACCACCTGGTCTCCATGGACCACCTGGTCTCTCAGGACCACCTGGTCTCTCTGGACCACCTGGTTTCTCAGGACCACCTGGTCTCCATGGACCACCTGGTCTCTCAGGACCACCTGGTCTCCATGGACCGCCTGGTCTCCATGGACCACCTGGTCTCCATGGACCACCACCTGGTCTTCCTGGACCACTTGGTCTCCATGGACCACCTGGTCTCCATGGACCACCTGGTCTCCATGGAACACCTGGTCTCCATGGACCACCTGGTCTCTCTGGACCACCTGGTCTCCATGGACCGCCTGGTCTCCTGAAACGGGTCCACGTTAGAGTGATCGCACTGTGGACGTTCTGAGGTTGGGGGCGGAGCTTCTGTAGCGGCGTGGCGCTGCTACAGGAAAAGGGCTGAACTTCACACGGAGACAAGGGCACCACAGCTCTAGTGGGATCTTAAAAATATCACGTTATCTGGGGCAGCCCAGCACGCCCAGGCTGGGGGGTGGGGGGTGGGCCGGGGGGGGGGGGGGGGGGGGTAAAATCTATCAGCACTCAAAAAAACGGCAAAAATACAAACACATCAAAAAAGCATCGTTTGTGTTCGATGAGGCGTTCAGGGACCGTTGGACATTCCTGGAGGTTAATTAGAACCAAGAGTCTCTGATGTGATGAAGGTCAGAGTCACATGACCAGGGGTAAGGTGTGTGTGTGTGTGTGTGTGTGGAGATGTTCCCTTCCTCTTTTCCTTCCTTCCTTCCTTCCTTCCTTCCTTCCTTCCTTCCTTCCTTCCTTCCTTCCTTCCTTCCTTCCTTCCTCTCTTCTTCTTCTCTCATATTCCAAATTCTATTCTATTTTATCTTTTTCTATTTTTCTCTGCTGTTGTTGCACTGTAAATTTCCCCGTGTGGGACAATAAAGGACCTGAATCTGAATCTCCCTCCCATCCTCCCTCTCTCCCTCCCTTCCTCCCTCCCTTCCTTCCTCCCTCCCTCTCTCCCTACCTCCTAATCTCCCTCCCTTCCTTCCTCCCTCTCTCTCTTCCCTCTCTCCTCTCTCCCTCTCCTCCCTCCTTCCTCTCTCCCCCTTCCTTCCTCTCTCCCTCCCTCCCTTCCTTCCTCCCTCCCTCCCTCCCTCCTTCTCTCCCTCCCTCTCTCCCTTCCTCCTCCCTCCCTCCCTCCCTCCCTCCCTCTCCCCCTCCCCCCCCTCCCTCCCTCTCTCCCTCCCTCCTCCCTCTCCCCCTCCCTCCCTCTCCCCCTCCTCTCCCCCTCCCTCTCCCCCTCCCTCCCCCTCCCCCCCTCCCTCCTCTCCCCCTCCCTCCCTCCTCTCCCTCCCTCTCCCTCCCTCTCCTCCCTCTCTCTCTCCCTCTCCTCTCCCTCCCTCCTCTCCCTCCCTTCCTCTCCCTCCCTCCTTCCTCCCTCCCTCCCTCCCTCGCCTCCCTCCCTCCCTCCCTCTCCTCCCTCCCTCCCTCCCTCCTCTCCCCCTCCCTCCCTCCTCCCTCTCTCTCTCTCTCCCTCTCCCTCCCTCTCTCCCTTCCTCCTCCCTCTCTCTCCTCCCTCTCTCCCTCTCCCTCCCTCCTCTCCCCCTCCCCCCCTCCCTCCCTCTCCCTCTCCCTCTCCCTCCCTCCCTCTCCCTCCCTTCCTCTCTCCCTCCCTTCCTCCCCTCCCTCCCTCCCTCTCTCCCTCTCTCTCCTCCTTCCTCTCCTCTCCCTCCTCCCTCCCTCTCTCTCCCTCCCTCCCTCTCCCCTCCCCCGCTCCTTATCCCGGCCCACTCCTGGTCAGGGTGATCCCGGGCCCTAACATCCGCAGCAGGAGCTGCTCCACATCCTCCCTCCCTCCCTCTCTCTCCCTCTCTCTCCCTCTCTCTCCCTTCCTCCCTCCCTCCGGTCACACGCCACGGGGCTTTTCAGAATGTTGCCATGGTAACCACGCAGGGAGCAGCTGTATTTCAACCACAGCTGACTCGGTCATGTTTTAGCTGCTCTTTGGAGTTCTGGAGATCACGTGGGTCCGGTCCAGCAGTGGAACAGAACCTGCTGACATGGATCGGATCCGGGTGGAGTAGTCGAGCGGCACCAAACGGGTCAAGAGCTGCATCCTGGGTTTCCACTCCGCTCTCATCTTCTCCCTCTTGACATTTAGCTGCTGTGGCGCTTCGGCCCGACCGGCGGCGCCGTCAGACTCTCTGTTTACGTCTTTCAGCCCATTTCAGTTTTAATGCTGCTGAAACAAACAGTTTCTGCCGGGTCCAGAACCAAAAACAACCGTTTAATCTCCAGATCAATAAGGCTGATGGTCTCACGCCGCCACGCCAGGAATCAAGCGTGACGCTAAAGACGCTAGCGGCACGTTGAGGGCGAGGACGGCGTCCTTGAACTGGATCTGATGCCACAGATCGGTGCGCTGGTCTGGACCCGGATCGGTTTCTAACGGTGTTCGGTTTCCTGGTCTCCTCGGTCTCAGGGTGCAACCACAAACGATACCAGCGCCTTTTTAGCAAACACGCGGCCACGAAGAGATCCGACCGGACAGAACCAGAGCAACAGCTGCTCGTCCCCCACCGGTGGTGCCGCGGCGCGATGTGACCTGGATCTGATCTTATGTGGGTCGGGACCGGTGCCTTTGGAGGAACCTCAAATACTGACTCAAACTTTGACGCCAGTGAAGAATCGACCCGACAGCGATGCTGGTTCTGGACCGGCGTCCCTCTCTGATGGACACCCGGACGTCTCTGTCAGGCTGAAGCGGGTCAGAACCCGTCCGGTGTTTGATGAGGGTGAGTTTGAAACAAACCTTGAACGTTGGCGTTGCTGCTGCTCTGAGCTGGTCGCTCTCCAACGCCACCCGGCGCCTCACGCGGGCCGGCAGGATGCCGGGAGGCGTCCAGACACGGAGGAGGCGGGTCCACGAGCAGACGCACGCTCGCCCCCTCGGGCCGGACGCTGGGCGCATCGCAAGACCAATTAATTTCACAGTTGGCAGCACTGGGAGCCGGTCCACCGGGCTCTGTTTGTCTGGATCTGGAGAGAAGCGGGAAGAACGCGATGCCGCTCGCTTCCATCCTCTCGCCCGGCGGACGGAGCGATCCGATTGGATCGCAGCTCCGCGGCAGGTTGAAGCTCGCAGCACGGGGGAGACCAGCGGGGCCGAGACGGAACCGGCACCACTGAGGAGCCACCGGCCGACAACTGTAGTAGAGAGAGATTTAAGTGATGAGGTCACTCTGGAGGTCACTCTGGAGGTCACTCTGGAGGTCACTCTGGAGGTCAGGGGTCAAGCGGACAGCTGCCCAGGTTGTCTCCTCAGAGAGGAGGCAGCGACCTGCAGATTCCTCCACATCCTGGTCAAAGACTATTTTCCGCACATTTGGGTCCGTTTGTGTCGGGAACACAATGAGCGCCGACGTTAAATTCTCGTTAAGTTCTGGACAGAAAAGAGAAGAAAGGTTCCTGTGTGCTTCCAGGTTCACCTGGACACCTGGAGAACAGGTGCGACACACACAGGACCCTCCTGGTTTCCCTCCATGACAGTGCTGCCGCCTCTGGCTCACGCTCAGCTCGCTGCTCGCCGCTCGCCGCTCGCCGCCGCGGTGCGTCGGGTCCACGTCCCCTCACAGACGTGGACAGCTGCAGGCCCGATAACGCTTTAACCGGCCGACGGGTCTGTTCTGCCTCCAACAACGCCGCGACATTACTGCAACACCTAACCTGACCCCTGTATCCATGGAAACCATACATCCAAGTGAGCAGCAGCAAGCAACGGTTAAACTCCGCCCACCGCCCCTCCAGCCAATCAGTGCTTCCTTCTTATTTCTCCCTTGAAAGTCAGTGAACATCAGACCAGGTGACAGCAAAGGTAACCTTCCCACAGGCTGGGGGGCGGGGCCAGGAATGACCCCTGAAATGTGTCCTGGACAGAGTTAACAGCAAATGTCATGACTTCACCCTTCAGCTCGGATGTCATGTTGACCTTTGACCCCCAGGCTGGTGCGGTGAAATGATCCGGTGACTCACAGCAGACTCACGGGGTCAGTAACGTCTGCCAGTGGCGTCCTGATGACATCACACCAGCGCTTATTGATTATGGAGGCTTCAGTTACCACTAACAGCTTCAAAGGCCCAAATGTTGGAAAACCAGGAACCGGATCCTTGTTTGGCTCATGTCTCGGCTCCGTTGGCCCCCAGGGAGGGTCCACAGCTGAGCATGTGTGTGTGTGTGTGGTGTGTGTGTGTGTGTGTGTGTGTGTGTGTGTGTGTGTGTGTGTGTGTGTTTTGGGTAGGAATCTATCAACCCAAAAATACAAGGTGACCTTAAGTGGATCTGGTCCCCCCAGGACCAGAACATGGAGCGACTCATGAAAAAGTAATTAAAGAGGATGCACATGAGCGGACGGCGCCAGCAGAGGTGAGAGAGGGGCGAGCGGCCAGGTTTGATCACCACGAAAACAAGAGCCGATCACAGAATTCCACATCGGACGTCTCGGCTTCATCCCACTGAAACGGACGCTGGCGCGAGTGAAGGTAAAACAAAACGGCGATAAAACGGCTTCAAGGTTTAATAAACACGTAAACACAAAGAGGATTCACGCGAAACCCAATAACAGGATCCATAACGCAGCCGAGCAAGCGTCCACGGCCCAGCAACAACCTCCGGCGCCGCAGCGCTGCAGATAAAACTGTCAGAGACAGTGAACGCACCACCTGACAACTGACACGTCCCACAGCCCTGAACGCACCACAAGAAACGGCGAGCTCTCACAGCCGTCACGCATGTTAAAATTCACACGTTTGTGAGATAAACAACCACAACATAGGGTCAGACACACACACACACACACACACACACACACACGCACACACACACACACACACACACACACGCACACACACACACACACACACACACACACACACACACACGCACACACCAGGACACAATCAACCCTTTATTCAGTCAAGGTCGGGGGACAAATGGACGGGAGTCCAAACACAGTCCTGACTGACTGGACTCGCTCGCCACGGCCACCAAAGAACTCCCAAACCCAAATGGGAAGCAGGAATCCTCAGCTCCATCTGCGTGTGTGTGAGAACGTACCGTAGGAGAGCGGCATGTCCACGTCCCCCTGCCAGGACATCTGTCCAGAGTCATCGACGGAGTGCTGAGCTGTAAGACAAGCACAGGCCCGGTGGTGACGGCGAGCAGGACGACAGCAGAAGCTACGCGTGTGACGCGGCGCCTTCACACTCGCCGAAGTGTCAGAGTGCTTCTCTGTGAGTGGACGTGTGGATTTCTTCTCAAATGTGTGTGTTTGGCTGCAAGAGACTCATCTCGTTTGGCAGAGCCGTACGACGTGACGATGAACTGGCTCTGGTGGATTTTACCTTTCAAATGGCCCCGTCCCAGCGTCAGGAACCCAGAGGAGATGAAGTTGTGCAAATCCTGGCCTCCTGCCATCCCATAATGTCCTGGCAGGATACAGAAATGAAGAATAAATGCTGCTATGTTCAGATACATCTTAACTACGACTCCCAGGACGCACTGCAACCAGAAACACGGAACAGTTGTTGTGATCCACTTTAATTGCTTGTGGATCAAGTTAAGATCCCAGATGAAGACACGTTGCCTGAGGCTGGGGTGCTGCCGCCGAGGCTCATGGGTAACGTAGTGCTTACAGCTGTATGAAAAAGCAAGTGAGAGTTGCAGACCAATGAGTCCCCAAAGGTCAGGCAGAATTTTCCGCTCTCACAGACGCCACCTGAACAAAACGTTGATTAAACGTTAAACGACTCGGCTCTGAAATGGCGGTGCCATTATCAGGTTGGTTCCGCCTCGTCCGTGTCCACCGGGAGGTCGAGGAGGCGAGTTCCAGCGTCTTTATATTCAGGCATCATAAAGAATTCAGCACCGGGTTCCATCTTTTGTGCTGCGAGTGGATTTAATCTGCAGCCGCCTCCATAACGGAGCGGCCGCAGCTCCAGAATACAGATGAGGGCCAGACGGACAGGAAGTGGACGCTAACCATCTCCGGACGCCGCTAGCGCTGCAGCAGCTCGACCACCGCCGATAAAACCACTCCAGATTCAAACTTTGATCATGTCGAAGCCTCCAATCACAGACCAGCACACAAACAGGAGCCTCGTGGGGCCAAACGGCGCCGCCTCCTTTCATAAAACGCTCGTTAGCGGAAGGCTTAATAGCTCCTCCCCCTCCGCCGAGGGTGCGCTTCAAAGGCTTCTGGAGCCGTCGGGAACACGCGGGACTGACGAGGTTCCGCAGCGGAGCTAAGAACGTTTACGGGAGGAAAGCGGCGGTTGGGTCGTTGAGGTCGGTCGAGCTTTCAAAGAGAATTTGAGCTTTCGAGATTCTTCATTTGTAATTTTGAGGGGTGGAGGATTGACCTGGGGTTCCTCTGGCCGCCGCCACCCTCGCCGCCGCCACCCTCCGCTGTCGCCGGAGTTCTACTTGAAACGTCCGAATGGCTCCGGGCGCCGCGAGGTGATTCTGCTCGCCACATCCGTCATCGGTCCGCAGCAACAGACACTTTCAGAGCGACGAAATGAGGCAACAGAAGAGAACTCTGGGAGATTGAAGTGCTAAAGCTGGCTGTATCTGGGACGATCGTGGAGCGGCGATGTCCATTAGCGCAGCGAGGACGTGCAATCCATCCTCTGGAACGCCGAGCGTTCAATCCTTCACTGAGGTGTTCGCCGCCATCGGGGCTGCGCAGCGTCCGTGTCAGGTTTTTACGGCCCCTTTATGGACTCAAAAACCCTGTTTTCACGTTGATGTGCGGCGGCGCGAACGACCACAAAAGGCAGCCGACCCCCCCCCCACCCCCCACTCAAAGAACGGCGTCCTTTGTTTTCTCAAATTTGTGCTAAAATCTGAGTCACGTCTTACTGGAGCGCCTCCATCATTCCTCCGCCCTCCACCCTTATCTCTGAAGACTTTCGCCGCCGCGCCGCTAACCAAGAGAAGCCGATATGACGCCGTCTGGACAACAAAGACATCTTTTCTGTGGGTGTTCTCTACAAAATCAACTCAAAGGCAGAATGTCTGATCAGATTTAGCAGATCAGGCTGGTGGCGGCGAGGATAAAGGTCTGCGTCCACGCCGCTACACACAGGGTCGAGCCTTTGGGGGCCGTTTGTGAGGTTCTTTCTTTTCAGACAGGCGCTGTCGTGCTCAGAGAGATAACAAAGTCGGAGCAGGACCCGGAGGAGTTCCTCCAAAGAGAGAAGGAGGATTGAGAAGTTCTCCTGCTTGGTGCTGAGTTCGCTGTAGCTCGGGCTAGAGCTAGCTTAGCTGCAGCGTGTTTGCTCCTCACCATATCAAAGTGGGAAACAGCGCCTCCTGTGGCCACTACCTACAATAGCCCAGACACAGAGGGTGAAGACCATCAAACCTGTTCTCCTCCTCCTTCTACTCCCCCCTCTCCTCCTCCTCCCCCTCCTCCTCCTCCCCTCCCTTCCTCCTCCCCCTCCTCCCCCTCCTCTTCTCCTCCTCCTCCCCTCCCCCTCCTCCTCCCCCTCCTCCTCCCCCTCCTCCTCCCCCTCCCTTCCTCCCCCTCCCCCTCCTCCTCCCCCTCCTCCTCCTCCCCCTCCCCCTCCTCCTCCCCCTTCTCTCCTCCTCCTCCTCCCTCCCTTCCTCCCCCTCCCCCTCCTCCTCCCCCTCCTCCCTCCCTTCCTCCCCCTCCTCCTCCTTGAGCATCAGTCTTGGCTGAGGTTAAACTATCAAAGAGCTCCTTCTGCTCAGCATCCAGCCGTTAGAACAACTGTGGCCTATTTGCTCCCTGATGGGTGCTGATGATGGGATGGAGGAGTCAAACATGACTCTGGTGAATCTGGGACACCATACTGGGACACTCGGAGACGGAGCTGATCCCTGGAGCAGGGCTCTGGATAAAAGACGGCAGAATTATCTGTGGACAAAAACCTCCTGTCTGTCAGCGAGGATGATAATTCTGAGCCGGTGCTGAGTCGGCTTATGGGACCTGAGCGAGAGGGAGACCAGCTCTCAGCCGGGGCCTCGCATCTAATTTGCTGTATGTTTCCTTATGTGTTCCATTTTAGGAGTGATTAAGGCAACAAGCTCACGACACTGCGTCTATTTTCGTAGGTGTCAGTCAAAACGGGGGCAGAAGGACCAGCAGTCGGCTTTAGATACGAGTAAAGCAAACGTGGATTTCTCCACGTGGCAGGTGTCACAAACCTCCGGCACGTGGCCCTCGCGCGGCACGCTGCTGTGAAATCTCGGGCCGATGAACTAAACGGCGTTTTAAAATTTCTGAGCGTTCTGCTTGGGGCAGAGGGTTCTGCCGTGGCGGGAACATGCCCCGCCCACTTTCGCATTGCTGTTCACGAGTCCGATTCATCGCTCACTCAAACTCCCAGAACAGATTTAAAGGCCGACATCATAAGAGATCCACCTACCGTGGTTTGACACTTTGCTGTGGACCGGCGTGTAATGGTTCTTGGAGGTTCTGACGGGTGTTTCGTCTTTGGGCGACCCGTCCATCACCGCCATGTTCTCATGCTCGTACTGGGAAACGGGGACGGGTCCTTGCTGCCGCAGAATGTCAGCCAGGGCTCTGAAAGAGAAGGCAGGCGAGTGAGGGTGAAGACTGGAACTGATGCCCTTCCTCTTTCTTCCCCCAACAAACCCCAAAAGGTCTTCCTAAATGATTTAGCTTCACTTTGGATCAGCCTGGAACACAACGGCGAGGAAATCCTAATTACGCCCGGAGTCACGAGGGGATCTCAACTGTGTGCTGAACAATGTGGAGACAAAAGCGCTTATGAGCGCTGGACTCCAGTCCAATTTAATAAGTGTTGAGTCTCTAAAGCCAACAAATGAAAGCAATATTTCACCAGCGGCTCCGACCTTTGGCGCCGCCCTGACAGAGAACATGGCGGCGACAGGCGGCTCCGACCAAAGAGCCGAAAGTGTGTCGATGCCAGGAAGGGTCCCCTTTAACAAAAGTGTGTGACTTTGGAAGCTTATTTATAGCGTCTCTCTTCAAGGATCAGGACACTTCAGGCGTTCCTGCAGACGAGGAGCGACCTGATTCCTGGCCGTCCCGGCGGGACGCCGAGCGGCGTGCCGCAGGAGCTACGGCGGTTGGAGGGAACTGACCCAGCTTTATTAACAACGAAGAAAAGACACCGACGTGTTCTGATGTGAAACATCTTTGTCTGATCTCAGACGAGGACAAACAGTTGAGGGTTGACGGCATTTGTCCGATGTCCAGAAATGTCTAAAGACGGAAGTTCGAGTTCAGATTCATCGAACTGAACGAACGACAAGAGAAAAAGGAAAATCTTCACCATCCGTTAAAACAGCAGCGGGACGAGTCGGAGGGATTCTGAGCTTTTCTTGGGCTCTTTGGCCTCTTCCACCCTCTTCACCTCAACGCTCGCAGGCTCAAATCGCCACGTCGGGTCGTTACCGGGGCGTTTAGCAGGTCTGCTGCCGACCACCAGGAGATGGCGACGCCATCAGAGTGTCGGCGCCATGCGTGGCCATAATGAGCAGCAGTTACCAAAAGAACAAAGTTCCTGATGTACTTGGTGTTTGATGTGGTTCTAGAGAAGCTGTCACGGTTCTCAGCACCTCTGCAGGTGGTGATCGATACACCTGCTCCACATCGCTGGGCTCAGCTCTCGCTCCGCCTCTCTGGCGTTTGGCTGAAGGTCGCGGACGGGCAGCAAAGGTCGTTTCTGCTGTGTTGAGGTTCTGCCCTGAAGAACCTCTGGTCATCTCTCGGGTTAAAAACTGCTGCGTCATGAGCTTCCCTACAGAAACGTGCCCGTTCAAAGCTGGCCGAGGAGTTCTGACGCGTGCGAAGCTGGTGGGATCCGGACTCCTCCAGATTCTGGGTGGTTTTTAAGCTCAACGTGCGTCTGAGCGGGAACGCTGAGTAATCTCTGCTGACATTTCCAGAACAGCAGGCGGCAAAGTTGAACAAGAGAAAAACCTCGTTCGATTACGTTCGACTCCCCAGATCGGTGCTGGACGTCGACTCCGATGACACGGAGACGATTGGGAACCAGGAATGGTTACCTGCATCAGTGGAAAATCCCCAAGGCCCCGCTGCTCACGCCAGCTTAGCTAGCAGGCGCTGATCAGTCAGCCTTGGCTCCTCCCCTTTAACGTTTGTATTTAGGATTCTAAAAGCAGCGCTGTGCGTCATTAGCCTCTTCACTGACAGTGAGGGACACATTTAGTCATCAGGGCCACAAGACTACCGACGAGTTCTGTAGCGCTGTGCCACATCTCGACCGGTTACGAATGAATCTCCTCACAGCAACAATCAACATTTAACACGTTTAGCATCGCACGTCGCTGCCTGAGCAGCTAACGAGGAGCAGCTGAAGGTAGCCAGCCAAGCAAACTGTGCTAGCCCATGCTAGGTGCAATCTTAATCGCGATTTACCGAAACGAGTCTCAGTTCATGAGATCTTTGTCGACACACAACATCTCACTCTTTAGGTTAATCTAAACATACAAACCAGGCTTCAATTTGTAAAATAATTAAGTACCCAAAATATGCTAATTTTTTCATGTTTTCTTCGGAATGATGAAAAAAGTCGCCGTTCTCCGCAGATGTAGCGACATGATTTCGTCCCAGGATGTTTTTTATACTCTGATTTCTGGGCCTGGAGGTTGTCACGGATGGCTACGGGAGCCCGGAGGACCCAAACCTTCCCCCAGTGAAGTGGATCACTGGTCCTGGACGCTGGTGGATTTACTGGATCCCTGGACAGCAGCCGCTCGGCCTCATGGGACCGACATAAGAATGTGTGCAGAGAAACACCTTCATGATTTTTTCTCTTTTATTTACACACACGGGGCGGGGCAATGACGTCACCAAGGGCCAATCTTTTCTAACCTGAAATCAAAGGTAAATTTGGACTAAACGGATTTGAATGCGTCAGAAAACGTAAATCGGTCTCTTATCCAGCCCCGGATTTCTGACGTTACTTCAGCTTTTGGTCTCTTTTTCATCTGTTCTGGTTCCGTCCGAGTTCTGCAGGTTCCAACTCACCTGTGCACGTTCATCTCCTGAGGAGGCTTAGTTGCTTTGTCGTAGGCAACTTTGGCAGAAATCCCGATGGCGATGATGAGCGCCACCACCCCGCAGCTGATGTACACCGTGGTGTTGGTCCGGTCGAGCTCCGGGTCGTAGGTGTCGCCCGTCGGTACCGGGGAGGGCGGCTGGGTCTTGATCCAGTCCGGGGTGTTGTAGTTGGTGCAGCTCTTCTGCTCCAGCCGCTTCCCTCTGTCCGCGCAGCAGAAGCGCAGGAAGCAGCTGCCGCAGCAGAACCGGTGGTCCGTGTTGTTGCAGGAGAACTCCTTGTCGAACTGGCCGCTCACGTCGTAGTAGCCCTGGCAGGTGTCGTGCTGGACGCTGGGAGCCTGCAGCTGGGTCACCCTCCGCGGCGGAGCGGCACCGGCCAGCGGCAGCGCGGCGTGCTGCTGCTGCCGTTCACCTCCTTCGGCTTCGGGTTCCTGCGCGGCGGCGCCGCTTTGCTCCGCTTGTTGGCGGCGGCGCCCAGAACGTGAGCGGGGTCCAGGTAGATGAAGAGCAGCAGCAGGTGCTTGGTCCCCATGGTTCCGCTCCGGACTCGTCCTCTCCGTCACCGAGAACTGCTCCGCGCCTTCATCGCGGTGCTCCTGCGCCCTCGCGGAGGATTCTGCGCTCCTCGGACCGGCAGAACATTCCGAACAGAACCTGAGTCCTCAGTCCGAGATGGATCCTGTGGGGGAGGAGAGCAAAGATCAACTTTATCAATGAGCAACAGCCAAAGAGACAGAGACAGAGACAGAGACAGAGACAGAGACAGAGACAGAGACAGTCTGCAAAAGTTACAGAAGCGCGTGAAAGAGAGCAAATCGTCTTTGATCCCCAGGTTGATTCAGGACGAAGACAAAAGTGAATTTAATTGGATCTAATTTGATAAATGGAGAAGGAAGAGAAGGAGAAAGACTTACCGCGAGAGGAATGACGGAGAATGAAGCGAAGAAAGAGGAGAGTGATGGGACAGAGGGGGGGGAGGGGGAGAGAGAGTGAGGGGAGAGGGAGGGAGGATGAGAGAGTGATGGGAGAGGGAGGGGGGGCAGAGAGAGAGAGGGAGGAGGAGAGAGTGATGGGAGGAGAGGGAGGGAGGAGAGAGAGGAGGGAGAGGGAGGAGGAGAGAGAGTGAGGGGAGAGGGAGGGAGGAGGAGGAGAGGAGGGAGGAGAGAGAGTGATGGGAGAGGGAGGGAGGAGAGAGAGGAGGGAAGAGAGAGGGAGGGGAGAGGGAGGGAGGAGACGAGATGAGGGGGAAGAGGGAGGGAGGAGAGAGGAGGGAGGAGAGTGAGAGAGAGTGATGGGAGAGGGAGGGAGGAGAGAGGGAGGGAGAGAGAGAGTGAGGAGAGAAGGGTGAGGGAGGAGGAGGAGAGTGATGGAGAGGGGAGGGAGGGAGGAGAGGGAGAGAGATGTGATGGGGAGAGGGAGGGAGGGAGGGAGAGAGGAGGGAGGAGAGAGAGGGAGAGTGAGGGGAGAGGGAGGAGGAGGAGAGTGATGGGAGAGAGGAGGGAGGAGAGAGAGTGATGGGAGAGGGAGGGAGGAGAGAGAGGGAGGGAGGAGAGAGGAGGAAGGCTGAGAGAGAGTTTGGGAGGAGAGGGAGGGAGAGAGAGAGGGAGGGAGGGAGACGGGAGTGATGGGAGAGGGAGAGGGAGGGAGGAGAGATCGACGGGAGGGAGGGAGGAGAGAGGGAGAGAGGGAGGAGAGGAGAGAGAGTGAGGGAGAGAGGGGATGGGAGGAGAGAGAGTGATGGGAGAGGGAGGAGAGAGAGAGAGGGAGAGAGGGAGGGAGGAGAGAGAGTGATGGGAGAGGGAGGGAGGAGAGGAGGGTGATGAGGAGAGGGAGAGAGGGAGGAGAGGGAGGAGGAGAGAGAGTGATGGGAGAGGGAGGGAGGAGGTGAGAGAGAGAGTGATGGGAGAGGGAGGGAGGAGAGAGAGTGATGGGAGAGGGAGGGAGGAGAGAGGGAGGAGAGAGGGATGGGAAGAGAGACGGAAGAGGGAGAGAGAGAGAGGTGATTGGAGAGAGGGAGGGAGGAGAGAGGGTGATGAGAGAGAGGGAGGGAGGAGAGAGAGGGAGGGAGGAGAGAGAGTGATGGGAGAGGGAGGGAGGAGAGAAGGAGGAGGAGGAGAGAGAGTGAGGGAGAGGGAGGGAGGAGAGGAGATGGGAGGAGAGGGAGGAGGAGAGTGATGGGTAGAGGGAGGAGGAGAGAGAGTGATGGGAGGAGAGGGAGGGAGGAGAGAGGAGGGAGGAGAGGGAGGGAGGAGAGAGGGGAGGGAGGAGGAGAGAATGATGGAGAGAGGGAGGGAGGAGAGGAGGGAGAAGATAGAGAGGGAGGTAAGGAGGAGAGAGAGGGAGAAGAGGGAGAGGGAGGAGAGAGAGGGAGGAGGGGGGGAGGGAGACAGAACAAGTAGACTAAACCGGAGGAGTTTTGGTAGTTTGTTCTGATTTTAGCTTCTTTATGGTCATTTAGAGGTTAAATTAAAGCCAAATAAACCTACACAATAATAATTAATCATCTATATTAACAGGTTTAAATCTTTTATAATCAATTCAATCAATCTTTCTTCATCCCACCATCGTCCTATTTTCCCATCATGCATCTGGGCTTCATTATCCTCTCCACAGGAGGAAAAATGTAAAACGGCGTTGGTGTTTCAGGAGTGGGAGGAGCCTCATGTCACCTGTTAATCGTATTCATGAGGTAATTTGCTGGTTCCAGATGGTGAAACGTCCAGACTCAAACGTCCCGTCAGGTCATGTGACAGGAAGCCGGACTCACCTCTGAGCCGGGTCGAAGCTCATCCATTGTCGCCAGCCTGAGCTCGCCGCCGGGGTTGGATGAAGGTGACCGAGGTCGCCCAGAGGGTCCTCGTGGGCCAGAGAGTCCTCATGGGCCAGAGGGTCCTCATGGGCCCAGAGGGTCCTCGTGGGCCAGATGGTCCTCGTGGGCCCAGAGGGTCCTAGTGGGCCCAGAGGTTTCCTCGTGGGCCAGATGGTCCTCGTGGGCCCAGAGGGTCCTAGTGGGCCAGAGGGTCCTCGTGGGCCAGAGGGTCCTCGTGGGCCAGAGGGTCCTCGTTGGCCCAGAGGGTCCTAGGGGCCCAGTTGAGTCCTAGCGGGCCCAGAGGGTCCTAGTGGGCCAGAGGGTCCTCGTGGGCCAGAGGGTCCTCGTGGGCCAGAGGGTCCTCGTGGGCCAGAGGGTCCTCGTTGGCCCAGAGGGTCCTAGTGGGCCCAGTTGAGTCCTAGCGGGCCCAGAGGGTCCTAGTGGGCCAGAGGGTCCTAGTGGGCCCAGTTGGGTCCTAGTGGGCCAGAGGGTCCTAGTGGGCCAGAGGGTCCTCGTGGGCCAGATGGTCCTCGTGGGCCCCGAGGGTCCTAGTGGGCCAGAGGGTCCTAGTGGGCCCAGTTGGGTCCTAGCGGGCCCAGAGGGTCCTCGTGGGCCCAGGGGTCCTAGTGGGCCCAGTTGGGTCCTAGTGGGCCAGAGGGTCGGATACACGAGTCCTGCAGTGCAGAGTGACTGCATAGGTGGTACGAGTCAGCAAATTAACCAAACGACCATTTATAAACCATTTATAATCATTTATAAACCATTTATAAACCATTTATAATCATTTATAACCATTTATAAACCATTTATAACCATTTATAAACCATTTATAACCATTTATAACCATTTATAGCCATTTATAAAACTCCTGACAGGAAAAGATCAGAGTTAGCGAATAGCAACTGTTGGGTTTGTCTGTGAACTGGACAGCTATTTAGTTAAAGCGTTAGTTTGTGCGCTACTTAGCATGATTGTGCGTTAACTTGTTAGTTAGCGTATTAATTAGTGTTAGTGTGTTCGCACATTAGTGCGTTAACATGTCAGTTAGCGCCTTAGTTAGTGTGCTAGTTAGCGTTAGTCCAACGTGCCCCTGCTAATCGTAACGTCTCCCAGGACAGTAAAACTTTGTCTGCCTGAACCTGGAAACGAGCTGAAACTCCGACACGGACGAGTCGAAGGAGGCTGAAGCCCAGTTTGCTGCTCCTCAGACCACAGACGGAACAGGAAGTGGGCCTTAATTGCCCTCCAGACTTGCACCAGCCACAGGAGCGGCTCTCTCAGCCCTTGTAGAAGTAAATTGACATCAACCCTGCAGCGGTCCGACGCTAACGTCCACACAACAGAACCAGCGGAGCGGGAAAAGGCCGCGGAGCGTTTGACGAATGTCTCCGCACGTCGACGCTGCACAAGCTGGTAAATTGATGCTGGACTCCACCGTCGGTCAGAGGCAGGAGGACGTGTCCATTAGCGTTAAGCTGCTCTGTGCGCGCGGCGCTAGCATCGGCCAAAAGTGCTGACAGGCGACGGCGGCGGGAGAATAATGAGCTCATATTTCCCCCCAAAATGAAAGCGTCTGATTTGTGTGTCGGTATTTCCACGGCAACGACACGGCCGGTGGGCGGGACTTCATCAGGATTAGCGATGCAGATCTTTGAGGTTCATCCGACCAATAAAGTCCATCAGGAAGTAAACGACCGCAACGTGTTCAGAGGAAGCTTGATTGAGACAAACAGCTCAGGAGGGACAGTAGAAGAAGAAGAACCTGGACAAGAGACGGAAGAGAGCCCGGTTCTGCTCCAAAGATCCGGATCAGCCACCAGGAAGGATTCCCAAACCCACATCTTAGAACTTCCAGCACATCGCGAACTGACGTCGACGTTCCCTCAGAACCTTGAATCTTCTCGATGTGGATCCATCCTGGGGGCGTCGCCTGGCTCCCAGAGAGGGTGGAGCCTCATGTGCGGCGCTAATGACGCTGTATCGGAGGGCGCTAGCAGCCAAACGCGACATTTGTCCGGTTCCGCTAAGATTGCCTGGGAGAAATCTTCCGTTCGCCGGCGTTGCTGCTGATATTAGCGATTGCCCTCATTTCTGTTAGCACACATGCGAGGTCACGTGACAGGAAGTGTGTGTTCATTTGTTCGCTGTGAGCTAACTGCGCTACGACCAGGGCAGCTTTTTGTGGCTAGCACACGGACGCATTGTCACACTTCCTGCTAGCATCTGGAGAGAAACGGGTGCACATCTGGAGGAGGAAAGGTCAGACCCGCGGCGCTACGGGGGCCCACGAGGGCCAAACCTGCGGACGTGATCAATGCTGTCGGATCCACGTGAACGTCAACGCCGTCCAGCCAACAACAACAACAACAACAACAACAACAAGCACAGGAGCGGCATGTTCAGCCTCCTCCCCGACCACTGCAGGGTCAAAGACACGTGGACGAGCAGACGTCCGTCTGTGGGACGGTTCGGGCTCCTCCGTCCCCGAGAGCGGCGGCGCCACGTTGCTGCTGCTGCATGCTAACGGCCTCTGAATCTATTAGCATTTGCAGATAAATGTCACAGCTTTGGAACGTGGCGCCGAGCCGAGGCGCCGCTTTATTAAAGCGGCAGAAATGTAAACACACAAATTCTGACGGTTAAAAACACAACAAGTTTCCAATCAAAGCTAAAAGACTGGAGAACCTCCAGAGACAGAGGAACCGGGAGAGCCAGGAGAACCAGGTGAGCCAGGGGAACCAGGAGAGAGAACCAGGGGAGCCAGGAGAACCAGGAGAGCCAGGAGAACCAGGGGAGCCAGGAGAGCCAGGAGAACCAGGAGAGCCAGGAGAACCAGGAGAGCCAGGAGAGCCAGGAGAACCAGGGGAGCCAGGAGAACCAGGGGAGCCAGGAGAGCCAGGAGAACCAGGAGAGCCAGGAGAACCAGGGGAGCCAGGAGAGCCAGGAGAACCAGGGGAGCCAGGAGAACCAGGAGAGCCAGGAGAACCAGGGGAGCCAGGAGAACCAGGGGAGCCAGGAGAACCAGGAGAGCCAGGAGAGCAGGAGAACCAGGGGAGCCAGGAGAACCAGGGGAGCCAGGAGACCAGGAGAGCCAGGAGAGAACCAGGGGAGCAGGAGAGCCAGGAGAGTCTGAGCAGAACCGTTACTTTAAAGTTCTTGACCTTTGACCCAGACTGAAGTGTCACTGCAGGAATATTTTCATACGTTAATTTAAACTTTAATTATAACCAAGGAGCCCCCCCCCCCACACACACACACCTCACCCCCCCACACACACACACACACCTCACACACACACACACAACACACACACACCCACACACACACCTCACCCCCCCCCCCCCCCACACACACACACACACCCCACACACACACACACCACACACACACACACACACACAACACACACACACACACACCACACACACACACACCCCTCCAGCTCTGTGGGAGCTGCTCCAGGATTCCTCCCCATGGGAACAATTAGACTTTCAGATGTTCCTGTCGTCCCGGCTGGTCCGGAGCGCCGCTGGCCTCCTGCAGCCTGACTGGCCCTGGTCCCAGCCAGACTCTGAAGGCCACGTCCTGGGGCCACCGACACCACCTTGGCCTAACGACGGAGGTCAGCTGGGAACGCCGACCTGTCAGGTGGGAATCCTGTTTCCGTGGTGTCAACAGCTGAGGCTGACCTCTGACCCTCCGCTCCTGGACTCAGGTGAGCGTCACATGGGTGTCACATGATCGTCACATGGGCGTCACATGATCAGAGGCGGAGCTCTGAGACCAGAATGATCGTGTAATTACCTGCACATAGATCAGTGTCAGAGCCAGAACACTGAACGTTCCATCACCGTGACAACCCACCCTGCTGGGTGGCTTCCTCAAACAGCCTGTCAAAAGGGGGCGGGGCCTCTGTTCTCTGGTGCTAACATGCTAACAGCCTCGTTTCCTGTCAGCTGCTACCTCGAACAGGAAGTTCTGCTCCTGAATGGAAACACGACGAGGAGAGTCAGAAGGTCGAAGGTTTGGATGACGTAACAACTGTGAGGCGCTAATGTTGGACAACAAACCCGCATCTATGCTAAATGCTAATAGCAATGCTAGCCTCTCTGACGTCTGAGCTGTTTTGGGCTGAAATGGAAAAAAAACAAATCGACTTTGGCTGCAGAACAGATAGAAACTAAGTTAACTTTAGCTTCAATAATTGATGTATGCTAAGCTAACAGATTTAATTTGCCTCCCCGTTTCACGCCGCTGCGTTGAGGGTTGGACATTAACTGACTCGTCTTGCCCTCAATTACCGGTGAGAATAATGAGCTGACGCAGACGTCCGGGGCATCAATGTGAATAATCGGGGACTCTCCGGCCGCCGCCGCCGCGCCGCCGCGCCTGCATTAGCGGCCAGAAAGGAAGCGTGACTGAATACCTGAAAAGATGATTTAAAGCAATCTTCTGCATTAGTGCGGAGGTCGGGGTCAAAGGTCTCTGGAGGTGTGAGGAGGAGAATGTTTTCCCTCCCTGCTGAGGGGACCTCGCCGCCGCGCTGCCACCGCGCCGCCGCCGCGCCGCCGCCGCTACCCGGCGACCCATTGCCCTCCGCATCCATTCACACAGGCGTGAAAACGCTGCAGGAGACGGTCCGTAGTTCTGTCCACGGTCGCCTCCTCGCCTTCAAGTATGAGTTTTGAGTTTATGGTTGATTTTCTGTGAGCAAACACACGACGGCGGTGGCGGCGGCGGTGGCGGCGGCGGTGGCGGCGGCGGCGGTGTCAGCGGGGGGGGGGGGGGGGCAGCTGGGGGGGGGGCACCTGGTGTGAAGAGATAAAAAATAAAAATCTTCACAGCTGTAAATAGGAAGTAACATATGCTAACATGTCGCATTGAAACACAAAAGGATAGCTCCTGCTGTTAGCTTGCTAGCAAAGATGTTGCTCATTAACTCGGGTGGCAACAAAATCATCAGCAGAAACATTGGAAACATTTGTTTTTCTACAGGAAAATCCTCTGTTGCTCCTAATCTGCAGGTAATTGCTGCAGGAGCGCGCCGCCGTTAGCCTTCCGCCGGCTCGCCGCTAGCTGATTGCAGCTCGCCAAGCATCTTATTAACGTAAATCCCTCCGAGCGAAGATGGTGGAGGCGACTCGGCTGCTGCCAGTTCATCAGAAAGTTTTAATGAGCCCCGAACAGCAGGATTGATTGTTCCTGCCCACCTCAACGTAAACAAAGCTGGAAATACGGGAGGAGCGGAGCGGGAGCGGAGCGGAGCGGGAATCACCTGCGGATCCGCTGTCGCTCACCTGATCCTCCCGTCTGGATCTTCTGTCCTTAAACTTTAATCTCTCAGGCAGATTCTGCTCCCCTGACTGTTACTCAAACATTTCATCAGTGCTAACGCTAATATTCTGCTAAGCTAACGTTTTAGCGCAAGGTCCCCTTTAGCACTTGGATTTGCACGGTCATGACTAGCAAAGCGGCGTCCTGATTTCATTTGATTTGTTTTTCACAGCAACGACATTCATGGTTTTTTATCACGTATTAAATCGTTAGCTAAATATTTACAGGACACCACTTGACAACCGCTACATCAAATGCTGTCGCTAGCTGGCCGCTACACAAAGAGTCAACATGCCGGCGTCAACACTCCGTTTTGAGGAACGGGGAAGACGGAGGGAAGAGGAGGTTCGGAATAACCAGCGCAGGCGATGCTAACGGACGATGCTAATGGACGATGCTAACGGACGAATGCAGGCCGCCGTCTTAATGAGAGGACGTGCTCGGTTCAACCTGTCAATAATGATCAGGGTTCATCACACAAACACACACACACACACACACACACACACACACCCACACACACACACACACTCACCCGCACACACACACACTCGAGGCTCCACCAGCAAACTAATTAGCTGCAGTCAATCACCAAACGCTCGTTTCTCATCCGAATCCAACTAACCGACTTTATTCCTGGAATTCCTGGTATTCCTGGACCAACAGGGGGCGCTGCTCACTTTGACCCTGGACATAGAATAGAACTTGTTAGCGGTGTCACGAACGTCTGGATCCAGCAGCTCCAGGCAGAAGAGCAGTCACCTGACTGGGCAGGAGGCCATTCCCAACATTCCCAGCATTCCCAACATTCCCAGTGTTCCCAGCGTTCCCAATGTTCCCAGTCTAGAACATCAGCCACCAAAGCTTTGGCTCTGCCGCTGCCTGTCTGAGCACGGCGGCTAATAAAAAGATGCTAACGGGTCACCTCTGGGTGTGTCACATGTAGTGGGCGGGGCTTCACACTGACATCTCCCGCTGACCTGACCACAGGCTCCGCCCCTTTCTGGCAACAGGAAGTCCATTTCCGTCTCCGCTGTGTTTTTGGCTGCGTTCTGCTGACTGTTGAATAAAGCAGCAGAAATGAGCTAATGCTAACAGGAGAACGCTTCGTTCCTCATGTTCTCCTGTGGAACATGAGGAACCTTGATGGTTCCTCCTAACTCAGGAACCGGCCTGATTACGGATCAGCTATCAGGACCATCATGAGTCCAGAACGGGACCAGAACGGGACCAGAACGGGACCAGAACGAGACCAGAACAGGACCAGAACGTGACAAAATGGGACCAGAATGTGACCAGAACGGGACCAGCACGGGAGAACGGGAACAAATGAGCCGTTAATCTGGGAAGGACCCTGTTGCCATGGGAACGGCTCTGCCGCCCCAGGAGGAGGTGCTAACGTTGCCCACGGCAACAGTGTGTTTGTAGCCGTAGCAACAGCGCCCCCTCAGGCCGAGCAGAGCAGACAATCTATTACACAGAGTAATCTATTACCGATGTCACCTGAGGTGACCTGTTGCCAGATCGAGCGGACACGTTCCAGGAGGGGGGCGGGGCCGCCTCCTGGGGGCGGGGCTTAGCCGCTCTCTAATTACAAACGTGTCAGTCGTGATTTTCATCAACGAGCGACGGCAGGAATGTTAATGAGTCCTCTGGAGTTAATCAGCTGCAGGCGGCGCCGGAGCGTCCTCCCATGATCCCCTGCTGTCAGACACACTCCAGCGCCGCACTGTGATTGGTGGCCGGACGCAGCACGCCGCCGCCACCGCCGCCGCCACCGCTCCTCAGTTTTCTCCTCTTGGGTTTCTAAAAGTGCTTCAGCAGCAAAACCTTTTTCATTCTTCTGTCCAACTTCACGTCCACTCTGGTCCTTCAGCTCATTAGTCTCCCCCCCCCCCCCCCCCCCACCGGGTCGACCATCCGCAGCTAATAGGAGCCGCGCGGCGCTTTGTTCATGCTAACGCTCCGCTGACACGTCTGTGAAGAACAAACGCTGAGCCTCAAAGTCACCACGTCTTCCTGTCTGGACAGGAAGCTGAATTAATTAGTGAGTGTGTGTGTGTGTGTGTGTGTGTGTGTGTGTGTGTGTGTGTGTGTGTGTGTGTGGTGTGTGTGGTGTGTGTGTGTGTGTGTGAGTGTGAGAGAGGTGAGTCAGAGAAAAATGTCACTCCCTGTCAATTAAGACCCGTTGGACTAACCAGTGGAGACTGGAGGATCCTACAGACTGGCCCTGGTCCTGTTCCGGGTCCTGGTCCTGGTCATGATCATGGTCCTGCTCCGGGTCCTGGCCCTGGTCCTGTTCCGGGTCCTGGTCCGGGTCCTGTTCCGGGTCCTGGTCGTGGTCCTGCTCCGGGTCCTGGTTGTGGTCCTACTCCGGGTCCTGGTCCTGGTCCTGGTCTGTGCTCCAGCAGCTTCAGGTTCAACCTCAGAGGAGAGAACGAGGACCAGGTGAGGCAGCACAGGTGGGCGGAGCCTCAGAGATGATACAGGTGACGACAGGAAAGACAGGACAGGAAGCTACCGACCTCATGTGTGAATACATCATTTCCTGTCGTCACCACTTCCTGTTTGCCCCGCCCCCATTAGCCTTCAGCTGTTTCCTGTTGATCCACTTTTGAACATCTGGACCCTTTGAAGGACACAGATGCTAACTGATGCCGGACCCGCCCACCCGCCGCCGGGCCCAACCCACCACGGCGCTCTCCTGCTGTCTGCAGACACGTCGCCATGGCGACGTTCACCTGACTGGAGTCAGCTGTGTGTCTGAGCGCCATCAGGAGGAGCACGTGAGCGTCGCTGGAGGCCACGACAGATGTGCCAGAAGTTCAGGCGCGGGTCAAAAGATGGGAGGAGTCTGTGGATAAGCCACGCCCACAGCCAGATTAAAGTGGATTCAGATCTCTGCAGTTTCAGATCAAAGGCACATCAAAGGTGTGATTGGCGTATTGACTTAGCATTAGCTGGCTAACAGCCAGAAGGGCCGATCATGTGACTGCTGCCCAGCAGGAGGTCCGGCTGTTCGCGGTCCTCCTGCTGGGACGTCCAGGTCCACCTGAATAACGAGCTCCGTCTGATGAGCGGCGCTGCAGAATCCATCAGAACTGCTCAGAGTCCAGATGAATCCTGCGCATCATCCCAGAAGACCCGTCTTCATCCTGGTTTCATGGGTGAACTTCATGAACTTTAGCTCATCTTCAGCTCGTTTTTAGCTTGATTTAGCTTGTTTTCAGCTCATCTTTAGCTTGTTTTCAGCTCATCTTTAGCTCGTTTTTAGCTCATCTTTAGCTTGATTTAGCTTGTTTTTAGCTCATCTTCAGCTTGTTTTTAGCTCATCTTTACCTTGTTTTAAGCTCATCTTGTTTTTTTGTTCCTTTATTACATCACAAAACCTCCCTTTTCTGGCTTGAATTTTTCGTCCAATCACATCGTGTCGTTGTGTCACATGTTTTCAGTCCAGCAGGAGCTCAAAGAAGCATCGACGTGGTGAAAATTTAAATTTGAGCCAAAGTTCAAAGGAAGATGATTGAATAATAGAAGAAAAGCTTCCAGCGGCTGTTGTAGCTGCTGGATTTCCCAGAATCCTTCACTCTGCTGGCAGGAGAGACTCGTTTCTGAGCCGCAGCTTCATTTTTTGCACTTGATAAAAGCAACATTTGAGCTGCTTTTTAGGCGGCTTATTAAAACGTGTCCTGAGCTGCTGCTCATGAATATTTCAAAGGTTTCGTGATTCTGCCTCCGTATCAAACAATCCCGGCCTGGTCGCATCCCATCAGCATCATCGGCCAAAACACCACAAACTTGATTAAATCCTCTAAATTGGATTTTTACTGCGACCGAAGGAGCTTCACCAAACACAAAGGCTCATTTTCGTCAGGTTTCTGCTGATCGATCACGTTTTAACTTGTTTCTATGAGGTTCTCAACACCAGCATGACGAAAGTACAGCTAACATTAGCCACTGCTAGCTAAAGTACTGTAAATAAAGTAACTAGCTAACCGCTAACTCGAAGCTTGCTGCTGTGAGCTACGTATTTAGCCTCATTCAGCTAACCAAAACTATAAAACAAGCTAATCACCTGCATATTTGGCTCGCTAATGTCGCTGTTCTCTGTATGTGACGAAAATCCCATATTGAGTTCATAGATGCTAAAATCCTGCGTTTAGCTGTGTCAAACTGAGAACACGTGCACACGCGCGTGCACACGTCTGGTACTCTGACAGCAGCAGCATCAGGATGCTACTAGCATTGCAGCATACGGCGGTGAGGTGAGCAGATGGTTCATGAATCCCCAGTAAAAGTCAAGAAGAAGAGAAAGACACAAAGAAAGCAGCCGACCGGCTGGAACTGGATTTACTCGGAATTCTGGGAATTCTGCTTGGAAAAGAGAACATGTGTACGTTTTATTCTGCTTGGACTCTCAGCTTCAGGTGAACATGCTAAAGCTAAGCTAAGTCGGAGGACACACACTTCAGGGTCGTCCGTCCGTTTTCCAGAGGTGAATAATTCATCCGGACCGATTTCCTCGGAAAAACCGGCGCGATGAATCAATTCTGGCCCACGTTCGCCCTCCAATTAGCCGGTAATTAAGGAGGATAATGGGCGGAGTCAGGCTGCCGGTCCTGACCGACGGCGTCCTCCAGGGTGTGGGATCGTCCTTTATCGTAAACAGGACGGAGGACAAAGCCGAGGCGCTCTGTAGCTGAGCTAGCCGCCGCTAACCCTGCCGGGCGGCGCTCGTCGCCCCCTGCTGGTCGGAGTGGGAACGAGCACGTTGGCGTCCTTCCAGGATGTTTGTGCGCCGCCTGCTCGTCATCTCTTCTTCCCGTCTCTTTCCGTGACCCATTTTTCCGCAGCAATCATTAAAATTCATTAAACTTTCATCTCGCCTGCCTCTAATTTAAGAGACACATGACGAATCACAGAGCGCCGCCGCGGCGTGTGGACGGGAGCCAGCCTCGCTGCTGCCTAGCAACCGGGCTGCCGGGCAGCCAATCACAGGCCGGCGGGCTGTTGCAGACCACGCCGTCGCCGTGGCAGCAGGGGACGTGAGCGAGCGTTTACCTTCACGTGTCCTTCACAGGAGCGCCGACGGTCTGCAGCCACGCCCACATCAACTCCCAGCATCCTTTTCTTCTCTCCGGGGTAAAAACGCCTCTGGACCCGGCTCAGATCCGGGTTCTGATGGGTCCAGCTCCGCTCTGTCCCGGAACACGTGTGTCCGCAGGGATCAGAGACCGGACAAGTGGGCGGAGCGCCTCCTGCAGGGGGCGGGGCCAAGGGGGACACCTGTGGAGACACCTGAGCTTCATCTGACTGAGCCTTTGATCAGGTTCAGCCTGTAAAAGAGGCGGAGCCACAACAGCGACGTTCGTGCTTTAGCTCGTTAGCTTCAGCACTCTGCTAATGCGGCTAACGCAGCCAGCCCCCAGCCCAATTAGCAGCTAAAGCTAACGATGGCGCTCCAGGCGTGGTTTCCTCCCGGAGCCGCGGCTCAGCTGCGCCGGATCAGAACCATCATTTCACGCTCCGATGCCGCTCCGTGTGTCCGCTGCCCTAATTTGCGGAGTGGAAGGATACTGGCTGTTTTCCGCCTCTCCTTCCCTCCTCGTTATTCCTGAGGCGGGATCTCGTCTCCGCTCCGGCGGTCCTGGGAGTCGGGGACGTGGGGTGGATCTCCGGAGGAGCAGGAATCTGGAGCGACGGCCTCCTAATTAAACAGGCAGATTAAACTCCGACTTTCTGGAGGGTTCATGAATATTCAGGTGGATTTGGGTCGTCGTGGTGACGGGAGCGCGGCCTCAGGTGACCCGCGGCGCCACGTCAGCGACCTTTGCTCAGGTCTGACAGGAGCTGGTTTAAACTGAAGCGTCGTCGGGTCAGAACCAGCACAGAGACGCCACGATGCTAATGCTAACTGTCCGGGCCCCTGCAGTCCAGCTCTTCACACCTGTCCTGCAGGCTCCGCCCCCACACCGCTGCAGCATTTCTCTTTACTGTTCAAGAATGTGAATTAAAGTCCGGACGGGCAGAACCGACGGCCTCCACATTCATCATCCAGAGCAGAGACGAGAGCAAACAAAAATAAGTCATTTATCACCTGGAACAGCGCGGCGGCGGCGGCGGCGGAGGCGGGTCCACAGAACCAGCGCCACCTCCTGCAGCGGCCCGATAACCCACAGCCGCTCAGAACCTCCGGCCCAGCAGCGCTAACGAGGCACAACCAGGTCCTTCAGGTGTGACGAAACCAAGCGGTGAAGGTGTCCGTCGCCATGGCAACGCCAGCAGACACCACCACTGCACCTGGGCGCCACAGAGGGAGGAGCTTCAGCGAAACAAACGCACGCGGCGGCGGCTCTCATTTTCGTCCCGATCAGAACCGACCCGCTTCAGCGCGATGATTTATCGCCACGTTCTCGGGCTAACCGACCCGGCGAGCTGCCCCTCCCCCGCCGTGACTTGCCCCGCCCCCTCACACACCTGAACCGATGCTGATGAGTCACCAGTAACGGGTAAACACTTTAATCAGTGGCGCTCTGAACCCAACACGTCCGTCCATCCAGCGGCGCCGTCTCCTGACAGGAAGCGCAGGCGATCAGATACCTTATCAGCACCAACACTTCCTGCAGAAATACAAAGACGTCGGCCAGCAGGAGGGAAATGAAAGTTCTGGTCCTGCAGGTCCGGCTCGGGGGGAGAGAAGCTGGATTCACTGCTAGCCCAGATTAGCGACGGCTAACATTTAGCTTCAGGAGTCTTGTGTTCCAGACCACGTTCTCCTCTTAAATGCTTTGCTAACATCCAATTTGACTTGGGAAGCGCTTTGATTAGAGGTCAAAGGTCAGCTCGGTGTGGCCTAACACTCGCTAACATGATAGCAGCTAGCTGTTAGCCTGCGGCTACAACCAACCAAACGTCCTAATAAACGTCCCAGCTGCTGTAAATGTTTGCGTAGCGAGAAGTGGATTCAAAGCGAGGACGCCTTGGGGGATTTATGGCGTTCTGATGGTATCGCCGCGCCGCAGCGAGATAAAATCCCTCCTCCGATTCATCACCGCGGCAAGAAGCCCGAGCTCAGCGAAAGGCGCCGCTGATCCCAAATCCTGATAAATTCCTCGGACGGTTTGTTTCAGAAAGCCGAGATTTGAGCCGCGGCGCTCTGTCGCCCCCTTCTGGCCGGAACAGGAAACGCTTCCTATTTCGTCGTAAATGTTTCCAACTTTGATGCTGAAAGTTCTGAATTCAGAAACGGCCCAAAATCTCTCAAACTGTTTTATTTACAGACGACTTCAAACTGTTCAGAGTTTAAGAAAAAAAAGGAGTTGTTCGAGTTTCGCACCAATAAAAGCTTCAAAAGCGTAAAGGGGCGGAGTCTCGTCAAACCGCGGTTAATTTAAGAAGCCACACAAATGAAAACGGGATATTTTTGGGAAGCGGAAGCTGATCCCGCTTCAGCTGCTCTTCGCTCTCTTTCCCTGCACGCCGCTGCCCGACGGCGCCTCCTGTTGTCTCTTGGCAGGACGAGCGGCGGCGCCCGGTGGCTGCTCGCCGTTTCCCCTCAGCTCCCTTTTCTCCCGCTTCTCCTCCATCTCGCCGATGTCTGCGGCGAACAGCGTCTTCAGCGCGGGAACCAGCCGGGGGAGCGTTTTGAAGTGGCCGAAGCGGATCTGCGCGGGCGGGAAAGGAAGTCGTGGGTGGCGCCCGACTTTACCGCCGCGGGCTAAAACGGAGGGCGAGACCAACCTTCATGTGGTCGAAGGAGATGCCGACGCGCTCGGTGGCGTCCGCGCTCATCAGCGGGATCTTGGCGTAGCGCTGACTGAAGTGGTTCAACACGATGAAGGCGGCGTTCATCTTCACGCCCACGCCGATGGCCTCCGACGTCGTGCTGCCTCGGGAGCGTTTCAGCAGAAACTAAACATCAGCCTCAGGATTCGAGGGCGGGTTCTGCCGCCGCCGCCCAAGCCGGGGTGCATTGTGGGAGAGCGAGCTGGAGGCGGAGCTTGGGCGCCGTCTGCGTGACTCACCTGTGGCGTTTCTCCTCAGCTTCCTGCTCCAGCCCGTCCTCCAGCGTGGCCTCGTGAATCAGCAGCGTCGCATCTTTTCCTGCAAAGCGGCGACCATGAGACGACCTCGCTCTTCCGTGGCGTGCGTTCACGCCGCCACTGAAGGGAAACGGAACGGGTCTCACCCAGGTGCACGAAGGCGTCGCAGGGCCGGGTGTCGCCGGAGAACGCCACTTTCCAGCCCGACTGGTGCGTGAAGCTGCAGGCGAAGGCGAACTTGCAGTGGCGCACGAAGCACGTCTGGAACTGAAGCAGAGACGGCGATGAAAGACGGGAACCTCGGAGCGCCGCCCCGGAACGCCGCCCCGGCGGGCGTCACGCCCCCAGCCCACCTTCTGCAGCCCGTTCTCTTCCAGCAGCGCCCGGATCAACGCCGCCGTCCTCGGGTCCGCCGGCTCGCCGCCGGCCTGCAGCGATCTGTTTGGGATTAAGCTGAGACACAGACGACCATAAATGGCCGTGCCCACAGCGCCCCCTGCTGGCGCACACGCCCACCTACCTGAAGTGCTGGAGGATCTCCTGGCACTGGTCGTGGTACTGCTGGAGCCAGTTCATGATGTGGCCCGGCGCCACCAGGTGGACCGGCCTCCACGGTTTTCCCAACACGGCCTGAAAGAGTCCAAACGTAGCGGTTAGTCCAGGAAACGGCGCTGAGCCGCCGCCGCTCGGAGCGCCACGTACCAGCGCGCGTTCCCTCTGATAGAGCAGCATGAGGAGACCCTGAAACACAGGAGAGCGCCGTCAGGAACCACGCCACGCCACGCCAGGGCGCCACGCCAGGGCGCCACGTGTGCAGCTACCGTGTGATGGTCGGCGTGCAAGTGAGAGACGAAGACGGCGGAGATCTTGGACAGAACGTCGTCCACGGCGTCTCCGTAGTGTCGGCACAGCTGCCCGAACGTTCCCTCGCCGCAGTCCAACACGATCGACCGACTGGAGCTGCAAAACACGCACCTTCAGCACCGGCCGGACCAGAGGGACCAGTCGGCTCGCGCCGCCCACCTGATGTTCACCAGCGTTCCGCTCACGTTCCGCGTCTTCATGGGAAGAGCCGATCCTGTTCCCAGGAAAACGACTTCGGGGTATTTTTCACCATCTGGGGGGGAATGAAGGGCTGCTCAGAAACTCGCCACAAGTCAACGTTTATATTCCCGTTTCCGGAAGCGTCGCCAGAACCTTCGGCAGCGTTGGACAGGCGGAGCTTCCTGCACGCTTCCACTTCCTGCAGGAAGTTCGGAACCTCTGCGGCTTCCTTCAAAAAGTCGTCTGTGGAACAGGCAGGAATGGCGTCTCTACCAATCAGAGCACAGACAGAGGTGAGGGGGAGGAGCCAGAGAAGAGACACAACTGAAGGGGAGGGGTCAATACAGGGAACTATCAGGGGGAGGGGTCACAGGTGAGGGGGAGGAGCCAGAGAAGAGACACAACCGAAGGGGAGGGGTCAATACAGGGAACTATGAGGGGGAGGGGTCACCGTGATGGGTTGTGAGGGGAGGAGTCACAGTGGTGTAGGGGGATGGGTCATTTTGAAGAGGGAGGAGTCACCATTGACAGGGGAGGAGTCACCATTGTGAGGGGGAGGGGTCACCATTGTGAGGGGGAGGGGTCACCATTGTGAGGGGGAGGGGTCACCATTGTGAGAGGGAGGGGTCACCATTGTGAGAGGGAGGGGTCACCATTGTGAAGGGGAGGGGTCACCATTGTGAGGGGGAGGGGTCACCATTGTGAGGGGGAGGGGTCACCATTGTGAGGGGGAGGAGTCACCATTGTGAGGGGGAGGACATGTCAAAGATGGAGAACTCACCTCTGCCACTCCAGCACTGGTCTGAACTGGAACTTCAGGAGACACTCAGCTCGGACGTTGGGAACAGGAAGGGAGGCCTGAGGTTCCTGAGAGGATACAAACAACATCTTAGCTTCGACGTTTGATTCTGACGACCCCCAACGATGCCGACAGAGCCGTCCGCCAATCGGGCCGCGGCGTGGACGCGTCACCGTGGCTTTGCAGGTGTGGAGCTGAGGGAAGATCTCCGAGTGGATCATGTTCAGTTGGGCCTGGATCTTGTGGCTCCGGACGTTGTGGGCCGTGCACACGTGTTCGTTCAGGATCAGATGTTCTGTCCTGGATGGAAACCTACAAAAACCGGACCGACGGGTCAAACGGTGGCGTTTCTTCACAAATGCGAACTTCAGGAAGGTCGAACCTCTCCATCCAGGTCTTGTATTGATCCGTGTTCAGGACCCGCTCCGGGGCCACGTGCACCACCAGCGCCGGGGCGTCCTCGGACCCTCCCGTCTGATATCTGGAGGACACCACAGATTAGGACTCAGATGAAAGCTGGGATAACGCGGCGAAGCGTCACCTGCTCAGCTGCTGCTCGCCGCACACGGCCTCCACGAAGGCCTCCGACGGACACTCCACGATGATGAAGACGGGCCCGGGGTCGGTGGGCGTGCACACCTGCTCGGGTCGGATCTGTTCAAACACACAGTCAGCAGACGGAGCGCAGAGCTGCCGGCCAATCAGACGGCGTGATGATGCCGCACCTCCCGGCCCTCGTACGTGATGCTCCTCCCGTTCTTCAAGGCTGCGATGAGCGGCCCGATGGCGGCGGTGCCTCTGGTGGGGAAACAACCGGCGATTAATGGACAATAATCAGCCAACCGGACGACTTGTGGGCGGCGTCCCCTGCTGGTTGGCTGCAGGTGAGGCCACAGGCTCCGCCCCCACTACGCCAGGAAACCGGAGCGTCTGCAGCTTGGTGGGAACACTTACACGGGCAAACCCAGCTCTCTGGCCTGAGGAACCAAAAAGTTTCCTTTCTTGGGGTGAAGCTGCAGCCAGAAGTGGAGAAGACGGTGAGAGAAGGTTCTCCACGGAACCGACCGGCGCCGCGGAGCTGTTTACCTGACAGACGAAGGCCACCACCAGGGACGCGTCGGCCGACCCCACGTTGGCTGAAACATCACACAGCTGTTTGAAACACGTCCGACTCCACTCGGCTCGCTCAGGTCTGCTGGACTCACCTGGACCTCCTGCACGCTGCCTGTGGCTGTCGGGGGAGCGGGGGCCAGAGGGAGAGCCCGGGTCCCTGCCATTTGTCACCTGGCCTGAAGAGAAAGCAGCCTCAGCATCAGAAAGCACTTCCAAGATCCTGGCTGGAGACAACGTGGACTGACCGAATATTGGGACCTGGTGGACGGTCATGGTGTCGTCGGTGTACGCGTCCGCCGTGTACGGCCGCACCGCTGCAATCAGTAATCAATAAAGCAGCCAGACGTTTAAAAAGATCCCCAAACATTTGTCCTGAACCCACCAGGTGAGAATCACAGCTCAGGATGACCACACTTACTCAGAACCAGCCAGAACCAGCCAGAACCCAACCCTGGGGTTCTCAGGCCCACCCTTCACAAGCGTTAGCATTAGCATTAGCAGCATACATACACAGTTTGATGGCTTCCAGAGGTCCAGAGAACGACTTGATGGCGTCCAGGAAGTTCTCCTTGAATAAAAACACAACAAAGGTTGGAGGGTGGAGACAGCGGGGCGGGGGCGCCCCCTGGCGGTGGCGCCGGGAGCGTGCACGTTACTGGCACTGACGACAGAGCAGGTGAAGAACATCTACCAGCTGTGGCGGTCCAGACAGAACACACTCGGGAACTCCGATGTCCTTGAGGGTCAGAATCATCCCTGAAGGGGAAACAATAATTGTTATATTATATATAATTATAATATATCATCATATCAATGATAATTGGTGGTGCTGCTGTTGAAGCTAACAGGATGTTGACAAACCTGACAAACCGCCGACGTTCTGCCAGTTCATTCTGGTCAGGAAGATGTTGTCCAGGTGAGTCGCTTTCAGCCTGTCGGAGGAGTCAAAAGGTCAGTGGGGGCTGCTGGCGCCGCGGGGGCCACAGGTGAGCGTCTTACTTGTGTTCCTGCATCAGCCTCTGGGTCCCTTCGCCACAGTTGAACAGATACCTGCAGCAGAGGTCAGAGGTCACGCCGTTTCCATGACAACAGCGCTGATGGGCTGCTCCCTGCTCACCTGTTGAACTCGGAGAAGACGTAGATGGACGCCGGGTTGTCTCTGCTGCCCGCTCCCAGCACCTGCAGGTACACGGTGGACGGTCCGTTCAGGTCCGTCCGTTTGCTCCGGCTCTCCTTGGACTTGATCAGCCGCAGCGGCTCCTTTTTCTTGACCTTCCTCTGTGGCTGCCAACTCTCTGGGCTGGTGCTCGCCATGGTTCGGAAAAGCTGGAAGACAGTCCGGTGGGGGGGGCAGTGACAGCGAGCCGCAGACAGGACTCCGGTGAACGGGAGCGTGAGGAGCTTCAAATGGCCCCTGATCATAATAAACCGGGCGGGAAACCACCAGCACCCCTTCACTCCAGATAAAACAGCCTAGAAAATACTCGGTTAGCCTTTTCTACATCGCCTTTAGCAGAGTTATTTACCTAGAGGACGCTGGAAACACTTTCAGGGGCTCTTTATAGGATGGGCGACACATGTGACTCTTCTTCCGGCATCTAATGATGACGTACTCTTGCCCTAACGCTCATTGGTCCGCACAGTACTTATGATGTTTGTTAGCCAATCACAGGGGCTGATTGGAGCGAGGAGGCGGGACAAGACCAGGGGTTTAAATAAACGGCAAAATAAGGCAGGACTGAAAGTATGAAGCGGTTTTAAAGGGTGGACATTTAGTCCAGATCCAATCAAAACAGATTCCCCCCACAAAAATAATCAAGTTTCAGCTTTAGACTCGAAACAAATGATGAGAACAGACCTTTTCTCTTTCCGTTTCTTTATTTATCAGCAGCGATGCCAACAAACAGCATTTAAAGTCCAGAAGTGGCGGTTCTGTTACACTAGTGAGCGCGATGCTGCTCAGACAGGATTCATCCATCATTCTGGTCCTGGTTAATCTTACTGGTTTGATACGTGTTGACGTGTGGAGACCATGACTGTGCATATAAGTGTGTGTGTGTGTGTGTGTGTGTGTGTGTTCGTGCAGAGAAGAGAAACAGTTTGCTTTAACATTAACATACAGACACGACTGAAATGAACTTTATCATCTCAATATTTTAGAATAATTCTCTGTAACCGCTGAAGGAGACCAAACAAACGGACACGAGGTCCGTTGTTTTAAAGTCTTTTTCTTTTAACATCACAATATTTTCTGCTGCGGAACCGACGTCCTGACATCAGTCCATGTATGTGGGGGAGCTGGGAGACGCCGGCATCTGGTCCAGAAGCCTGCAGACGTAACCGGCGACGTCGACCGAGCGCTCCTCGTACATCTGGATGAACGGATCTTTCTGCAGGCCGGACACAACATTTACATCATAACCACGGCAACAGACGTGGAAGAGAAAATGAGTCATGAAGCGGAGCAGCGGCTCACCAGCAGCTCTTTGTATTTGGGCCTTTTCGATTCGTCCTTGGTGAGGCTGCGAGAACAAAAGGTGCAGTTCGTGATTGTGTCCGGCAGGGGGCAGAATGCCCGAGCGCGTCGTTATTAAAATGAGTTATAAAGTTACAGCATCATTTCTGCTTCTTCCATAAAACCACAGCGTTCAAATCAAAATGACAAGTGTTAATTCTTCTCTTTTCACTCGGAAGCAAAACCAATTTGGTCATAAATTTGGGAAAATAAAAGAATTCCTCACCATACGTTGACGAAGAAGATGAATTTGGGGGAGAAACGTCTCTCCTCTGAGTTGCTGAGCTGCGGCGGGTCACCTCTCACCACCTGAGTCAGCTGATCAAACACGCTGTTCCACTTCGGGTACGGGAACCGTCCGGTGGCGAGTTCATACTGAAACACCATCAAAGACAGTGAAAACGGGGAGGATCATGCAGACTGGTTGAGCCTCACGGCCAGTTGGAGCCTCACCAGTGTGATTCCTAAACTCCAGACGTCTGAGCGGACGTCGTAACCTTGTCTGGACGCGCTGGGGTCTATTCGCTCAGGCTGAAAGCAAACAAACGGAGATTTGAAACATCACAACATCCAAGACAAAATGGCCCAACAGGAGCTCAGCTGTGGTCGTTCTGCCTCCAGCTCCAGAGGAACCGTGCTGAGAACTTCTGGATCACAGGTTTTAACGGCTGCAGTACTGCGGTCAAACCGGCAGGTGGCGTGCTGGTGACGTCACCACCATCACTGTCGACATGACAGCCATTGCTATCGTCATAGTTACCATCGTCATCAACCACAAGGAGGAGGGGAGGAGGGGGAGGAAGAGGAGGAGGAAGAGGAGGAAGAGGAGGAGGAGGAGAGGAGGAGGGGGAGGAGGAGCAGTAGGAGGAGGGGGAGGAGGAGGAGGGGGGGGGAGAGGAAGAGGAGGGGGAAGAGGAGGAGGAAGAGGAGGGGGAGGAGGAAGAGGAGGGGAAGGAAAAGGAGGAGGGGGGAAGAGGAGGGGGAAGAGGGGGAACAGTGGCAGGGAGAGGAGGAGGAAGAGGAGGAAGAGGAGGGGGAGGAAGAGTATAAACAGCAGGAGGGTGAGGAGGGGGATGGGGAAGAGGAGGGGGAGGAAGAGGAGGGGGGAGAGGAGGGGGAAGAGAAGGGGGGAAGAGGAGGGGGAGGAAGAGGAGGAGGAAGAGGAGGGGGAAGAGGAGGGGGAAGAGGAGGGGTAACAGTGGGAGGAAGAGGAGGAGGAGGGGGAGGGGCAGGAAGTGTATAAACAGCAGGAGGGGAGGAGGGGGAAGGGGGGGGAAGAGGAGGAGGGGGAAGAGGAGGGGGGAGAGGAGAGGAGGAGGAAGAGAATAAACAGCAGTAGGAAGAGGAGGGGGAAGAGTCCTTTTCGGTGAGTCTTTCCCTCTTGTGATTGGTCGGATGCTGGAGGGGGCGTGGCTAATACAGACACCTCCTCAGGTGTTGAGGAGGCTGCAGGAGACACAACCCCTCCTCATCTGCTCATCTTCATCACTACAGCATCTCCTGATGGTTGGCTCAGCTCTAGCCCAGAGGAACCGACCTTTGACCTCTGGGCTCAGCCGACGGGCTGGGAGAGCGTTACGTGGAGGAAGGGGCGGGGCTACTCACGGCCATGTATGGTCGGCAGCCCGCGTCCCTGGTTTTGGCGATGGAGTCCACCAGCTGCCCGCTGATGCCAAAGTCGCACAGCTTGATGTTGCCGTTCCGGTCCAGGAGGATGTTGGACGGCTTGATGTCTGGAGGGGGACAGGACAGAAGCGTGAGGCGGAGCGCCACCGGGAGCGGCGCCACCGGGAGCGGCGCCACAACGGGCAGCGGGTGGGCGGAGTCTCACCACGGTGGATGATTTTCAAGTTTTCCTTTAAGTGGTTGAGAGCCTTCACAGTCTGGGAAAGACAGAAGGTGTGAGTGGAGGCGCCGGAGGAGCCGAGACACAAGTCGGCCCGACACTCACCGCTAAGGTTATTTTCCCTAAAATCTCCTCCGGAATCACGTCGTTTAACGAACAGTACACAAATTTGTAAAACTTGTCTAGCGAGGTAGCCATGAGTTCCATGCAGATCCAGCAGTCGCCCTGGAAGACAGAGGACGTGGTGAGGAGGAGGAGGAGGGGGAGGAGAGGAGGGGGAGGAGGAGAGGGGAGGAGGAGGAGGGGGGAGGAGGGGGAGGAGGAGGAGGAGGAGGAGGAGGAGGAGGAGGAGGAGGGGGAGGAGGAGGAGGAGGAGGGGGGGGGAGGAGGAGGAGGAGGAGGAGGAGGAGGGGGAGGAGGAGGAGGAGGAGGAGGAGGAGGAGGAGGAGGAGGGGGAGGAGGAGGAGGAGGAGGAGGGGGAGGAGGAGGAGGGGGAGGAGGAGGAGGAGGAGGAGGAGGAGGGGGAGGGGGAGGAGGAGGAGGAGGAGGAGGAGGAGGGGGGGGGAGGAGGAGGAGGAGGGGGAGGAGGAGGAGGAGGAGGAGGAGGAGGAGGAGGAGGAGGGGGGGAGGAGGAGGAGGGGGGGAGGAGGAGGAGGAGGAGGAGGAGGAGAGGGAGGAGGAGGAGGAGGAGGAGGAGGAGGAGGAGGGGGAGGAGGAGGGGGGGCTGCTCCCCCAGGGCCGCCTCACCTCCCTGAAGAGGGCGCCGTAGAACTGGACGATGTAGGGACAGTCGCTGCTCCTCATCACCACGTCCAGGTCCATCAGCAGCTGCTTCTGCTCCTTCTCGTCCACCGTGGACCGAATCCTCTGCAGGACAAAGCAGCCGAGCCTTCACGCCACGTCACATGGTCAAAACAGGACTGGGGGCGGAGCCCGCAGGTCCGGCCACGCCCACTGGCCCACGCCCCCCGACTCACCTTGACCGCCATAATCTTGATACTGGGCTTGTGCATCATCTTGTTGACGGAGCCGTAGGCCCCGCGGCCGATCTCGCCCAGGTCCTTCAGGTCCTCGGCGGTGAAGTCCCAGTGCTGCTCCGAGATCTTCAGCTTTCCCGACGACTCGATGCTGTGCGTCCTCAGCCGCTCTCTAGGGAAAAGAGGATCAGGCGCTGCGGCGGCTGTTCGGCGGCGCCGGCCCGGCCCGAGACGGCGTTACTCACATGTGCGGGTTCTGGAAGGGCGGGCCCGCCGTGTTCAGCGTGAACCTGGTCATGGGTTTGATCGGAGGGTTGGCAAAGTTCAGCTTCAGGGCTTTACGTTTACCTGTGGGGAGACGGGCAGGAGCGAAGACGTGAGACCAACAGTCGCCCTCAGAGGTCGGGCGACATCCTCCACGCCATCGCCGGGGCGAGGCGCCACACGCACGAGGATGGCGCTGGCGGTGGCGAGGAAGGTCAAACATCTCTACGTTTTCTTCCTCTTCCACACGTCAGCAGTTAGCATGTTGCTAAAAGTGCATCAAACACACACGTGCAGGCGCTCTTCAAGGCCAACTGCTTTGATGTCATTGGACTCCGCCCACAAACACAAGAACGTGCTGAGCCTAACGAGCGGGTTAAAGAGGACAACTAACGAGTGAGGGACAAAATAAACCTTCACAATCCTCAGAATTGTTTCAATACAAAAGTGGAGAAAACTATTTTGGGTTAATCACAAATTTTAATTTACGATAAAAATGTATTTTTCCATTCATTTTGGCTACGGAGATTCAAAAACATATTCGTTAGCTTGATCGTCAGTTAGCCGACGTTGAAGCGGCGAGAGAGTGGACTGAAACGTTCATAATTGATTAATCATGCTGGCAGAGGTCAAAGGTCAGAGGTCAGTCTGTGAGGGTCACGGTTCCTCGTACCCGACGGTCAGGAAGAAACGTGGCGCCAGATCAAAGGCACGTCTACGAAGACATCAAAGCAGAGAAGTTGGCCTGGAACAGCGGGAACATGCGAGGAGCGGCGCTCCGGGAGGACCAGCACTGACACCGACCAGGACCAGAACCTCAGCTCTGGAGGCTCCTTTGATCCAGATCAGAACGCTCCGAAACCAACAACTGTAATTTGAGCCTTTGTTCCTTTGATCTCGTCAGTTTGGGTCCTCGTCGGTGCAACGCGGAACAAATGGAGAAAAGGACTAAAAGACGGGATGAGCCCAGATGAAGGTGGAAGGGGGACGCTCACCGTCAGGTCCACCGTTAGCATTGGTGGTTAGCAGCATGAGGACGAGACAGAAGATCAAAGAGCACTTCAGAGATCGGGTTATTGAGCGAGAACACACGTTATTGATGACGGGATTATTTTAGCTTCCTCGTGAGGATGAGCAGAGCTGCACGCTAACGCTCTACAGTTGGAGAAGAGGAAGGAAGGTGTGAAGTGATCAGGTTTCACCCTGAACAACAACGGGAGCTTCAGGTCTACACGCGCGGGGACGATTTGAGCTCGTGAAGCTGCTGCTCGAGCTTCAGACTCAGAATAAAACATCAGAACTGGGTCGGACCGGTTCGTTCACCTGTTTCGCTCTGACATCTCCAGCAGGTGTTCGAGTCTGCAAATAAAAATACGAGAAAAAGACAAAAAATCAACCATTTTCGCAGCAGCACAGAGAATAAAAACCATCTGAAGGCGGATTAGTTGCGTGTCGCATTAAAGAAGGTCGCATTTCTCACAGATTCTGGATTTCCGGCAGGTTTGAGGTCGGATTCGGAATCACGTCTTTCATTTCAAAGACAATCGGGAGTTAAAGGCGCAGAATTCATCTTTACGTTCAATAATCCGATTGTCTGACTGAATTTTGGATGGAGACCGTCAGAAGATGAAATCGGACATTAAATCCGTTTTTACTAAAATAGAGAAAAGGTTTGATGAACTCGGGGAGTTTAATCAAATCTCGAGTTTGCTGCTCTGGACGGTGGAGACGTCGGGAATGTTTGTCTCCGGGGAGTAGCCGGAGCCTCCCACGGCTAACCCGGCTAACATTAACCTTCAGCCCGGGCTGGGACGCAACACTCACCCTGGGGGCTGCTCATGGTGGTGATGTGCTGGGACTGGTGCTGGTGGTTCGCCGCCGGCCCGCTGCCGCTGCTGTTGTGGCCGTTGGGGGATGAAGAGTTGTTGGAACTCGCCATTGTTGCGTGCTTGAATTCCATCAGCAGCGCCGGGCTGCAATGCAGATACGCGGAGATCAAGTTCACCTTCCCACCGTCGCTCCTGCCTCGGCGAGGGCAGCTCCGGGCCGCAACACAGCCGCTTAGCGGGGAGGTTCTGGTTCGATACCAGCGAGATGCGTCGACCTTTCGGAAGCTTCCTCTGCGAACGCTGACGACCACAAACATGCAGCTAAGCTAACGACGCTGGCTAACGGAGCAGCTAACCGTGAAGCTTCCGACCCACAATCAGCTGACAGTGTCAACAGCCGCCCAAGACCGGATGTTGTGGACTTCTCCTTTTACAACAAAACAGGAAGTGGTTGTTGAAATAAAAATGCTGAATTTGAGCATGTTGAAAGGAGCAGGACGACTTATTGAGTTTACAAAAATCCTCTTCCGTTGCTTTAATCGTCTATCCGGTCCAATTATCAAGTTTATTTCAGTAGTGGGTCCGTGTTAAAGGTCAGAAGGGGGATTGTTGGACGATCTGGCTGCGTCACTGACATTGATATGGATTTTTCTTTTGTCAGTGTTCTGCCAAGGCAAATTTTGACCATAGTCCTCTTTGGTACGAAATGACGTTACAACAGCCAGAATAAGAGAACCATGCTTTTATTTTGTAGAGAATAGTGGGTCGTTGCACCACCGCCCCGTGGACGCATTGACGTTTCTGAGGCGCTTGTTTTGCTGTTCGGGGCAGTTTGGTGACGAACCTCTCGCCGTAGCTGTCGGCACCACAGGGAATACCAGCCGAATCAACTGTTAATACTGACATTATAGCATGAAATAGAACATCTACTACTGGCACGTTCCATCTTTTAAATGACACAAAGCCCCAATATGCGAATTAATGCTTCTTTTTCAACGCAATCAATAAATCGGACTGCCCTCTGTGTAATCAAACACACCCTCGCAGTTTCACTGAAAAGAAGGTGGCATTGTTTATTTCATCTGTACGTCGCGCCGGGGTGGGCGGGGTAGTGAAGCTGGACAGAAATGGGAGACCTTTGTCAGAACCAGAGGAGAAAGTTCTGGTTTGCTGTCATCTGGCGGCTCTGTAACTTCTGCATGTCCGTGTTCTTTAGCCTGGCCACGTATGTCCAGGTGACGCTTTGATTTACTCTCCAGCTCTTCCAGTGTGTTGCGAGATTATTAACAAAAAGGCTTGTTTGTTTCAGATTAACGACCCTGACGCCGGATTATGGATGGTAAGATTACGCAGATGTGTGTTGTACTTGGATGCGTGTGTGTGTGGTTTGACACGGCAGGTTTCTGTTGCAGGTCGGTTATGGAGTCCCCGCCGTCCTGGCTGGACTGGTCGGATTGAACCCCCACGTGACAGGTGGGATCAATTAAAAGATCGTTTTAATCGATTAGCTGCGGGTGTAAGGAGGATTGTTCCTTACTGGCCGAGATGAAACACCTTATTCCAGTTTTCTCCCAGTTTTCACCCTTTTTCAAGCGGTAATAAGGGTTTTTGTCGTGCACAGCGCCACCCCGTGGCCTGACAGCGATTCTATCGATTAGCAGACTAAATGTATAGAGTCCAGTATGATGAAATAGTCTCAAATCTCAATATTTTTATTTGTCTCATGAAAATGATCGACGTTTTAATATAATTGTTTATCTCTGATTTATTTAATCCTGAAATATTTTAGGAAGAAGCTGAGGAAACTATTCATTTTTTATCTTTTATCATCTCTCTTTTATCATCTCTTTGGTGTGAACTCAAATCTGCACCTTGTCTGCCTTTGCTTCTCCTCCCGGCAGAGACTTTGCCCTGGCGGCGTTTATCTGACCTTCACGTGACGCTCTCGGCTGCTGTCGCTGCCATGTTGGCTTGGAGACTTGACAAAGAGCGACTGTCAGAGATGTTCCATCAGGAGGAAGGCAGGTACGGTGTCTGCTGGGACACAGACAGGACAACAGTCTGATTGATCACTGACACGTTAGAACCAGGTCGTGAGCCAGAACTCGTGGTCGGTGCCACATATGGCGTGAATTCTTCCTCAGTGGTCACGGTGAAACGTGCTCTTCCAGTTTTCTCCTATTTCGACCCAGATGAAGCCTGAATAAGAGTTTCTGAGTTTTAAGTGTTTTAAGTTTCGCTTTTTAGAGAAAAATTATTTTCTTTGTAAACATCATCTGAGTACATTTATTGGATATCTGGGTTTTTACTTTCTTGTTTCTTGTGCGTTTGATTTTTGTTTTAAGGGAATTTTCTGGTCTCTTGTTGACGACTGTTTGGCTTCTCCTGTGTCGCCACTCTGGACGGTAAAATCGCACAAATCCAGGTTTTTAATGTCTCTTTATAGTGTCTGACACTCCTTCTCTCTCAGGGCTCCAGTCGGGCTCCTCAGAGTGTTGACGGCGGTCGGCATCACAGTTTTCCCCTTCGTCGCCTGGCTGTATTTCCACCTCAACCAGGAGCTGAGGGCAAACTGGCCGACTCACTGTAAAACTGCAATTTAGCCATTAAAACCATCCTGACGGGTCAGTTTGACTGAAAATCAGGAAGCTGCTTAAATAACACTTGTGTAGAATCAGGGAATAAATGAAGCTGTTCGATGGTTCAGGAGACTATGAGCATGTGTGAGAAACTAAAGTTATTGTTATCTGAAAATTAATGTTCATTAAAGGGACAAAATGCACAATAACAAGTCAAAATCATTAAAGATGTGTTTTTTCACATTTTTCAATAATGTATTTTCATAAAATGTTTTGCACAGCAACTTCCGCATTGCGTAATTCTTCGATATCTAGTTTTTTAAATGATCAAAGAGATTTTATATATTTATAATTGTAATGACTGAACGATTTCTTAAATAAAAGGTGAATTTCCATAGATGTTTGATTTGTTTTATTTAACAGGAGCTCAGAACAAACAATCCTCTACAATATTTGGTGTAATTTGGCTTTTTGCTATGTTGTTATAAAACGTCGTCGCTACTTCCTGTTTCCGGGCACGGCCACTTCCGGGTTCCGGTTGCGGCAGCGAACATGTCTCTGCTGTGTCTTTCATTTCAGAGCCAGACCTGCCGGCTGTTTCACAATACCACCAGAATCGTACACCGATGTTGTCGGAACCGAACGGTCCGTCTGACACACGATGGTTTCTGGGCAGGGAGCAGAAAGATTGACGGACCGTTCGGGCACAAAGTTCAGCGTTTCCCGGTAGGTCACAACTGTCATGTGCACCACTCATCTACACAATTATGGACAGGGGGCTTAACGGGGCCTGGTTGCCATAGCGACGCCATGTAATGTACCTCTCATTAAAGCTGTTTTCATGGGAAAAGTGGCTTATTTCCTTTTACTGACTGAGTTCGTTTAGCAGGATTTGAGTGAGTGGTCCTCCTGCAGGAGCTCCTGGAGGCTTCAGCAACACGCCAGATGGTTTTCATCCATCCCTCCACCTCCATCATCCAGAGATAAAGCCAAGAAGTCTGGGGTCAGTCACAGAAGTTCCTCTTGGTTGTAAAAGCCTGATTTCACAGACGTTTGAGGGATATAATCAGACATGTAATGAAAAACGCCTCCTCTAAGATGATCGACTAGTCACATTAAACCAGCAGCCAGATTCAGTGTGTGGGACTTCTCTGTGTCCTCTCTAAAGCCGGTGACCTGGAAATCCTTAGCAATAACGTTTGCGGTGGGCGGGGCTTTGCTCGGCGGCATGAAATACTTCAAGAAGGAAAAGGAAGAACGTGAGTATTAAGTCGGAGGTGATGGAGATGCAGCAGCTCAAAGTGCACTTTTTAATCACATGTACAAATAATTCCCAGTGATTGAAAAAGAACGGACCAAGTCGATGGGACGGCCGGCGCTGGGGGGCCCGTTCTCCCTCATCGACCACAACAACAAACCCAGAAGGAGCGAGGACTTCCTGGGCCAGTGGGTCCTCATCTACTTCGGGTTCACCCACTGTCCGGACATCTGCCCCGAGGAGCTGGAGAAAATGGTGGAGGTGGTGGACGAGATCGGTAAAACCACCAAACCGTGGATGACGACGGCCACGCCGGCGACTTCACTGACTGGTTCTGTTTTCCACAGATAAAATCAAGTCTCTTCCCAACTTGACTCCCATCCTGATCACCATCGATCCTGACAGGGACACCGTGCACGCCATGGCCGAATACGTCAAAGGTAGAACAAAACATCTGTGCTCCCGTGGAAACACCAGCCCTGAACGAGTCTGTCTGATTTTCCAGAGTTTTCCCCAAAGCTGATCGGCCTGACGGGAACGTCGGCTCAGATCGAGCAGGTTTCCAGATCCTACAGAGTTTATTACAGTCAGGGTCCCAAAGACGAGGACAACGATTACATCGTAGGTTGAAGAGCATCTGCAAAGCAACGCCGACGCCTCAGGTCTTGTTTGCTAACGTGTGCTGCTGCCTTCAGGTGGATCACACCATCATCATGTACCTGGTGGGACCCGACGGACAGTTTGTGGATTATTTTGGACAGAACAAACGGAGCTCGGAGATCAGCGGCGCCATCGCAGCTCACATGAGGAAAGACAGGAAGTCCTGAAAGCAAAACCCTGCACAGTCGGACAAAAGCTGCTGCCGCGACTGGGACGATGTCGTGCTTGTGAAAATCACCAACTTCCTGTCGCATTTCTGCCGTTTGTGCACTTTTTTTCCCTCATGATAATAAAAATATCGCTTATTTATCCAACTCGATGAAATCTGGGCTGTATTAAAGAGGTTTCCTGCTGACCAGGAGCTGCTTTAGGTTTTCTGTTTCTCGGCTGTAGTTTCCAGAACTTCTCGCCGCCACATTTTATAACGGTTCTGATCAGCGGCGCTCCCAGATGCAGACGCCATTGCTGGAAACAAAGACGTCCCACTTGTTTTCCCAGAAGAGGCCGAGTCGCGTCTGCGGGGCAACGAGCTGCTTCTCACATTTGCGTGGCTCCACCCTCGGTGAGACGGGTTCTCCGGTTACAGTCACGCTAAATGTGGTGCGGAGCGGCACCATGTGTCGTCCATCAACCTCCGGGAGCAGAACTCTGAGGACACCGTAGGCGATAACCTGACAAGGAAGCGGACAGATGAGGCACCTTTGCTGGAGGTTGCTAACCGTAGCAACGAGCCGTCCAAGGTTAGCGGGGACGCCGTCAGCCTTCCCTTTTAGTTCAGTTCGAGCTCATCGAAGTGAGTCTGCACACTGGCGGAGTGCAGCAGGGATCAAATCTCGGCCCATTTGGTTTTAATTATAAAGAGGAAATAAATCTCATATCGACCGCAGAATGAAAAGTTGGAGTTGGAGTTTCCTTTTTTTAACACAGATTTTTAAAAGTGATTTGCAAACTTCTGGGGTTCGTTTAATCCAGGGAAAAGTTGTTAGGTTTGGAAGTTCCTCACCCTTTTCTGCTCAGTGTTTTGACCTCAAAGCAGAAGGTTTTGCATTTTAAAGTGATGGATCCCACGAGTCCGAGTGAGACGTGCCGACATCTGTTTGAATCTGGTTAATCCCAGCAGGACTTGGGGGATGAGCAGGTGGTCCCGGTGGTCAGGGTGAAGCTAAAGGTCACGTTACTCAGCAAAGCCACAAAATCCTGTTTTCCTGTCAGAAAACCAAACTTTCACATTAACTTTGTTTCCTTCTGTGTCAGAGTCTCCACAGATGAGCTTCAGAGCGTCTGGATCAGGTGTAGCAGGATGGAAGTCGTGTAAAAATAGTGCTGTAGGATCATCACCTGCCGCCTCTGACATGTTCTTATTACCGTTCCGGGTCTCGTCCCTGAGCTGCTGTGAGATATTGATAATTGACATTCAAATAAGGTGACATTACCCAGTTTGGAAGCTGGGGTTATCTTCAGAGACACATTTGTCAGGATAAAAGGAGCCTCCTCCTCCTGCTGGCTTCACTTTGAGACGTGAAGTCCGCTGGCCGACGGCAGAGGTGCTGAAAGTCCTGCAGAATCTGTGGTTTGCTTCCTGCAGTCTGACCTCTGGTAGGTTTCACTGATAACAGGTTCATCCAGTTTTTGTTGAAGCTGTGCTCCTCACAGTGACCTTCAGGTCCTGACATGAGCAGCGACGCAGAGATGGCCCAGTACGGCCCGGCGGCTGTCTACCTCCGCAAACCTGAGAAGGAGCGTTTGGAGGCCCAGAACCGCCCGTTTGACGCCCGCACAGCCTGTTTTGTCCCCGATGCTAAGGAGCTGTACGTGAAAGGCATCGTGCAGAGCCGAGAGGGCGGCCAGGTCATCGTGAAGACACAAGCTGATGAGGTACGGTGGGACCTCCGACCCGAAGCTTCAGCACCGTTACACCTCTCCGGTTCCTCGTGATATGTCTAACTCTCCATTACATTTAATTAGAGAACGACTCATTAGCTGCCTGCTGATCTGCTGGTGCTCCACAGGGCTCAGCTCTGGGCCCGGCTCATGTTCTTCCTTCATGCAGGACAAATGGTGATTGAATATACCTTCGATGTTTTTCTAGACCGTGAAAGTCAAAGAGGAGGACTGTCTCCCAATGAATCCGCCGAAGTACGATAAAATCGAGGACATGGCCATGATGACGCACCTCAACGAGCCGTCGGTGCTGTTTAACCTCAAAGAGCGCTACGCCGCCTGGATGATTTACGTGAGTCTCAGCAGACTTTCTGTGTCTCCCTGCGTCTGAAGCTCATCACGTTCAACCCTGCAGACCTACTCGGGGCTCTTCTGCGCCACCGTCAATCCCTACAAATGGCTGCCGGTCTACGACCCCCAGGTGGTGGCGGCCTACAGAGGGAAGAAGCGGATGGAGGCGCCGCCTCACATCTTCTCTGTTTCTGATAACGCTTATCAAAACATGCTGACAGGTGAGGAGAGGTCTGTCACCTCGCTGGCAATTTATTTAGCTTTTTAAAAAACCTGCAGGTTTCTCAGTTAAATGTTAAAGTCAGAGGGACAAAATCCAGTTTCCAAAGAAAAATGACGAGTTTAATGCAACAGGTGAGATGAAAGCACTAAAATAATGACGCTTCTTTTCTTCATCTCTGCGTGACCGTCAGATCGTGAGAACCAGTCTGTCCTGATCACGTGAGCCACCTTTTAACCCAAACACTTGTGAATCAGTGAGAACATGGATTATCCGTTATTGATTGATTGTCTTCAAATGTCTCCCAGCGGAGAATCTGGTGCAGGGAAAACCGTCAACACCAAACGTGTCATCCAGTACTTCGCGACAATCGCGGTTTCTGGTGGCGATAAGAAGGAACAATCTGGTAAAATGCAGGTAAACCCCCCCCCCCCCAACTTCTTTAGCGTAGAGATTGTTGTTGAGAACCTCCAGTCGTCTGATGAGCCTGGACGTGTTTTCCAGGGGACGCTGGAAGATCAAATCATTTCAGCCAATCCACTGCTGGAGGCTTTTGGGAATGCCAAGACTGTGAGGAACGACAACTCTTCACGCTTTGTGAGTGGGAGACCTTAAAGGACTCGTCTTAGAACACTGTTCTGTCCCTCTGAGAAGATAATATTTCTCTGGAATTTCAGCCGTTAATCCACCTTTTGTTTGCTTTTGCAACCTCCAGAAGTCCTAAACTTTGTTCTCTTGCAGGGTAAATTCATCAGGATTCACTTCGGAACCACAGGAAAACTGTCGTCCGCTGACATTGAGACCTGTGAGTTTGTTTTTCTCCTTCAGAAAAGCTGATTGTTCCAAGATAACCTCAATAATCCTCACACGTGTCTGACCGCAGACCTGCTGGAGAAGTCCAGAGTCACGTTCCAGCTGTCTGAGGAGAGGAGCTACCACATCTTCTACCAGATTATGACTGGACACAAACCCGAGCTCATAGGTAGGACAAGAACGTTTGGTTGGGAGCTCTTGAGGACCAAAACTACAGTTCTTCTCTTCCTCTCTGCAGAGATGCTTCTCATCACAACCAACCCGTACGACTTCCCCATGATCAGTCAGGGTCAGATCTCCGTGCAGAGCATTGACGACAAAGAGGAGCTGTTGGCCACAGACGTGAGCGGCCTCTTCTGTCACTTCCTGCTTTAACTGGCGCTCTTTAATAGTCGATCCCTCGTGGACAGATGGCCACTGACATCCTGGGCTTCACCAACGAAGAGAAAGTCTCCATCTACAAGCTGACGGGCGCAGTGATGCATTATGGGAACATGAAGTTTAAGCAGAAGCAGCGAGAAGAACAGGCGGAGCCGGACGGCACCGAGGGTGAGATGAACCACTTTCACCGCTTTGCTCTGGTGGAGACGTTCTGAACGAATCTTTGCCGTCTGCCTCTCAGTGGCCGACAAAGTGGCCTTCCTCATGGGCCTGAACTCAGCCGATTTGCTGAAAGGCCTCTGCTACCCTCGAGTCAAAGTGGGGAACGAATATGTGACCAAAGGTCAGACCGTCCCCCAGGTACTGTAAAAAAGAGGCGACGGTGAGAAAATGAGCAGCATGAATATAGAAACATCAAGGAATGTGGATGTGTTACAAGTTATTGGAATCAATAACGTGATTGCAGCTAGATTTATCTGAACCGGATCTGCTTTAGTCCCAAACGTTTCCATGGTGATGAAGGTTTGTCTCAGGTGACCAATGCAGTCGGTGCTCTGGCCAAGTCCGTGTACGAGAAGATGTTCCTATGGATGGTGATCAGGATCAACGAGATGCTGGACACCAAGCAGCCCCGGCAGTTCTTCATCGGAGTGTTGGACATCGCTGGGTTTGAGATATTCGATGTGAGCTTTGCTCCGGCCCGCCTGTGCTCGCAAACATCCGCATTTTAGTCTTTAACTGCTTCTTCTGGTCCCAGTTCAACAGCATGGAGCAGCTCTGCATCAATTTCACCAATGAGAAGCTGCAACAGTTTTTCAATCATCACATGTTTGTGTTGGAACAAGAAGAGTACAAGAAGGAGGGGATTGACTGGGAGTTCATCGATTTTGGGATGGATTTAGCCGCCTGCATTGAGCTCATTGAAAAGGTAGGATCCACGCCCGGCATAGTAGCATCTATTTGTGAGCTGCAGATGATAACTGAGATGATTTCAACAGCCAATGGGGATCTTCTCCATCCTGGAAGAGGAGTGCATGTTCCCCAAGGCCACAGACGTTTCCTTTAAGAACAAACTCTACGACCAGCATCTCGGGAAAAACAACGCCTTCCAAAAGCCGAAGGTGGTCAAAGGCAAACCCGAGGCTCACTTCTCTCTGCTTCACTACGCCGGCACGGTCGACTACAACATCTCCGGATGGCTGGAGAAGAACAAGGACCCGCTGAACGAGTCTGTGGTGCAGCTTTACCAGAAGTCTTCCATCAAACTGCTGGCTGTGCTGTACGCTTCGTTCTCCGGTGCAGAAGCAGGTAGAACATTGCAGCCTTGACTCGAAGATTCGCTCCCACCAGGAGCCCACCTGTCACCTTTCTCCTCTGCTTGGTAGACTCGGGTGGAGATGCTGGAGGCAAAGGTGGAAAGAAAGGAGGAAAGAAGAAAAGTGGCTCTTTTCAAACGGTGTCGGCAGTTTTCAGGGTACGAGGCTAAAAGTGTATATTTGGTGACAGATGGGTCAGAATCAGAACTTCAGCTCAGTACTCTCGACCCCTGATGTCCTGCAGGAAAATCTCGGGAAACTGATGACCAACCTGAGGAGCACCCACCCCCACTTTGTGCGTTGCCTGATTCCCAATGAGTCCAAAACTCCAGGTACCACGCGACCCCTAACTGTCCAGCAGCAGTTAGACCTGTGTTGCCTGACCTTGACCTCCCTACAGGGATCATGGACAATCACCTGGTCATTCACCAGCTACGCTGCAACGGCGTGCTGGAGGGAATCCGGATCTGTAGGAAGGGCTTCCCCAGCAGGATTCTCTATGCTGACTTCAAGCAAAGGTCACTTATGTACTTCCTTCAACAGTTTTGGAAAAGATCTTTCTGTAACTGGAGGTTTTCTCACGTCCAACACGAATCAGGAATGTGGAGAGATGCGTTTGTGTCGAGAGGATTAAGGTTCGGATTACGTGTCCTTGTGGTCTTTAAAACAGGTACAGGATCCTGAATGCCAGTGCCATCCCAGAAGGACAGTTCATCGATGGAAAGAAAGCTTCTGAGAAGCTTCTGGGTTCGATCGACGTCGACCACACACAGTACAGATTTGGCTCCACGAAGGTGAGCTTTTATCTTCAAAGCAACACTGTGGTGGACTGGACACAGCAGTTCGGCGTTGTTGCAGGTTTTCTTCAAAGCTGGACTCCTCGGAACTCTGGAGGAGCTGCGAGATGAAAAACTAGCTTCTCTGGTGACCCAGACTCAAGCGCTCTGTCGTGGTTACGTCATGAGGAAAGAATTCAACAATTTAATCGCACGGCGGTAAGTTGAATAGGAAAGTGTCGCCCCAGACGTCCCCAGGACGCGGCAGCTGAAATCGGTCCGTCTCGCAGGGATTGCGTCTGGATTCTGCAATACAACTTGCGCTCCTTCATGAACGTGAAACATTGGCCGTGGATGAAGCTGTTCTTCAAAATAAAGCCGCTTCTGAAGAGCGCGAAGACTGAAAAGGAGATGGCAACCATGAAGGACGACTTCATCAAGTGTAAGGACGACCTGGCCAAGTCCGAGGCCAAGAGAAAGGAGCTGGAAGAGAAGATGGTCTCTCTTCTGCAGGAGAAAAATAACCTTCTCCTTCAAGTGCAGTCAGTGAGTGTCTCAGTGAAAGAACCCACCAGACCTGAGAGGTCTCGGACCTTCAGCTTTCTTATCTGTTCTCTTTTGCAGGATTCGGAGAATCTCTGTGATGCTGAAGAGAGGTGTGAAGGCTTGATCAAGAGTAAAATCCAGCTGGAGGCCAAACTCAAAGAGGTGAGCGAGAGGCTGGAGGACGAGGAGGACGTTACAGCCGAGCTGACGGCCAAGAAGCGTAAGCTGGAGGATGAATGTTCTGAGCTGAAAAAAGACATCGATGACCTGGAGATGACGCTGGCTAAAGTGGAGAAGGAGAAACATGCCACGGAGAACAAGGTTGGGGAAGTCTTGGCCGATGGGTTTTCTGTCCGGTGGGACGTCTTGGATTTTTTTGTGTCTGTCTGCAGATGAAAAATCTAATGGATGAGCTGAGTGGTCAGGATGAGAACATTGGCAAACTGACAAAGGAAAAGAGAGCCCTTCAGGAGGCCCATCAGCAGGTTCTGGATGACCTTCAGGCTGAGGAAGATAAGGTCAACACCTTGACCAAAGCCAAGTCCAAACTGGAACAGCAAGTGAATGACGTGAGTATCTGTTGCTGCCGGGAAGCAACGGCCATGTTTGGCATCTCACATCACTGTTTGATTTGCCACCAAGCTTGAAGGTTCACTGGAGCAGGAGAAGAAGATTCGGATGGACCTGGAGCGAGCCAAGAGGAAGCTGGAGGGAGACCTGAAGATCACTCAGGAGTCTGTGATGGACCTCGAGAATGACAAACAGCAATCTGAGGAGAAGATTAAGAAGTGAGGTCATTGATGCAGATGTGATGTTCTCCTCCATCAGTCTGCATGAGCCTTTGAGAGAAGCAGCACGTTAGCAGCACGCCGATCACCGTCTTCTTGTTCCAGGAAAGAATTTGAGAACAATCAGCTGCTGAGCAAGATCGCAGATGAGCAGGCGATGAACAACCAGCTTCAGAAGAAGATGAAGGAGCTTCATGTACCCACATCAAAGTGCTCCCTTTAACTCCCAACATTTCTGTCGTGATGCTAAAATCCTCGTTTGCAGGCTCGCATTGAGGAGCTGGAGGAGGAAGTCGAGGCCGAGCGAGCCGTCCGTGCGAAGATCGAGAAGCAACGTTCCGACCTTCTGCGAGAGATCGAGGAGATCAGTGAGCGTCTGGAGGAGGCTGGAGGAGCCACCACCGCTCAGGTCGAGATAAACAAGAGGAGGGAAGCCGAGTTCCTGAAGCTGCGACGCGACCTGGAGGAGTCGACGCTGCACCACGAGGCCACAACCGCTGCGCTGCGCAAGAAGCACGCGGACAGCATGGCGGAGCTGGGCGAGCAGGTGGACAACCTCCAGAGGATCAAGCAGAAGCTGGAGAAGGAGAAGAGTGAGCTGAAAATGGAGATCGACGACTTGAGCATTAACATGGAAAACGTCGCAAAAGCCAAAGTGAGAAGTCCGAGTGTGAAGTAAAAAGGTACCGATCCATTCAGTCACACGTCACGCGTGTTTTAGGTCAACCTGGAGAAGATGTGTCGCTCACTGGAAGATCAGCAGATGGAGCTGAAGACCAAGAACGATGAACACATGCGTCAACTTACAGATGTGATCAATCAGAGGGCTCGCTTCCAAACTGAAAACGGTACTTTAGAGACATTCTGTTGATTCCACCTGATAAACATCATTTAATGCAACGTTAACTAGCACAAATACAGTTTTTTCATATTTAATTCTCCATTTTTGCCCCTTTGTAGCCGAATTTTCTCGACAAATGGAGGAACGAGAAAGCCTCATCTCCCAGCTGACGAGAGGGAAGCAGGGATTCACCACACAAATCGATGAGTTGAAAAGGCTCATTGAAGAGGAGTCAAAGGTAACAACAGCCCACTTCCTGTCAGGGTGCTGAGGCCACCTGGCCCCCAGCTTCTGGATTTACACCTCTTGTTGTTGGGACAGGCGAAGAACGCCCTGGCTCACAGTTTGCAGTCGGCCAGACACGACTGCGATTTGCTTCGTGAGCAGTTTGAGGAGGAACAGGAGGCCAAAACTGAGCTGCAGCGGAGTCTGTCCAAGGCCAACAGCGAGGTGGCGCTGTGGAGGAACAAGTACGAGACGGACGCCATCCAGCGCACCGAGGAGCTCGAGGAGGCCAAGTACTGATGGCATAATGGCACAATGACATTAAAAGAGGTGAATTTCAGCTGTGGTGCTTCTACGTTGTTATTATTGAGTACGTTCTCAACAGGAAGAAGCTGGCTCAGCGTCTCCAGGAGGCTGAGGAGCAGATCGAAGCCGTGAACTCCAAGTGCGCCTCGCTGGAGAAGACCAAACAGCGTCTCCAGAGCGAGATGGAGGATCTCATTCATATGAAGAAGCTCTGGATCACTTGGAGACCATGAAAAGAGAAAATAAAAACCTGCAACGTAAGTGAAAGTCCGTTAGATCAGCACCGTCGACGCTATTCTGAGACTAAAGTCAGCCTGATGTTTCAGAGGAGGTGTCAGACCTGACAGAGCAACTCGGTGGGAGCGGAAAGACGATTCACGAACTGGAGAAGTTCAAGAAGCAGGCAGAGACCGAAAAATATGAGATGCAAACGTCACTGGAGGAGGCAGAGGTACAGAAAAGTAGAGCCAAATGATGCTGAAACCAAAGTACAAATGAGTTACTCAGACGTCTCTGCAGGCTTCCGTGGAGCAAGAGGAGTCAAAGATCCTGCGAGTGCAGATGGAGTTCAACCAGGTCAAGGCTGAAATCGACAGGAAGTTGGCAGAAAAAGACGAGGAAATGGATCAGATGAAGAGGAACCACCAGAGGGTGATGGAGTCCATCCAGGCCACTCTGGACGCTGAGGTCCGGAGCAGGAACGATGCCCTGAGGGTGAAGAAGAAGATGGAGTGTGACCTGAATGAGATGGAGATTCAGATGAGCCACGCCAACAGGCAGGCAGCTGAGGCCCAGAAACAGCTGAGGAACATCCAGGGACAGCTGAAGGTGCGTGAGACAGAGGAGGACGGCTACTGGGATTAGCATTAGCACATTTCAGCTAACAGTCGTCTTGTCTTATCACTCAGCTGTAGCATTGAGGTTTTTAGCTCCCAGGATCTAAATGAACCACAAGGACAAGTATCAGCAGCAGACAGAAGCCACTGGTTGGGTGGGCAGAAGCCTTTTAAACATCTCTGAAACTCTCCTCAGGATGCCCAAATTCACCTGGATGACTCCACAAGGGGGCAGGATGACATGAAGGAGCAGGTGGCCATGATGGAACGCAGGACAGCTTTGTTGCAGGCTGAGGTTGAAGAGCTTCGCGCAGCGGTGGAGCAGACGGAGCGCAGCCGGAAACTGGCTGAGCAGGAACTGGTGGACGCCAGCGAGCGGGCGGGTCTGCTGCACTCGCAGGTCGGTAGAGTCGCCAAGTTCTTTATCGTAAGGTGACAGTCTAACCTGAAAACATGTCTCTAAACTCAGAACACCAGTCTCCTCAACACCAAGAAGAAGCTGGAGTCTGATATAACGCAGCTTCACTCTGAGATGGAGGAGGCTCTTCAGGAGGCCAGAAACGTAGAGGAGAAAGCCAAGAAGGCCATCACCGACGTGAGTGGCCCTCAGCATGGTCTTCATCCCCATAACAAAGGACATTTAACGCTCCTCCTGTGGCTCCTCCAGGCTGCCATGATGGCTGAGGAGCTGAGGAAAGAGCAGGACACCAGTGCACATCTGGAGAGGATGAAGAAGAACCTGGAGGCCACCGTCAAGGACCTGCAGCATCGCTTGGATGAGGCAGAAAACTTGGCCATGAAAGGGGGAAAAAAACAGCTTCAGAAATTGGAGGCCAGAGTTCGTATGAATGAACGTTAAAACAGGAAGTGGGTATTTTACAGGTGAGCAACTGTTCCTGTTCCTGTGGTTCCTGCAGGTCCGAGAGCTGGAAACTGAGCTCGAAGCGGAGCAGAAACGTTGTTCAGAGGCGGTCAAAGGCGTACGCAAATATGAGAGGAAGGTCAAAGAGCTGACTTATCAGGTGACCCGTGACTCTCGTCTCCTTTTTATTGTCTCAACTGACCGACTGAAGACGTTCTTCCCATCGTTCAGTCTGACGAAGACAAGAAAAACAACATCCGTCTGCAAGATTTGGTGGACAAACTTCAGAACAAGATGAAGATCTACAAGCGACAGGCCGAAGAAGCCGTGAGTGAAGTTTGACCTGCAGGACGCTGCTGAAGATCTGACCTGATCCGCCTGATTTTGACTGACTGACTGGTTGCTCTGCAGGAGGAGCAGAGTAACGTCCACGCCAGCCGATTCAGGAAGGTCCAGCACGACCTGGAGGAAGCTGAGGAGAGAGCTGACACGGCTGAGTCGCTGGCCAACAGGATGAGAGCCAAGAGTCGCGAGATCGGGTCCAAGGTAGGACAGGTGGCTGATATGGTGATGATGATGATGATGATGATGGTGATGATGATGGTGATGATGATGATGGTGGTGGTGATGATGGTGATGATGATGGTGGTGATGATGATGATGATGATGGTGATGATGATGGTGATGATGATGATGGTGATGATGATGGCGATGATGATGGTGGTGGTGACGATGATGATGATGATGGTGGTGATGGTGGTGATGATGATGATGGTGATGGTGATGATGGTGGTGATGATGATGGTGATGATGATGATGGTGGTGGTGATGGTGATGATGATGATGGTGATGGTGATGGTGATGACATCAGTGATCACAGCTGATCCATCAACTTTGGTGTGTTTTCCAGGCTCAGGACGGTAAAGTGGAGTAGCTGAAACTGGACCCTGGAGGAGGAAACAAACATTATGTTTAGCGTTAGCATTAGCGGTTAGCGCTGCTGCCTCATAGTGAGACGGTTTGACCTTTGGTTCTGTGTGTTCCAGCTTCCCTCCCATATTTTAAGTTCACAAACATTTCGTTGATTGGAGACTCTAAACTGGCCCTTTGGTGGGAGTGTGTCCAGTTTCTGGACTGGTCACCAGTCCGGGCTGGAGCGTCACCTCTCATCCTGTAACCACGGCGATGTTACAGCACCCGCCTGTCCTGATGAGGATTATTTGTCATTAATTTAACATCAGCAGACTGATCAAAACAGGTTAATGTGTTTGATGTTCCTATATTTCTGTTTCCAGAACATTGACATCAGATATTCATGAATAAAGATCTTCTCCTGCTCTCACTACTGTCTGAGTTGTGAATGTTTGTTTTATGTTAAGTTGCTCTGAGCTGATTAAACAGAAAGTTTTCCTGGTATAATTTTCCTTTTTTAAGTGCAGAGGTTGACCAGCAGGTGGAGCTGTGGCCAGAGATCTCAGATACGTTCTCGTCGTAATCAACCTCCGTCCTGCAGGGGGCGCTACAGGTGTCAAACCTCTCGAGACGTTAAGACACGTGAAGACGCTGGACATTTGACCCAGTCGATCAATGCAAATCTAGATTTGTTGACAGGTTAAAGACAAACATCAAAGCTCGATGCCGTCACAAAACAACAAAGGTTCTCCAGCGTGAACAGGAACACTGAGAGAACCATGACAACAGACGTCCCAGCGGCTGAGTGGCTGGAGACGTTCTCATCGTTCAGTCTGACACGGACAAAAAACGACATCTGGCTGCAGGATTTGGTGGACAAACTCCAGAACAGGATGAAGGTCGAGAAGGGACAGGCAGAAGAACCAGGACCAGGACTGGAACTCACGGGGACACTTTCAGACACTTTTGTGTTCTACAGCTGCTGTGGGAGGATGTGGGTTGGTGAAGGTTCTGGTCTGGGTCTTTATGTGTCCTCCAGCCGTCCTGAAGATCCTGCAGGATCCAGTCCCTGAACTCTGCAGCAGATCTGATAGCAGGAAGTTATCACTTCACTCCACACTGTATTTATATATTCTTATATATTTACCATTACAGCAGCATCAGCAGCTGTGACCAGTGAGGAGGAGAAAACCAGTGAGAGGAGGAGAAAACCAGTGAAAGGAGGAGAAAACCAGAGAGAGGAGGAGAAAACCAGTGAGAGGAGCAGAAAACCAGTGAGGAGGAGGAGAAAACCAGTGAGAGAAGGAGAAAAACCAGTGAGAGGAGGAGAAAACCAGAGAGGAGGAGAAAACCAGAGAGGAGGAGAAAACCAGTGAGGAGGAGAAAACCAGTGAGAGGAGAAAACCAGAGATATTTATATATATTCATGTTTTCTGATGTTGAAATCTCAAATATTTCCAACTTTAACCTGATATTTTGTTAGAAGCCAGATTCTCTTTGGCTTCTGTGATGATCTGAAGCTCTTACTCATCACGGAGCCTCTGATGACACGAACTGGTCTTTAACTGGTCTTTAACTGGTCCTTAGTGGGGCCACACGTGTGCCCAGTGTCAGCAGACTGCAGGGCTGCTGGCGTCTCTGTGGGCGTGGCTCCCGTTAGCATTAGCATTAGCATTAGCAGTGATGATGTGAGAGAGCGCTGATGGAGGAGACAGCAGAGCTGTGTTAGCTCTGTGGTTTAGCCACAGCTGCGCATGTTGTTGTTGTTGTTTACTGATGATGCCTCGGTGATCGTGTTCTCTAACGTCTGATGGGTCCCAGCAGACGTGATTCTGGGAACAAGCGGAATCTTTCTGTTTCCATGATGAAAGCTGCTGTCCTGCTGCTCTGATGAAACTGGGCCAAGACCAGTTCCACGCCAGCACACGTGACTCTTGGATCCAGTCAGACCTGGACGAGCCCGTTCACCATCACACGTCCGGCGGTCAGGACAGATGGACGGCTGAGATCTGGGATCTTTGTACTAAAGACACCGGTCCGGACGGTTGGGACTCACACTGGGAACGCCGGGTGTCTGGACCTGGACGCTGGGATTGTGCCGGTCGCCATGTTCTGCACGACGAAGGTGAGAACCTGTTTGGAAGCTTGAGGCTGGCGGAGCAGGTTGCTGGTGTGGGGTCAGGTGTCGTGTTTACTGTCAGGACTTCCTGTCGACAACGACAACGACACGTTTCCAGTGGTTGAGACTGGTTTTCTCTGCTCGTCGTCATGGCGCCGCTGACACGCCGCCCCCGCTCCCTCCTCCCCAACCTCCCTGGGGAAGGAGGAGTGGCCGACATCTTGTAAATAAACCCTCCTTCAGCTTTACTTCCTGTTAGGGGAGGGAGGACGGGACGAGGGGGCGAGAGGAGAGGTCCAACAGAACCAGGAAGAAACTCCTTGAATCTGCGTTAGAGCGATTTTCCTCCTTCCTGAGAGGATCCGGAACTGATCCAAGGTTCTTCTGTAAGTTCTGGTCCATCAGATATTCTGGCTTCTTCAGGTGGGAGCTCAGCTCTAAAGTCCCATTGAATGCAGATGTGAATAGAGCAGCGGTGGGGGGAGTCACAGCCCCCCCACCGAACACTGAAGCCCTGCTCCTCCCCCTCCCCCTCCCCCCAACAACACGACTACGCTCGCTCGCTCGCTCCGGCAGAGGAGAGAGAGCGAGGCTTTCCCACCACAGAGACGCAGGAGGTGGCGAGAGGGAGATGATGATGATGGAGGCGAGCTTTGACACCGAGGAGAGTTTTGACGATCCCTCCTGTCTCGCCCCACAGCCCCCCGGCTCGGTGTCCCCCGCCAAGAGGCAGATCAGGGAGGTCAAGGAGACCAAGATCACGGTGAGTGAGGTCTTCTGCTGCTGCTGTGCTCCTCCAAGTTCCTGTGTGTCTCCGTCCTCATCTGTTGACATCACGCTCGACTGTAGCCTCGTAGCGCCAGGGGGAGTGTGTGTGTGTGTGTGTGAGTGTGGTGTGTGTGAGTGTGTGTGTGAGTGTGTGTGTGTGTGTGTGTATGTGGGGGGGGGGACCAAACGCCATCTCAGTCCACAT